>NC_134484.1:169115432-169430588 GCF_040206685.1 Ascaphus truei | reverse complement strand
CATCTGGTTGTCATTAAATGCTGTTAGAATCTCACTCAATGCTTCCTGTTCACCGTCCCAGATGAAAATCAGGTCGTCTATGAAACGACCATAGTACACCAAGCCCGCCCCCAGCCCAGCATTACCCCACACATGAGTATCCTCCCATAGGCCCATGTATAGGTTTGCATAGCTGGGGGCAAAGCGGGTGCCCATAGCCGTCCCACAGATCTGTAGATAGTAATCATCTCCAAATAAAAAATAATTATGTTCCAGAATGAACAGGATAGCATCTAAAATGAAATCTCTCTGTGCTTTGTTTATAAGATTGTCCTTATCCAAATAATGTGCTATTGCTGCCACTCCCTTTGTATGACCAATGCATGTATACAAAGAGGCCACATCACATGTGGCCCAAATGTAAGTGGATTTCCAAGGTATCCCTGAGATTGAGTCTATAACATGCAGCGTGTCCCTAATATGTGATCTTAACTTGACCACCATAGGTTGTAAAAAATGGTCAACATACTGGGACACGCTGGACGTCATAGACTCCACCCCAGAGACAATGGGTCTCCCTGGTGGGTTAATGGTATCTTTGTGTATCTTGGGTATGTGGTAGAACACCGGTGTTCTAGGGTTTCGTTTGAATAAGAAATCAAACTCTGCCTGGGTGATGATTCCCTCATGTTTTGCCTCTAAGAGGAATATTTTGAGATCCTTTTGATAGATGTCCATTGGGTCTCTTTGTAGAGGTATATATGACTTCACATCACCTAACAGCCGATTTGCTTCTGCTATGTATGCACTCTTATCTTGAAGCACTATTCCGCCCCCTTTATCTGCCTGTCTTATTACAATTTCACTATCTTCGCTCAACTCTTTTAGAGCCTGTAGTTCGTTTTTGTGTAAATTCCTTTTATGTAATGAAGGTGTGTTTTGACAGAGGGATTCAAAGTCTTTCAGTACCAGTGTGTAAAAAGTATCAATGAATCCCCCCTTAGCTTGATAGGGAAAGAAGGTAGATTTTGGGATAAAAGGTGAATGTTTGATATTGACTATAGAAGATTCTACAGAGGTAGTATCTGCAACAGTGGAGGAAGACAATACTGGATCTTCCACATTTTCTACAATATCCAATGCAACATCATTCAGATCTGTAGTATGTTGTGTAAAAATGTCCAAATTTGGGCCACAGTTTGTATCAATGTCCGCTATGTCAGAGCCATCTGCCAAGAGTGAAGTCATGGCTTTAATGCACTCCCTCTCTTGAGAACTGAACATCTCCTCCTTCTCCTTGCCCTTCATAGTGAAAAATCTCATAAGTGTGACCTTCCTAATATATTTATTTAAATCTACAAATAAATTGAATTTTTTAGGTGAACTACTAGGTGCAAAGGAAAGACCCTTAGAGAGGAGTGCGGTATGATGTGCTGATAGTACAAAACTTGATAGGTTGAAAATACCGTGACTCTCCGGCATCAATGTCCTTAGTCTGCCTTCCTTCTTTCTTTGTTCACGCTGCCCAGATCTTCTTCCTCGCTGTCTCTTTTTCTGCGTTGTGAGGAGTGTTCCCGCGCTGTGGGATGTCTGTCCCATAGTGGGTAGGTTCTCCTTTTCTCTCTCTCTTCCTCCTTCTTCACCAACTCTAAAAAAGAAGCAGTATGTGAGGTTATTTTAGACCGAGGTGGTGTTGGATCCCTACTAGTGTGTTTGGGAATGGTCCCCCTATTCTCTCCCCCTTCTTTAGTAGCCAGATCTAAATTCTTGGGGGAATCTGTCAAAACCTCAAATCTATTCTCTATAGAACACCCCGGTGTAGTGGGTTTGTTTTCCTTCTGTTTGTTCGTCCTAGGTGTATGTGTTCTAGATGTTCCTCCTGAGGTATGTTGGTAGTCCCTACTTCTTTCCCTATATTTATGTTGTTTCTTCCCTTTCTTAGGGGGATAGTGGTGTTTGGAATCATCTCGCTTAGCTCTTTTCCAATTGGTAACCTGATTAGTAGCATAATCATTGGTATCTCTCTGATATTTTGTATCCTTACGTTCCATAATATCTTTTTCATAGTTTAATACTCTCTTGTTCACCAATTGATCCAATTCCTGGAACTCTTCACTATCCACATGTGGCATTAAAATATGTTGTACATCCTCTATTTCGTTCTCAGTGAATTTCACTCTCTCCTCTCTATATGAGATTAATAAGCGAATCAATGAGAAGGAACATTTCTCCAAAATGGAGTTCCATTTTGAGGAAAAATCCTCACTGGTTTCAAATGTTGGTTTCTTTGTTACTCTTAAACCTCTAGGAATTATATTTTCATTCAGATATCTTTCCAATGAAAGTAGATCAAGCCAATGCTTCATCTCCTCCTTTGCCAATTTCTCAAGCCTAAAGAAATTGGTTTTAAATCTATACCTCCTCCATGGTCTCAACTATAATAGACTCAACTGGTTTGAGATAGTTTTGCCTTCTTGCTAATCTTTCCTTACTATTAGACATCATAATGAAAACTGTATTTCTGGCACCCAACCAACAGCTGCTGACCGTGGAGTTGAAAACTATTAACAATATATACAATGAGGGTCTGCGCTTGTGTGTGGAAAACCAGAAATATAGGATATATAAAATTGAATAACTGATAAAAATCATAAATAGATAAACAAATTATTAATAAATCAATATAATGAATGCTACTATAATAATCCTGAATAGTGAAATCAATTCATATACCAAAAGTGCACTGTGAATGTCTGATATAAAAAAAGCTAAACATACAATTATACAAAAAAATGTGTGGTGCTGTGAACTTTGCCTTAATCTGCTAATTGCAGATAGTCCTCTAGAGTCCAACAAATAGGTCCAATAATTGGGGAGTGACAGAAGCACTTTTAGGATCAACCGGCAGCTTCTTAAAAGGGCACAACGACCTCCTCTCCACCTGCATAGAAAAATATAAGAAAAAAAAGCGCCAAATCCTAGTGCATTACTGTGCAAAAATCGATATATTTAATTCCCAAAAATCTCAATAAAAATGAACTCACAAACATAAACAATTAAAAGCATTGTATGAGTAATACTCATGCTCCTAGGACCAGGAAACGCTGCTTTGGCTGTTGAAGTCCCTCCGTGGCTCCACTGGAACAGATAGCTGCCTCCGTTGTTCACTGCCTGCAGGAACTGACGAATCAGGCACTCCACGATGGTCTCTCCCCCGGTGCACACCAACCAGTTGCTTTTTAGTTCCCACCGGGGACGGTTGAAGTCGCGGACCAGCGGATGACGTCACGGGAACCGTTCTTATACCGGACCGGTATAGATGTTCAGCAGTTCAATGGCAAGCGTTGAAAAGTCCACTGCACACCTTCCCTACGCGTTTCATCTGATTAACAGACTTCTTCAGGGGATGGACTTTGGGTGTGTGGTGTCTCATTTTATATATCCTATATTTCTGGTTTTCCACACACAAGCGCAGACCCTCATTGTATATATTGTTAATAGTTTTCAACTCCGACGGTCAGCAGCTGTTGGTTGGGTGCCAGAAATACAGTTTTCATTATGATGTCTAATAGTAAGGAAAGATTAGCAAGAAGGCAAAACTATCTCAAACCAGTTGAGTCTATTATAGTTGAGACCATGGAGGAGGGTATAGATTTAAAAACCAATTTCTTTAGGCTTGAGAAATTGGCAAAGGAGGAGATGAAGCATTGGCTTGATCTACTTTCATTGGAAAGATATCTGAATGAAAATATAATTCCTAGAGGTTTAAGAGTAACAAAGAAACCAACATTTGAAACCAGTGAGGATTTTTCCTCAAAATGGAACTCCATTTTGGAGAAATGTTCCTTCTCATTGATTCGCTTATTAATCTCATATAGAGAGGAGAGAGTGAAATTCACTGAGAAGGAAATAGAGGATGTACAACATATTTTAATGCCACATGTGGATAGTGAAGAGTTCCAGGAATTGGATCAATTGGTGAACAAAGAGAGTATTAAACTATGAAAAAGATATTATGGAACGTAAGGATACAAAATATCAGAGAGATACCAATGATTATGCTACTAATCAGGTTACCAATTGGAAAAGAGCTAAGCGAGATGATTCCAAACACCACTATCCCCCTAAGAAAGGGAAGAAACAACATAAATATAGGGAAAGAAGTAGGGACTACCAACATACCTCAGGAGGAACATCTAGAACACATACACCTAGGACGAACAAACAGAAGGAAAACAAACCCACTACACCGGGGTGTTCTATAGAGAATAGATTTGAGGTTTTGACAGATTCCCCAAGAATTTAGATCTGGCTACTAAAGAAGGGGGAGAGAATAGGGGGACCATTCCAAACATACTAGTAGGGATCCAACACCACCTCGGTCTAAAATAACCTCACATACTGCTTCTTTTTAGAGTTGGTGAAGAAGGAGGAAGAGAGAGAGAAAAGGAGAACCTACCCACTATGGGACAGACATCCCACAGCGCGGGAACACTCCTCACAACGCAGAAAAAGAGACAGCGAGGAAGAAGATCTGGGCAGCGTGAACAAAGAAAGAAGGAAGGCAGACTAAGGACATTGATGCCGGAGAGTCACGGTATTTTCAACCTATCAAGTTTTGTACTATCAGCACATCATACCGCACTCCTCTCTAAGGGTCTTTCCTTTGCACCTAGTAGTTCACCTAAAAAATTCAATTTATTTGTAGATTTAAACAAATATATTAGGAAGGTCACACTTATGAGATTTTTCACTATGAAGGGCAAGGAGAAGGAGGAGATGTTCAGTTCTCAAGAGAGGGAGTGCATTAAAGCCATGACTTCACTCTTGGCAGATGGCTCTGACATAGCGGACATTGATACAAACTGTGGCCCAAATTTGGACATTTTTACACAACATACTACAGATCTGAATGATGTTGCATTGGACATTGTAGAAAATGTGGAAGATCCAGTATTGTCTTCCTCCACTGTTGCAGATACTATTTCCTTAGAATCTTCTATAGTCAATATCAAACATTCACCTTTTATCCCAAAATCTACCTTCTTTCCCTATCAAGCTAAGGGGGGATTCATTGATACTTTTTACACACTGGTACTGAAGGACTTTGAATCCCTCTGTCAAAACACACCTTCATTACATAAAAGGAATTTACACAAAAACGAACTACAGGCTCTAAAAGAGTTGAGCGAAGAGAGTGAAATTGTAATAAGACAGGCAGATAAAGGGGGCGGAATAGTGCTTCAAGATAAGAGTGTATACATAGCAGAAGCAAATCGGCTGTTAGGTGATGTGAAGTCATATACACCTCTACAAAGAGACCCAATGGACATCTATCAAAAGGATCTCAAAATATTCCTCTTAGAGGCAAAACATGAGGGAATCATCACCCAGGCAGAGTTTGATTTCTTATTCAAACGAAACCCTAGAACACCGGTGTTCTACCACATACCCAAGATACACAAAGATACCATTAACCCACCAGGGAGACCCATTGTCTCTGGGGTGGAGTCTATGACGTCCAGCGTGTCCCAGTATGTTGACCATTTTTTACAACCTATGGTGGTCAAGTTAAGATCACATATTAGGGACACGCTGCATGTTATAGACTCAATCTCAGGGATACCTTGGAAATCCACTTACATTTGGGCCACATGTGATGTGGCCTCTTTGTATACATGCATTGGTCATACAAAGGGAGTGGCAGCAATAGCACATTATTTGGATAAGGACAATCTTATAAACAAAGCACAGAGAGATTTCATTTTAGATGCTATCCTGTTCATTCTGGAACATAATTATTTTTTATTTGGAGATGATTACTATCTACAGATCTGTGGGACGGCTATGGGCACCCGCTTTGCCCCCAGCTATGCAAACCTATACATGGGCCTATGGGAGGATACTCATGTGTGGGGTAATGCTGGGCTGGGGGCAGGCTTGGTGTACTATGGTCGTTTCATAGACGACCTGATTTTCATCTGGGACGGTGAACAGGAAGCACTGAGTGAGATTCTAACAGCATTTAATGACAACCAGATGGATTTGAGGTTTACCTTTGATATAAATAAATATAGTATCAATTTTTTGGATTTGGAACTTATGGTGAACAATAAGAATGAAATTGTAACAAAAACATTTTTCAAAAAAGTATCCACAAATGCATACCTACATTTTAATAGCAACCACTACCATAAATGGCTGGAGAACGTCCCCAGGGGCCAATTTCTCAGAATCAGGAGGAATTGTTCTCTTGATTCGGACTACTTGGCCCAGGGGGACGCTCTTGTAAAAAAGTTTGTGGATAAAGGTTACAATCATCATAAGGTCCTAGAAACTTTTAAACAAGTTGGCAAACTGGATAGACAAGAACTTTTAGACCAGTCAAAAGGCAATATAATTTCAAAAAGAAAAAACAAAAAGAGGCAGACAAGGGACAAGAATGAGATCATTGTCCCTCAATTTATAACACAATTCAATTGTTCTTCACAAAAAATTAAAAATATATTAAACAAACACTGGGGAATTTTGCTCAATGACCCAATCATAGGCAAAAATTTACCACCCAAAATACCGGTGATATTTCAGAAAGCCAGAAATATAAAATCAATCGTGGCACCCAGTAGACTAAAAAAATTCAGTAATACTGTACAAACAAATAAGAACGTTAAAAATGGCAATTTCCTGTGCAATCGCTCAAGATGCCTTACATGCAAACACTTAAAAAAGACTGAGAGTGTTACATCCCACTCAAATGGATCAGTACATCAAATAAAAGGCCACATCAACTGTCTGTCCACTCACATTGTATATGCCATTACATGCCCCTGTGGGCTTCAGTATATTGGTAGAACCAAAAGGGCCTTATGTATACGATTCCTGGAACATCGACGTAATATAATTCATGGGTTAAAAACACATAGCCTATCCAGACATTACGAATTGAAGCACAATAAAGATCCGTCCTCACTAGTAATCATGGGGGTAGAGGCTATAAATTCTACACTTTTAAGTGGAGACAGGCACAAATTGCTCAATCTTAGAGAAACATACTGGATCTATGAATTGAATACACTGAGTCCAGAAGGCCTGAATGATTGTATTGATGTCAGCACAGTCATCTAATTTGACCTCTGTCTATGTCTTGGGACGTAATTTTCTCCTGTTTTTCTTTTTTCTTTTTGCTCCTCGTCACTATAGGACAGGTACCATACATGTCTGGTGACCACGGAGGTCTGGGTTGAACATGGTTTACATGTTCCCTTCGTGATCGCCAGACATAAATGATTATCAATATTAATTCACGCATTATGGTGTTAACAATTTATGTTGGCACGTAATCATTTAGTTAAGGGTTCACATTATTGGTAGCACACACATATATATATAGCATAGTGCCACACTAGGACACATTTATTAAATATTTGTTATTTACAGTAGATTTTGAAATTTCATTCACATCCACATCAAAATTCACTCACTTATCACATACATATAGATTTCCTTTTTTCACTTATACATTTCCCCCTCTCCCTCCTCCCTTCCCCCCCCCCCCCCCCCCCCCCCCTCCCATTCCCTTACCCCCCCTCTCCCTTACTGAGGAGTGTTGGGAGTAAGCTGAACCATGCAATCTTGCTGGGCTGACGATTCAAGTGACCTAGGATACATGCCCGGTCTAAACTTCCCAATATTCTTTTTAACTCCATATTATATTTTCTATGGAGTCAAATACTGCTCTTTTCCACGCTGGTTCTATTTCATAATCCAAATTGGTTGCATACATATAAACTTAAAGATACCTTAACCTCTATTTTATGGGACATTGACTAATACTCATATTCATAAATTAATTAAATGATTCTACAATATCAAGAGTAGAACCATCCATAAGGGATTATGGTTTCAACCTCTAATCTTTATCCATGATAACACTAAGAAAAATACAATGTATTAAGATAAAAGTCAATTAATATCTAATAGAGTATTGTGCTCTTTCTTGTTCATTAATTGATCCACCCTCCGTAAGCCACATTTATATTGTACTAACTAAATATCTAACTCTTCTGTTTACTAATAGATATATTGGGGTATTTAGGATGTCTTGAGATATACCCTTATAGTATGTTTAATCAAAACAAATAAGGACATTGATTACAGAATAATTTTTGTTGTATAAGAATAATAATTTTTCGTTTAACATATGAAATGCCCAACTGTTGCTAAATATCATTTATATTGAGGTGGTGGCAACTATAGTATACTCTCTCGATATCCTAAGGTATACCCTTATAGTCCGTATAAATACTAAAAATATAGACAAGGACATCAACTACATGTTTGTTTTAATTTTAATTATTTTTATTCATTTTTCAGTACAACTGGTATTCATCAGTATTTTATATATATTTCTATGTGCTGGCAAGTATTCAGTGATGTGGATGCAAAATTAGGTGTTCACATGTGTACTTAATCTGTTCCACCTAAAATTTAGATTGCCAACACAGTGTTTTTTGCCTTTCAACTAATTAAGCTAATTGGACTTTGGGGGGTATATAATATGAGACACCACACACCCAAAGTCCATCCCCTGAAGAAGTCTGTTAATCAGATGAAACGCGTAGGGAAGGTGTGCAGTGGACTTTTCAACGCTTGCCATTGAACTGCTGAACATCTATACCGGTCCGGTATTAAGAACGGTTCCCGTGACGTCATCCGCTGGTCCGCGACTTCAACCGTCCCCGGTGGGAACTAAAAAGCAACTGGTTGGTGTGCACCGGGGGAGAGACCATCGTGGAGTGCCTGATTCGTCAGTTCCTGCAGGCAGTGAACAACGGAGGCAGCTATCTGTTCCAGTGGAGCCACGGAGGGACTTCAACAGCAAAGCAGCGTTTCCTGGTCCTAGGAGCATGAGTATTACTCATACAATGCTTTTAATTGTTTTATGTTTGTGAGTTCATTTTTATTGAGATTTTTGGGAATTAAATATATCGATTTTTGCACAGTAATGCACTAGGATTTGGCGCTTTTTTTTTCTTATATTTTTCTATGCAGGTGGAGAGGGAGGTCGTTGTGCCCTTTTAAGAAGCTGCCGGTTGATCCTAAAAGTGCTTCTGTCACTCCCCAATTATTGGACCTATTTGTTGGACTCTAGAGGACTATCTGCAATTAGCAGATTAAGGCAAAGTTCACAGCACCACACATTTTTTTGTATAATTGTATGTTTTAGCTTTTTTTTATATCAGACATTCACAGTGCACTTTTGGTATATGAATTGATTTCACTATTCAGGATTTATTATAGTAGCATTCATTATATTGATTTATTATTAATTTGTTTATCTATTTATGATTTTTATCAGTTAATTCAATTTTATATATCCTATATTTCTGGTTTTCCACACACAAGCGCAGACCCTCATTGTATATATTATATATATTTATATATATATATATATATAAAACCCCAACAACCCCTAACATACACATATATGCACATCAATGATACTATAGGCCGGCGGGTGTTAGCCGCAGGCCTGCAGTACCAATTATGTGCCCCCCCAAATTAATGTCTAAACACATACATACTTATAAAGAAACCCCCCCCCCCCTAACACATACAGTATAGTTATGGCCACAATTACTATTATATATAACAGATGACAGAGAAGCCCAATGCTACATCCAACATGACAGAAATACACAGTAAAATACTTATATATTCTCTTGAAATAGGGTCATTTAGTTTAACCCTTTGGCCAAAGCGTTGTAAGCTTGCGAGCCACGTCAAGGCAGACACCTTCCCTAGTTTGCAAGTTCCTCATTCTGCTGGATATAGACCCACTGTGGTCTTTCTCCCTCCTAATAGAGGTAAATGAGAATTTTAATCCTAATAGAGGTATATTAGTATTTTATCTGGTAGTGTTAGGACTTGCGAACAGGTGTCTGCCTTGACGTGGCTCGCAAGCTTACAACGCTTTGGCCAAAGGGTTAAACTAAATGACCCTATTTCAAGAGAATATATAAGTATTTTACTGTGTATTTCTGTCATGATGGATGTAGCATTGGCTTCTCTGTCGTCTGTTGTATACATATGCCACGCTCAATAGCACTCCATTTTGACACATATACATATATATATTTTGTGGGGGGTCAGGGGTTTCCAAAAAGAGCTTGCTGGGGTTCTGTGTTTTGTTAACCCATTCTCAGCTGTTCCAGCTGATGGAGGTTAGTGGCTCCTCCTTCCCAGGTTTTAAGCCCGCCCCTCCCCACTTCCCTAGTTTGCAGGTTCCTCATTCTGCTGGATATAGACCCACTATGGTCTTTCTCCCTCCTAATAGAGGTAAATGAGAATTTTAATCCTAATAGAGGTATATTAGTATTTTATCTGGTAGTGTTAGGACTTGCGAACAGGTGTCTGCCTTGACGTGGCTCGCAAGCTTACAACGCTTTGGCCAAAGGGTTAAACTAAATGACCCTATTTCAAGAGAATATATAAGTATTTTACTGTGTATTTCTGTCATGTTGGATGTAGCATTGGGCTTCTCTGTCGTCTGTTGTATACATATGCCACGCTCAATAGCACTCCATTTTGACACATATACATATATATATTTTGTGGGGGCTCAGGGGTTTCCAAAAAGAGCTTGCTGGGGTTCTGTGTTTTGTTAACACAATTACTATTATCCACAAATGGATAATAGTGAATGTGCCCATTTTAAATACATAAACAGCAATAAATACATTAAATACATATAGCACTCACCCATCTCCGGCTGCCACGATGAAGGCCATCCTCCTCTTCATCCTGCCCATGGCCCCTCCGCTGCTGCAAAACAGACACAAGAATGAAAACATCCAATGTAATGTCCCCTAACCCCTTAATCACCATAGCGGTTATTAACTGCTACAGTCATTAAGGGGTTAACCCACCCTCACCCACCACTCAGGATGCCTACATACCCTCCCACACTAACCCCCCACCCCATGAGGCCTAACCACCCTCACCCACTACCCACAAGGGAGGCCTACCCACATACTGTTGGGGAACACCCCCCCACCCCCAGTACCCACAATAAAAACAATACAGTGACCCACAATAAACATCATTATATTTATTAAATTCATTGCCCACCCCCTGTGCCCCCCATAAATACAAGATTTATCCTTTTACAAACAGGGTTCATACCCCAGCCCCCGCGAGTCCCCGGTGGGCTGGCGGGGCACCTGAAAGACCTACAGGGTACCAGCAGCCCTTTTCAAACAGGTTCTGGAGGCCTGCTGGTGGGTCCCACCAAGCGCCATGGCCCCCAGGTGGTCTTCTTGGGTCACCGTTGGGTCCCCACGGTAGGCCCAAGGATGTCTGGGAGCCCCGGGTCAGACCCACAGGTGTCTGCGGGGCCTTGGGTGGTTCCCACAGGGGTCTGGTGAACTCACGAGTGCTCACTACGCGTCCGCGGTGCCCCCACGGATGTGGGACCACCGCTTCATCCCCGCACCTATGGGTCGGCGGTGCCCCCACGGATGTGGGACCACCGCTTCATCCCCGCAGATTACGGGTCCGCGGTGCCCCCACAGATGTGAGGCCACCGCTTCATCCCCGCATTATCACCCGTGGAACCACCAGCCTGATACCCGTGAGATACCCGAGGAGACCTGCAGGTGGTCTCCAGAGGTCCCATGCAGAACCACGGAACAAACCCTGAATGTAAAAAAAATAAACCTGGCCTATACATTCAATACATACACCCCCCCCCCAACACCTACAGTATAATAATGTGAAAAATAACTATTATCCAGATAGGGATAATAGATTATTTGCCCATTATTAAAAACATTAACTAGCATATTCAAATAAATAAAGTACTACTGACCTCATCAATAAGAAGTCTCCGTCGTCAGCAACAGCCTTGTCTTGCCCACAAAAAACATATCCAATACAAAGCCAAATACATTGCAATTACATTCAGATATCAATTAACCCCTTAAACACCTTATTGGATAATAACCGCAAAGGTAATTAAGGGGTTAAGCCACACTGGCCCGATACCCACCCTTCACCCATGAATTTGTACAGTGGCTTCATCATGCAAATATATATATATATATATATATATATATATATATATACAGAGAGAGAGAGAGAGATATATATATATATATATATACACACACACATGATGAACCAATATACAAATAAATGTAGAAGGGTTATCAAAAACATGCTGTACTCCAAATAACACTTCTCCAAACAGACACTCTACCATAAAATTAATTTCCTTTAATGATCCTAACTGAATTTATAATCACAATCAGCAAATGCCAATCAAATACCTCTAATGCCAATCAACACATTGCATTTACATTGTATATATGATGCATACAATCTATGCAACATATACATTCTGCAAATGAATGTTAACAATAACATTGCAAGCAAAATACAAATACCTCCCAACAAGTATACTATTTTAACCAATCCAGTAAACATAAATCAATTACCATTCATTAATGACATCCCTAAACAATTTACATTCCATCCCTAACAATTAAACAATTAACTAATTCAAGCCTGGAACTGAACAATTTAGCCTGAGAAAAAATATTTGTACCAACAAGCATACAAAATTGAAAACCAAGGCTAACCCTGACCTAAAGAACACCATACAATATCAACAATTACATCTATCTAATTTTAAAATACTTTAAACACACATTAAAGCATAGCAGCATAGACAAATTAATTTAAAACACATCAAATCAAGCTTTTAAAACAACATCATTTCTTACCCTGTATGTATATATCTCTCTAGACATACATACATACATACAGTGGCAAGAAATGATATACCACAAAAAAAAATACACATGTTAAAAAAGCATTAAAAAAATTAACAAGTTAAATAAAATACATTTCTTTAGTTCACTTACCATTACTTGACCCCACCGACTCCCGTTGAACAGCTTACTCACGTACAAAACCACCAGGCACAGGAACCCATAAAATAAAAAAACATAAAAAAATAAACATTAAACTAAAAATCCAAATCAATCCATGGGTCTTCTAAATGTAATCCATCTTCATTTGTATTCTTCTTTCTTCTATCTTCTTCCGGGGTCTTCTTCCTGCCTTCGGCCACACCCTGGTCTTCTTTCTTCTGTAGGAGGTCCTTCCTCCTCGGCGGCTGGCTTCAAAATGAGACGACATAGGCTTTTAAAGGCCTATGATATCACATTTTCATCATGGTTCCCACGGTCCTGATTGGGCCGTGAAAACCATGTGTTTTGGCTGATAAAAAAAAAAAAAGATGACGTCACTTAATGGCAATGAAAGCACAGCCAATCAGAATGGCTTTGCTTCAATTGCCTTTAAGATGACATCATGAAAAGAAACATGGCTGGCCTCACATGGTACGGTATCTAATCAGAGCGTGGGAAGTCTATCCCTACTCTGATTGGCTCTAGTACCATGTGACAGGCTTTCAATTACGTCACATCTGTTCTCCCCCAAGCCTCTGTCACATGGTATACTAGAGCCAATCAGAGTAGGGATGGAGTTCCCACGCTCTGATTGGCTACTGTACCATGTGTGGACGGCCATGTTTCTTTTCAGACATCCTTGGGCCTACCGTGGGGACCCAATTGTGGCCCACGGTGACCCAAGGAGACCACCTGGGGGCCATGGCGCTTGGCAGGACCCACCAGCAGGCCTCCAGAACCTGTTTGAAAAGGGCTGATGGTACCCTGTAGGTCTGTCAGGTGCCCCGCTAGCCCACCGGGGACACGCGTGGGGCTGGGGTATGAACCCTGTTTGTAAAAGGATAAATCTTGTATTTATGGGGGGCACAGGGGGTGGGTATTGAATTTAATAAATATAATGATGTTTATTGTGGGTCACTGTATTGTTTTTATTGTGGGTACTGGGGGTGGGGGGGGGGGTCCCCGGTTCACCAATGGTATGTGGGTAGGCCTCCCTTGTGGGTAGTGGGTGAGGGTGATTAGGCCTCACGGGGTGTGGGGTTAGTGGGGGAGGGTATGTAGGCATCCCGAGTGGTGGGTGAGGGTGGGTTAACCCCTTAATGACTGTAGCGGTTAATAACCGCTATGGTGATTAAGTGGTTAGGGGACATTACATTGGATGTTTTCATTCTTGTGTCTGTTTTGCAGCAGCGGAGGGGGCATGGGCAGGATGAAGAGGAGGATGGCCATTATCATGGCAGCCGGAAATGGGTGGTGAGTACTATATGTATTTAATGTATTTATTGTTGTTTATGTATTTAAAATACACAGTGGGTGAATGTTGTTTATTGCAATGTTTATTGAGGGCAAATGTCCCCAATAAACATGCTATTCTGCCTTAACCCCTTCATTGCCTTAGCGGCTATCCGCTATGGTAATGAAGCAGCATTTATGTATTTTTAATAATATTGTGCGGGAGCAGGGGTCCCCTGAGCTGAACCGCATTGATTTGTGGCTCAGAGACCCCCTGCTCAAAGTACACTATTATTAAAAATGTATTCATGCTGCTTCGTTACCGTAGCACATAGCCGCAAAGGTAAGGAACGAGTGTTTATTGATATGGGTGTTTTACTGATAGTGTAGATGTACAGAGGGTCTCAGGAGCTGAAGCGCTTTGGTTTTAGGTCTGGGGACCCCCTGCTTCTCGAGATACAGGCCCCTTTAGGGGGTACCAGTATCCCTCTGCTTTGTTTACATTCCGCGATCACGTGATCGGGACATTTAAATGTAGAGGGATACCGGCACCTCATAAAGGGGTCTGTATCTCGGGAAGCAGGGGGTCCCTGGACCTGAAACCAATGCGGTTCAGCTCCGGAGACCCCCTGCACATGTACACTATCAGTAAAAGTTGTTTATAAATACTTTATTTTTTGCCGATGTTTGCGCTGAGAGAGCGGCTTGTCTCTCTCTGCTGCAAACATCTATCGGCACCAAAGACGTATGGGAAGGCCTATCGGGAGCCAGGCTGTATCAGCACAGGCTCATCGGCAGTTTTGCTTTCACAGTGCTTCGGCAGGGATCGGCATGGATTCGGGCCTTACTGAATACTGCGAGGGCAAATCGCCAAAAAAAGGCCTATCCTCAACCCTCGGTGAAAAGATTTTATCGGGGCTTACTGCATGAGGCCCTTGGACTCATGTCGGCCGCCAGTGTATAACTCCACTGCGGCAATAAATTTACTTCCAGTTCTACGGGAAAATCATGTAATATTCATAAACACATTAATTGTAGATCCAAATTTGTGGTATAATCTTCTAGAATACACTTGTGGTTTTTAATATGTGGGGAAGACCATCCGTCCACTCAGAACTAGGATTCTAGAACATACAGTACAGTGGTGTGAAAAAGAAAGTACACCCTCTTTGAATTCTATGGTTTTACATATCAGGACATAATAACAATCATCTGTTCCTTAGCAGGTCTTAAAATTAGGTAAAATGAGGTAAATACAACCTCAGATGAACAACAACACATGACATATTACACCGTGTCATGATTTATTTAACAAAAATAAAGCCAAAATGGAGAAGCCATGTGTGAAAAACTAAGTATACCTTATGATTCAATAGCTTGTAGAACCACCTTTAGCAGCAATAACTTGAAGTAATCATTTTCTATATGACTTTATCAGTCTCTCACATCGTTGTGGAGGAAATTTGGCCCATTCTTCTTTACAATGTTACTTTAGTTCATTGAGGTTTGTGGGCATTTGTTTATGCACAGCTCTCTTAAGGTCCAGCCACAGCATTTCAATTGGGTTGAGGTCTGGACTTTGACTGGGCAAGACTGCATTGCAACACCTTGATTCTTTTCTTAGCTGGGGATAATGGTGAAAGGCAGGGTTTCAGGCCCGCCTAAGACATGTGAATGTGCTCACAAGTGATCTTTTGATTTGCTATATGCAATACGGTGGAGGTTTCTTGTTGCTTTTTTTCACCCACCATAACTTAAAATGTGATGGTAAACCCTACAATCTTGAAAATGCAAAGCCAGCAGTACAACCAACTTTACACTGATGATACCCATTAAGGTTGAAACATGTCTGTGAATGGTTTCTCTGGCTTTGCATCTGATTCCCATGCTGTGCTTTAAAGCTGTGTTAACAGCGAGCATTAGCTTATATGGGCTCCATGTAACAATGGTTTTTCAGACAAAAGGTGACACATTGTGTGCTCATTTGCATGTAATTTCCCAGAATCCCTTGCTGCAGTGGAGGTACTGTAGGCTGGGGATAATGGTGAAAGGCAGGGTTGCAGACCTGCCTAAGACATGTGAATATGCACACAAGTGATCTTTTTATTCTCTAATTTTGTTTCTCTGTTTATTCATTCCAGATCTATTGAGTCATATAATCTGTATCTCTTATTTTTCATTTTTTGCTAGTTTTTAATATATTTTATATCTGTTTTTAGCTCTTTGTATGAGATTTTAAACTAAATTTCACCTTACATGGCAGTCTATTGTATAACCATGACGGTCTGTATATAACATTGTAGCATGATTTGCTTTACTTATACTATCATGTTTAGCAACATGTTACATTTGTATCCATCTGTTTGAAGTTGTTGCTTTGTTACTATTAACACCAAGGGCCTTATTCAGTAAAGGTTGATAAAAATGATCTCCATGGCATTTAAACCGCTGTTTTGTTGAGCGGTGCTATCACGGTATTCAGCAAGCCTTCATTTCCGTTCATAGCAAAATTCCCAAAACAAGCGATTTGTTGCAGTGATAGCATCTAGCCTCTGAAAAGTCCTGACCCGGCGATACATTTCTGCTGCAGAGAGAGCTGCTCTGAGAGAGCTGTCTCTGCCAGCGGAAATCTCGCCTGCAAATTATGTTTTTTAATATACATTTCTTTCATAGTGTAGATTGCAGGGGGTCTCCGGAGCTGAACCGCGTTGGTTTGAGGTCCGGGACCCCCTGTTTCTCGAGATACAGGTTACTTTATAGGGTGCCGGTATCTCCTATGCTTTGAAATTTCCCGGTCACGTGACGCGGGACATTTAAATGCAGAGGGATACCGGCACTCCATAATGGGGCCTGTATCTTGGGAAGCAGGGGGTCCCCGGACATAAAACCAACGCGGTTCAGCTCTGGAGACCCCCTGCTCATCTACACTATGAAAGAAATGTATATTAAAAAATATTTAATAAACATCAATACACGCCCGCCGTGTCCCCCCATAATGTAAAACCATTATTTATTTTTTAATATACAGGATTCATACCCCAGACCTAAGGTCCCAACCCTGTATGTTAACAAATAAACATGGCCTACATTTCAATCCCTCCCACCCCCCTCCGCCCAAACACACACAGTAATGGGCAAAATAACTATTATCCAGATATGGATAATAGATTATTTGCCCATTATTAAACACAACATTAGCATGCATCAATAAAGTAAATAAATACAGTTCTACTTACCACACCAGCAGGTCCCTCTGTCCTCCGTTGCCAGAAAGCATACATACATAATAAAGACATTCTAATGGTCACTAACCCCTTAATCACCTTAGCGGTTAATAACCGCTATAGTAACTAAGGGGTTAACCCACCCTGCCCCGCTACCCACCCAGGAGGCCTAAGCACCCACCCCAGAATGACTATACCCACCCTGTACCCATTGAGTAGTATAGTGGTACATCATACCCATATAATTATAATATGGGCATGATAAGCCTCTATAGCATTCAATGGGCACCCAAATCACAATACATTAATGCACCAGACACACAATAATAAAACATAACAAAACTCCAAAAAAAACACACTTCACTAAATAAAAACAGTAGCCAGCTAATCCAATGAATACAAGCAATAACAACATCAACAATGAATTAATTAAACCATTAACCAATCAAACCAATTAATTCCTAAAACAACTCGTAATTATTTTAAACAGTTACCAATCAAACCAATTAATTACTAAACCAACTCAAAATTAATAGTAACAATGAAACCAATTAATTTATACAACATTAATGAATTAATTGAAACAAAGAAATACATTAAAAACATATCTGAAAAAACCATTAAACGCCTTAGCTAACATAATACATCATTAACAAAAAACAAAATACAATTGCAAACATTTGATTTCAATCAAGCAGAAAGACCAAACAATGACATCCACATACAGTAATAAACTGTAATGAAAAAAAAAAAACAGCAGCAATACCAAGCCAGAAATGCCCCCCAAATATTGTCATAATAATGTATTGATCTATACCCTAAAGTGGTACAGATTAATATATTATCAGTCAATGTGCCCCCCAAAAAAACAAAAAACACATCCAATGAAAAAACCTGTAAAAAAAGACATTTACAAACATTCAATATATTACTTACCATTAGAAGCGCTGACCCTCTGACTCCCGGGGAAACAGGAAGCTCACGTACCTTGAAGACCTCCAACAGCATCCGATGCAATCCGCCATGAAGATCCAGATCAGGTACCCAAATGTTCTTTTTTCTTTCTTTAATCACCTCCTTCTATATTCATCTGTCACCATTTCTTGATCTTCTATCTTCATCTGTCAATCCAAAAAGCCCCATGGTAGATCCAAACCGATGTTGTATCGTCGTCTTCTTGGGCTCAAATGAGGCGGCTCTGCCTTAAATAGGGCTTGTGATGTCACATTTAGCCTCAAACTGTTTTAACAGCCATCTGATTAGCCGTTAAAACCATGTGCCGGCTTTAATTAATTAATTTTTAATGACGTCACTTAAAGGGAATGATGCCAGCCAATGAGAATGGCTGTGCTTCATTTGCCTTTAAGATGACGTCGCTAAATCAAGATGGCCGGCATCCCATGGTATTTCAGCCAATGAGATCGTGAGAAATAAATCCCCAATCTGCTTGGTTGTTGTATACCATGTGTACAACAACCAATCAGATTGTGGAATTGGTTCCCACGAACTGATTAGCTGAAATACCATGTGACGCCGGCTTCATGACGTCATCTTAAAGACAAATGAAGCACAGTCATTCTGATTGGCTGGCATCATTCCCTTTAAGTGACGTCATTTAAAAAAAAATTAAAGTCGGCACATGGTTTTAACAGCCAATCAGGTGGCTGTTAAACCATTTAGAGGCAAAATGTGATGTCACAAGCTCTATTTAAGGCCGTGATGCCTCATTTGAGCCGAAGAAGACGATGAGACAACATCGGTTGGGATCTACCATGGGGCCTTTTGGATTGACAGATGAAGATAGAAGATAAAGAAGATCAAGAAATGGTGACAGAAGAAGATAGAAGAAGGTGATTAAAGAAAGAAAAAAGAAGATTTGGGTACCTAATCCGGATCTTTATGGTGGATGGCGTCGGATGCTGTTGGAGGCCTTCAAGGTACGTGAGCTTCCTGTTTCCCCGGGAGTCGGAGGGTAAGTAATATATTGAATGTTTGTAAATGTCTTTTTTTACAGGTTTTTTCATTGGATGTGTTTTTTTTTTTTTAATTTTGTGGGGGAACATTGACTGATAATATATTAATCGGTACCACTTTAGGGTATAGATCAATACATTAGAACAATATTTGGGGGGCATTTGTGGCTTTGTATTGCTACTGTTTTCTGCAATGTTAGTTTATTATGTGAATGTAATTGTTTGATATTTTTCTGCTTGATTGAAATAAAATGTTGGCGATTGTTTTTCTTTTTTAATGAAGTATGTATTGTGTTGGCTAATGCGTTTAATGGTTGTTTCTGATATGTTTTTAATTTATTTCTTTTGTAGTTTAGTGTTTTAATTCATTAATTTTGTATTAATTGGTTTAATTGGTTATTGTTACTATTAATTTCGAGTTGGTTTAGTAATTAATTGGTTTGATTGGTTACTGTTTGAAATAATTCCGAGTTGTTTTAGGAATGAATTGTTTTGATTGTCTAATGGTTTAATTGATTCATTGGTGATCTTGTTATTGCTTGTATTCATTGGATTAGCTGGCTACTATTTTTATTTAGTGATGTGTGTTTTTTTGGAGTTTTTTTTAATGTTTTATTATTGTGTGTCTGGTGCATTAATGTATTGTGATTAGGGTGCCCATTGAGTGCTATGAAGGCTTATCAAGCCCATATTATTATTATATGGGTATGATGTACCACTATACTACTCAATGGGTACAGGGTGGGTATAGTCAGTCTGGGGCGGGTACTTAGGCCTCCCAGGTGGGTAGTAGGGGTGGGTAAAGGGGGTATTAGCCCTAAGGATGGGTGTCTAGACCTTGCAGGTGGGTAGCGGTTAGGTTAACCCCTTCATTACCTTTAATACCGCTAAGGTAATGAAGGGGTTAAGTCTCTCCGCAACCCCCACGCAAGGTCTAAACAGCCACTAAGGGCCAAATACCGCCTTCACCCACCCTCGCTAGCCACAATAAGCCTGGCACGGGTGATTAACTCCTTCATTGCCTTAGCGGTTAGCCGCTAAGGTAATGAAGTTGCTGTAAATGCCATTTTCCTGCATCGGATGCATGCCGGGGGTTTCCGGTGCTGGTATTAATGGATATCAGCTCCTTAGACCCCCGGCATCAATCCTATGCAGGAAAAAGGCCAAATCTTTTCTGTCCCCACTTATCGCCGCTCATTGACGCATCTCCCCACCAATCTGCCAACTTTTTGTGGCGTATTGAATTGGGGATATGATATGATCGCCTTTTTAGGGGCGGCGATAGGCGGCGATTGGCGAATCGCGGCTACTATAATCGCGCGACTTTATGATCAATCCGAAAATTGTTGATAAGTGGCTTATCGCCGCTCAATCGGCGATTTGATTTTGTTCATAAGATTTTTCAGCGATACAGGCCGTTATCGCCCACTTATTGAGGCTTACTTAATGAGTAGCTGTTTTGGCCGATAAGTGGTCGATAAGTGCATTATCGACGTGTACTGAATAGGCCCCTATGTGCTTAAGATAGCTATATGCCTATATTCATCTACTGTAGTTACAATCTACCCTTTATTAATTAGGCAGCAGCCTTGTAGTCACCAATCAGATGGCTAGATAGAGTATTTATAGGCAATGTGAATAAGAAGAAACACTCCTGAAAACTTGTGAAAGTTGAAACACTTTTAGTGTAACTACCAAGAAGGACACTTCACGCAGTGCTGCCTGCTCATTGAGAGACCTGCCTCCGGTTGAACAACCGGGGATCCAACCCCGGAAGCACTGAGCCGGGCGATGCGAGCACAGCAGAGCTGTGGAAGAGAGAGACTGATCCAGTTTCCAGCTGCCGGCGTCGATCTATTGATCAAAATGCCTAATTTGATCTGACACCATGTGTGTGTTTTACCATAGGATCTTTTATAAAGTTTTGTATCAGCCTGCACTATCTCCGGTCTTCTTTATTACCTTATCAAGGTCCTACCCGGTAACCTGTGTTTCCTGTTCACCGCTACATGGGAAAAACGCATGGCTCAGCAGTATAAAGATACCTTTATGCACGTTTTAAAGAAATTGAAATTTGTGAGTACAAGTTTCATTGGATTTGGGAAGAATTATCTACCTTAAAATCACAAGACATACAGTATTGCACAATTGTATGTATGTTTGTTTCCACATATACCTGCGCTCTCCATCTCTACTTGGACATCTGAGAAATTACAAGGATTGAGATAGCAATCCATTCTTGGCTTGAAGCTGCACACCTAATTTGTCTGTATGCAAATTATATTTTACCTTCTCACTTATGTAACGTTCACTGATATTTTGAAGCACGTTGATAGTGATTGAAGCACTATATTTAATTTTTCACTATATAAATATTTATCTTATTTTAAGATTCATCACAAATTAGATCTATGGTCCACTTCAGGATAAATATGTTCTTTTCCTTATTTGTACAATACAAGTATTCACAAGCAGTCCAGAAAAAAACTTAGCTCCAATACACTTTTCCAGAGCATGGGGGGTACGCAGGACCATACCCCCACCTATCATAACGTTTTGGTCTGTGCAACCTTTCTTCAGATAAGAAATGCAGTGGTGGAGCTTATGAGACACTGCCTGGTATTCTGCTTAGTTTGATGTCTTATATCAGCAGTGCGCAAACTGGGAGGCGCCCCCCAGGGGGGGTGCAAGATTTGACGGGGGGCGCGGGCGGTTGCAGAGGCTCCGTTCTCTTCCTCCAAGGCATTTAAATTAATTCCGGGGGATTGCGTGGGGCTTCTGTAACATCATTTACCTTCTCTTCAAATGACGCTGCGGGGGTCATGTGATGTCACGTTGGCATGGCAACGTGATGTCACGTGACCCCGTGATGTCATTTGACACCGGAGAGGAGGTAAGGGAGGGGGGGTGCGAGCAGGGAGGGAATCAGGAAGGGTGGCGCACGCTGGAAAGATTGCGCAGTGCTGTCATATCAAGGGGTAAAGTAGGAACCCCGGATAGACCAGTGCACTTCAACAAAGAAAACGAAAAAAGGAAAGAGAAACATACTGTAATCAGTGGGCACCACAACTTTGTCATGGGACAGCCAGATCTGAAAATATAAAAAATATATTTATTGAATCCCATAACAAACACAAAGCTTTCCCACGTGTTTCTGAACTATATTGGAATTATGATTTTTCATTGTGGGTATATTAATGTTACTCAAAAATTACCTTCATTGTCTGTCATCCATCATTATAATAATGTGTCTATAACTATTAACATTTTTTTTGCCCCAGTTCTTTAGGGGAATTTATTGGAATTTATCTTGTCCAATGTCTATCACAATGAGATTGCTGTTACTAATTAGACGTTTAATGACTAGAAAAAGTGAAGTGGGAGGGATATATACAGTTGTAACAATTAATAATGTGCTACTGCCATGCAGTAGTTGAAATCTCAACTATGTCATGATATACTGAAATGCTATATATACCTTTATAGCTGGTAGGTAGTAACAAAGTCAAAGAACACCACTGTAACTGACGTAGAATTGTCCAGTCCAGTGCCACTATAATTACAGTATCTGTACTGCTAACCTTAACAGCTAAGAAGATATTTACATGTTGGGCCTAGATTAATTAACTCAATGTTCAAACATCCCTAACACTAATATACAACAAAGGACTTATAATGGCACTGAAAACGCTATCGTTTCTGTTATTTTTTATATGTATTTTATTATTTATTTGATATAGAAGTGTATTCACTATGTTTGCTCAATGCGCAATCCTAAATCCTAAATGCTTTTTAAATCTTAGAATCATAAGTATCGATTTATAAGGTAATCTCAATTCCTTAGTCTCTGCTTACAGTACTTCTTTTTCATTCTATATAAATATGGTTGCATATCTTACACTGCTATTTTCTTAAACGGCTACATCTTTTTTATATTTCATCCAATAGGTTACAGTAGGTCATTTGTATTTGCTTGTTGCAAAACACCGTGACATTAGTCTTGCACCCCGCTATCCTTGTTTGTAACATATATATGTGCATGCAATTTAGATTTTTGACTCTTTGCCATATTAACCTCTCCTGTATGTCATTAAAGACAGCTAAGCATGGATTACCAATGCCTTGCTTGCTTCTTTACGATTAATGGATTAATATGTTTTCACAGCTCAGTGCATCTTTTACCCTGGGCTTTCGTATCTCCCACTTAGAGCCAGAAGTTGTGATGATATGGCCCAGCTTTAGCAAACACTGAACATGCAAAATAGTTATGTAACCCTTCTTACCCGGCTCGTATCTATGGAGTTTACATCAGATTGACTATATACATGGCAGTACTCAGTCTCTCAGACCTGTTCAGGGTTCTGGGTAGATGCAGGCTGGGCATGGATGCTTGAATGTAAAAAGGATGGGCACCAGGAACATTTATAAAACATATAGTGTTTCATTGGACATTGTTCAATAAGGCTTCACAGATATTGACATACTTCACACACGACTGATAACTCATCGCAAGTAATAATATTCAGGACTTCATCCCCTTTGTAGCTGTGACTCCGACCCTAGGGAGGTACTGTTCTTGTTACCCACAATAAGGGTTAAAGTGGCAGTCTCTTGCATACAGTTAGTGATGCCCCATGTTAAATGAACCTTAAATAGTGAGAACAATCTCTGACCCATACTACTGGCATTTGCTTAAAGTAGCACGTTCACTAACTGAAAACAACAAATGGGGACGGGACACATCTTAAAACACTTAACTGTACACATAAACCTGCTTTCAGGACTCACGGTGAGGCCCCAGTCTGATCTCTGAAGAACCTGTTTCTAGAACATAGGAGGGTATACTATCTCCCTATAGTTATATCACTGGTAACAAGACATACAGGGGAGTGGAAATCCTTTCTGCATATTCATCCTACATCACATGATGGAGACGGGAGTAACATGAGTGAGCCCACACAGGTAATCCATTAAGGCCATTAAACCCTTAACTTAAATAGTAGTCCCAAAGGAGGGCTACAGTTAGTTTAAGCATCTGGCACATTGCACAGTTTGTTAACGGCATTATCTTTAGTTATCCTGGTGGTTTGGTGTTGGCAATACAGGGACTGAACGTTATGTTAGTTATGTAATTTCTAAACTTGGTGCCACTCATATGCCTCCCATAAAATAGGGCTTTTACAGGGTCTGGATGGATACAATTCCACAGTTAGACATGAATGATATAATTGTAGCCCCTGTAAGAAATAGCGGGCTACTTATCCTTCTCCTACTGGAGTAAGCCCTGGAAAGGGCAGGCACCAGTAGTAATCATGGGTTTCCCCCCTCACCAAGCCCTGCCTTGCTGTGATAGAGGTAGGCCCCTGACTCTGTGGCAGGCCTGAGACAGAGGGGAGGTCCTGCTGACATCATAAGGGGCAGGGCTGTGTCTATTTAGTGGGCTGTCCTGTGTGTGTCTGAGAGTCAGAGTCTGGAGTGTCCATGGAGCTAGTCAGTTCTGTATGGTGAGAGAAGAAGTCAGTCTGAGAGTTCGATTGGAGCAGAGAGAGAGAGATGATCCTGTGAGAGCTGAGCGTTCAGCTTGTCAGTCTGTGGAAAGTCTGGAGGGAGTCAGTGTGGAGTTATGTCCTGGGAGCTGAGGAGTGAAGTGCTGGTCTGAATTGGAGTAAGACCTAGCAGAGCAAAATGTCTGACCGGAGAAGCCATGCTTAGAGTGAGAAGGGTGCTTGGACGAGATACTCAGAGCCCCTCTGAGTAGAGCAGACAGAACTATAGAGGTGGACCAATGCCCCTCACCCTGTTCAGGGGGTGAGGGGAAGACATCTAGCATCACCCAGAGGCTATACTCTTGGGGTGGATGCAAGGGGGGGTTTTGACGCCTCCTACAGCCCATCCTGCTAGGGTACAACTTGGAGGAGAGGAGAGGAGGGAAGACCCCTGTATACATTTGGAGGGCACTGCTGCTATATGAACTGCTGTGTGCCGCTGTGCATAAGTGCGTTGTATCATAGCTAAAGGACAATAAAGACATTGCTGCTATTTTATCAAAGAGACTGTGTGTGAGTCTAAGATCACTCGCACTGGGACCAGGGCTTCTTCTGGGAGGATCTTAACCTATCCCTATAGGTCTCGTCAGAAGATGGAGGCGCTGCATCGTTGCTAAAGAGATGGAGGCATATACCCCAGAAGCCTGGCCCTGTTATCCCCCACACCAACGCGGGAGACTCAGGCCCTCCTGTTCCAAGCAGGTATGCACCACCATACACATGTAGCCAGCCCTCAACACACCTTAGAGGCACGATCTGTGTCTGGGGGGGGGGGGGGGGGGACATGGGCTACATAATATAGTGTTATTTTCCACATTATCTCCTCTTTTGCTTCACTTCAGCTAAAGACCAATTTCATGTTTTGGATTGGAGCAACGCTTAGACATACCTAACGTTATATTGGAAGATAATGCAACTTTGCTACAATATCCTGATATTAACTCTATATTACTGAGATGTAGAATGACCATTGTTTTTACATATAATTAGCTTTGAGGATACATTTTAACCTCAGGGAACATAACGCCTGTTTCTGTTTTAGGTAACGAGCCCGGAGTTTTGTGGATCTAGCCCTTAATTTTACAGTTTTAGCAGTCCTTTTACCATTGTTTAGTAACTGTTGGCCTTAGGTTTTAACCGTTTTATTTCAAGGCAGTCATATCACTGTGAATTTCTACTAGTGTAAAACAGTGGAGATAAATACAGCTGTGCTGCCCACGTCTTCATGCATAAAAGTAAAAATTTAAAGTAGTTAAATAATGAGTGCAAACCTTTTATTTGTTCTAACACATTCCGTTTGCATAAAAAAAATATTAATGGCGGGGGATATTGCAAGTTAAAATCAATCTTTTATCAGGTCAGTTTAACTCTCTAAAGCCTGTCCTAAAATATATTGTATTAAAGAAGAAAAATAATTAGTAATGAATCACTGTTTGTTGTATTATTATTTTTATTTATTTATAATGCGCCAACATATTCCGAATCGGAATATAATAGGACGAAAAAGAATAATATAACAAACATTAACATACATTTTCATTAAATATGAATTGATTACATACAATTCCAATGTGGTCTTCAGTAACATCTTATTTAACAAATATGTATTATATATATTTTTAATCCCGCAAGGGATTGCCCCATTTCCACTTCAGGTTCATGCACATTGGACCATTTTGAACCTCAGAAGTTTGGGAGGGTCTCTGATTTTGCTCTTCCTTCTCATTGAAACTCATTTAAATGAATACTGACAAGAGAGCAGACGTAATTTGCCTAGGGCTACTGGGAGCCACATTGAGATCATAAAGTTGTTCTCACACCTATAGGCAGTGTGTTAACATTTTGACATTCTTGCCTTTTTAAACAAATTGAGTAAATATTTGAGAAAATACATCCTCAGATATTCGCAAATTACCTTAAAAAAATGTATGTAAATGTGTGTGTGTATATGTGTATATATGTGTGTGTATATGTGTGTGTGTATATGTGTGTGTGTGTATATATATATATATATATATATATATATATATATATATATATACCACAATTATTAAGGTTATGGTGGGTAAAAAAAGTGACAAAAACCCTCCACAGTAAAGCATAAAGCAACTGTAAATATTACTGTATGTTCATTTGCATGTCTTAGACAGGTCTGCAACCCTGTCTTTCCCCATTATCGCCCAGCATACATACATGTCATTTCCCAGAATCACTTGCTGCAGTGGAAGCGCTGTATGCTGGGCGATAATGGGGAAAGACAGGTTGCAGACCTGTCTAAGACATGCAAATGAACATACAGTAATATTTACAGTTGCTACATATATATATATATATATGTAGAGGTATCAGTACCGTGTTAGCCGAGCTTCAATAATCAAAAAATAAATAGATGATACCGTTCTGTGGCTAACGAAATGCTTTTATTTGTGTGAGCTTTCGAGATACACTGATCTCTTCTTCCGGCGATGTTACAATGAATGAAGAAAGCAAAAGGTATACTTAAAAACAGTGTCTCTTGGAATGTTATCTTCCCCCGGTTGGATGTGTTTTATGGCTAGAAGTGTCAAAAGGTTCCTGAAAGCAAGTGATGTAAGAGTGTGTGTGTGTATCTCTCTTCCCATGAGCGCTAAAGGCGATGTCTGTACATACTGTGCTATATGTATGCACACACAGCTGTCTCTTACACATACTAATACTCCCTGTTTTTCCATCCCTATACACCAATAGGGACCACATAGTATCCACACACACTTTTCGTTGTGCTACAATCTCTCACATTTCCACACTTACCCACACCATTTATATCCACTCCCACTCCACACACACCTTTTGTAAAGCACTGTATAAACTGTGGGCTCTCCATTCACTTATATTCACACAGATACAAACACACACTCATAATTTGCTTTCAGGAACCTTTTTACACCTCTAGCCATAAAACACATCCAACCGGGGGAAGGACAAGCACAGATAACATTCCAAGAGACACTGTTTTTAAGTATACCTTTTGCTTGCTTCATTCATTGTAACATCGCCGGAAGAAGAGATCAGTGTATCTCGAAAGCTCGCACAAATAAAAGCATTTCGTTAGCCACAGAACGGTATCATCTATTTATTTTTTGATTATATATATGTAGCCATGCATGTAAAGTGGTCTGCAGTTGTCTCCCCTGCTGGCAGTAAACCTGGTAAGTTACAGGGATGCCAGCGGTAACCATGGAGGTTTGCCCTCATACCCTGGTGAGGTGCCCTATGTATAGGTGGGAGTGGCTACCAGCTCTGAGTCCACAGTTAGTGACATCAGAGCTGTGACAGCTCCTGAAGTATATAAGGCACAGTACTGCCCAAAGTTAGTTGGTAGCTGGATTGCTGAGTGTTGGGAAGGAAGGACCCACTAGTGCAGTAACTAGTGGTCCATTTCTACATTAATCTAGAGAAGAGCCACACTGTGTTCAGGGACCTGGCACAGGGGTGATCTCCCTACGGGGAGAGGGGTTCCCACTCCATTGGGAGGGTGTACCTGGCAAAGGGACAGCATAGAACTATGTGCGGCTGAGACAGCTGGCTGTGACGGGCAGCTTGCCCACCAAGCAACAATAAAGATGTCTTGTTCAATGATACCCCCACTGTGTGAGTGTGAAGTTATTCTCCAGTGGACGGCACCACCAAGAAGGAGTTCTTCATCAGGACCATCTCCCTGCGGCTGCATAGACCCTGATGAGGTGGAGGCGCTGCACGTGATATAGGTAGTTCTCGCACCCACTACCTCAGGTACCTGTCTTGATTGACATCCCCGAATACCATCATGTGGGAGACTCAGGAGTCCTGTTGCCTACAGGTGCACCACCAAACACGACCATGTAATGGGGCTGGTTAGACCACACGGGCCAATATGAGATTGGGTGGGTCATACTAGAGGGAATACCCATTACATATGTGTGTATATATATATATATATATATATATATATATATATATATATATATTTATATAAGTGGGTCACACCCAATGAGCCTTTCCTTTAGTGTTAACAAATAAAAACTCTTTCCTGGTTCTCAATGATCATGTTTGTAATAATAAATCAACCTCTCAGTGACCCAGAGGAATCTAACCATGGCTCAACCAGATTTAAGTTTAATACATAAACAGAACATACTTATTTAAATTATGTAGTTTCACACCATTCATTTAGGATTAAGTAAATCAAGCAAAGGTAAAAGCAATGTTGGTAGTAGTAAACACAATGTTCATTTCATGTGTGCCTACTTTCATTTTTACTCTGCTTATATACGCTAGGAGTAAAAAACCCTAAGCATTTTAATGAGAATGTTAACTCAGGGTGGTCACCATCTGTGCAAACTGTCTGAAACTGTGACTTCCTCTTTGCTTTATTCTCAGCCAGAGAGGAAACCTAATTTTATAGATAGTCAAAGAAGTATCAATTAGTTTTCAAACAATTGGTAATTTATAGTCTAAACAAATGTGTACCCTGACAAGACTTCCTAAAATAAACAGGTAAACCCCTTACCAATGAAGAGGCATAATTAGATTTTTCTGTCCATAAAGAAATAAAAACGTGTTAATGTGCTGATGGCATAAATAAGTAGAAAGGCCCTAGGTTCATTGTTGAAAGCTGTGTAGCAATAATAAATGCTTCCCCCCGCCCCCCCAACAACCAACATCATCCCCTTCTGCAATTGTGATCCAGCGGAATCCGTGTGTAAGGGGCTTATTCAATATATACCAAAGCAGCTGATTGCACCACAATTAATTGAAAACTATGATTGGCTGCTTTAGCATATATTGAATAAGCCTTTAAGGCTCCTACCCCTGAAATTATAGCAATGTAGAATAGTTTACCTGTGAACATTTTTTTTCCGTGTTTGGTTATGCTTCTAAACCTGGCTTGAAATTTTTTATTTTTTTTTCAGGACAGGAGTAAAAAATACTGACTGACACTAGGAATGTGCATCTAAATCTACAGAGAACCCACCCAACACTGGACTAGCCTGAAACCCCAGGGAGCTCTTATTAAGGAAAGCCTTCACCAGAAATCGGCATGCATTGGTATCTCCATCTGAAGTTGGTTCACTCAGGGGCCGTGAGTTAGTGCTTCTATTTCATTATAAGACATCTTTTGGCGCAGGGAAACACTTTATGACCCATTGACATTCCGGCACCAAAGGGTGTCTTTTGGAATAGTAATACTTTGTAAATATGGTCTGTATCATAATTATCTATGGCCATAGACACTGTAGTTTATGTTCGAAGAAATGGTCCTCCTTGGTGCTGGTCTGTATGATTGCATGAAAAGTGGAATACAGTATGTGAATAAAAAAGAAACAGAAAACAGTGTATAGTATATACCATAAATGGTGTTGATGCTTATATGTTAATTACATACACCAGTATAATATTCCTGTGAGATATTACATTGAGTCCCCAGAGAATACCTCATGCAGTTGATATCACCATTTCTTCGGACATTCCCAAAAAGGATTTGGACCATCATAAGGACTTCCAGGCTGCAGAACTTCAATATAAAGGTAACTTTTCTGAACACCAGTAATATAATTTATTGTGGAAATTGTATTGTGTATATACACATCTTTGTTTGATCACTGATAGTATTAATACTCAATCACATAATATATTTTAGAGTGTGGGTTAAAGCGCTGGAGTTTTGTATTATCCTGGTACAGTAGTTGAGGTGTTTGATTATGAGCTATAACTGTAGTTATTGCATATGTATTGTGCTTGTAAATGTTTTGGAAACTTTTTACCATTTTTCCCTTTTTAGTTTTGATAACTTTTATAAATCCAAGTGTGAAGCTGTTTTATTTATTTATTTATAAAATGTTTTACCAGGAAGTGATACATTGAGAGTTACCTCTCGGTTTCAAGTATGTCCTGAACATAATTAATATGACGAATAGTACATGGTTAAAAATACAGTTACATAAATGAACAGGGTATACATTTTATACAATACATTGCATGCACAGTTAGAGAGGATGTATATTATAGACTTATGTAACAGTTACAGAGCAGATTAAAATGTGAGACAGCCTTAGTTTTGAAAGAACTTAAACTGATGGTGGATGTGAGAGTCTCCGGTAGGTTGTTCCAGTTTTATGGTGCACGGTAAGAGAAGGAGGAGCGGCTGGATACTTTGTTGAGCCTTGGAACCATGAACAGTCTTTTGGCGTCTGATCTCAGATGATAAGTGCTGCATGTGGTAGGGGTGAGGAGCTTATTCAGATAGATGGGTAGCTTTCCCAGAAAGTATTTGAAGGCAAGACAGGAAAGGTGAACTTTGCATCTAGACTCGAGTGATGACCAATCTAGTTCTTTGAGCATTTCACAGTGATGTGTGTTGTAGTTGCATTGGAGAACGAAACGACAAATTGAATTGTAGAGGGTGTCAAGTTTGCTAATGTGGGTGTGGGGTGCCGAGCCATATACTATATCTCTATAGTCTGTAATTGGCATTAGCATCTGCTGTGCAATACGCTTTCTGACCAGCAGGCTTAGGGAGGATTTGTTCCTGTAAAGTACACCTAGTTTGGCATAGGTTTTGAATGTCAGGGTATCAATGTGCATTCCGAATGTTAAGTGGGAGTCAAACCATATGCCTAGGTATTTACCAGCAGGGTGAGTGAGCTCATGGTAACTGGCAATCAGATGCTACCACTAGGATACACAAATAGGGAAGATCTGGAACATTTTTTTGTTTAATAAAGTAGGGGAAAAGTAGCCTGTACAAAAATAGCATTTCACCCATATTTTTACATGCATTATTTTAGTGAAAGCATTTTTAATAAACAATAATTGTGCAATTCATGTGGATATAGTTTTTTACTTTTCAGATAACAATGATAAGCCTTTTAGTCCCAGGTTTAAAAACGTACAATCATTTTAAATACAATTGTCCAGATTTAAATATAAAATACACTTTCACAATTACTCTACCACATTGTATTTGTATGCAATTAAACAAACACTGGACTAATAGACGCTGTTTTATCAGAGATAAACTTCAACTTTTTATTTAATGAACAAACAAAATGAATACTGGGCGGGACTTTCATTTAATTTTTATACCTGACACTGGAAAAGAAAAACATGTCTGTGTAGTATGTACTGTTTGTTTTGATTTGTGTGTATACTAGGCAAGCTACTGTAAGTAACTTTCTCAAAAGTGTAAAGGGGGATTCAACAATCTCCAGTAAGAAGTACTTGATCTGGTTTTTACAGCCGTACAAGTCAATACAAATATTGGAGCTCAGTGAATCCCGACATGAGAGTTAGAAGCACAGTTAGAATACAAGAATTTCACAGCAACATGGAAGTAGGGAAGAGTGAACATAGAAACGCAGCCACATTGACAAAATACAATTATGTTTACTGCTATTTCTAAATGCTGTGCCTGCATCATGGCTTGGAACATTTTTTGATATAGGAAATGTGGGTCATGCATCGAATGTAGTTTATTTTCTTTGAAATAGTCGTTACTTTAGTTGACGTAATAAATAAAAAGTGTGTTATGAAATTGTACTCAATTGTGAGGGGAAAAAAAGAAACATAATTAGCTGAATAAAGAGACAAGTGTATCTAATTTTATCTATTCAGAATTAGGACAGTAGTATTTTTCAAGCTGGATAAATGTGTGCTATTAGATAGAAAGTGACATTATGTCAGAACTTGACTGTCAAATTTCCCAAAGAACAAAGCGAGAGATTGGTATCACAATGTTCTCAGTTACATGCCACCCTGAAATCATGTTGCTATCATCTGTGGAAACAAACAAACATAGTTTATTGTTTAAATAGGAGATGGTCAGTAGCTTTTGCCCGCACTATGGTAATAAAATGTCTAGACAGCAATTAACACCTTTATCCCACAACAATAAGCACACTTAATTTTTTTGTAGCAGTCTATTTAAACATATTTCAACATGAATCAGTTTCCACACTCTTTTGCATTTGCCTTTGAATGGTTTTATCTTTAAAATGCGTCTAAGGAACAACAAACAATCAGATAGTGGAACTTCTTTATCCCTGGGCTAAAGTTTAGTATTTCATGAATATTTTTTTTATGCTTTAAAGAATTATAAAACGTAATGTCTTTGTTCATATTTCTCATTGTTCTGTTGTATTGTACATCCGTACTGGGCAGTACCAGCTGTATAGACATAGCTATACAGTATACAATAATGCAGCTGTCAAGCCTGTTTAGGAGCATACCTCATGTGATCTGAGTATTTCACAATGTCCCTATTCAGCAATAATTCCTGTTCTATTTATTTTGGTTGTGCTAATGTATTACCATGCTTCCACATTTTCCTCTTGGTTAATAATGTTTCAGTTATTGTATAAGAAAAAATATCTAAAAGAAAAACAAAATAATGCATCCATGTAGCAATACAGCATCAGTGTGTAAATGTTATTTTTATGCTCAATCAATATAAATATCAATCATCTCTTGTGGCATTTAAAAAAGAAAAAGAAAAAAAAAAACCACAAAAACACCAGAATACTTTTCACTCTCAAGGGATATTTGTATTACTGCTGGCACCATTTACATTGAGTCCACAAGTTTTGTAATATTATAACTTTTATTTTGCTCCTCAGTGAATTTTTATCATCTTTGATTGTGATATTTTTTTCCCTTTTAAATTTCCTACTGATCTAAAAAAAAAAAATAATCACGATGTATTTTTATTGCTATGCACATCCCTTGTTCTTGGCTTTTCGTAGACACTCTACTAGCATTGCATGTCAATATATCAATTCCTCCTGCTGCCACAATTCATTTTCAGCAAGATGTTATTGAGAATGTAAATAAATGCCGCAAAACATCAATGGGCAGACAAGACGGAGCCCGTCAGATCTGAAAGTCGACAGGAAAGTTATAATTACAGCAACGTGGTGTTAGGTGAGTTCTTTGCATCTGTAGATTTATCATCAGCTAACATAATGTTAAGGGAGGGCAGGAAAATGAACTGGGCAATTTTTTTTTAATACAACTCTTTGATTTTTATTTTGTAAAAAGATATGCTAATTCACATGGAAATCTTCTTTTTATCTATATCTGTAAGCAGAGGTGGAACAAGGGCAGGGGTCTGCAACCTTTCAAGGAAGAAGAGCCATTTTATAAAAGTATTTCTCCAAAATATTCCAAGAGCCGCAACACCTTCATGAATATTACACCCCCACAAACACATATATATACTGTACACACACCAAAAGGTATATACTGTATAAGCATTAACATACTGTACGACAAAATATGTGGGGGAATAAAATGCATCTCACAATAATAAGTCCCTTTATTTGTTTTTTTTTTCCATTGTTTTTCTGTGCAAAACTGTGTGATTTAGAAATACACAATACATATATACACTACCCTCCTCATAAAACACATATTCGACCCCCCAATTACACACACTACGCCCCCAAATATATATATATATACCAATAGAAATGTTGGGGTCCAGGACAAATTAAAGGAGCAGGGCCCCCCTGATTAATCCCCCCATCTTCTGCTTGTAATCTCTACATCTCGCAACCCCCCCCCACCCATTAATTCCCACATCTCCCAACCCCGCAGCGTGTTGTTTGTTCCTTAGGGGTGGGAGAATGAGATATGCGGGGAGACAGAGGGGGAAGGAAGGAGAGAAGAGGGGGGAGGAGAGAGGAGGGGAATGAGAGGGGGACAGAGAGAGGGGTGAAAGAGACAGAGGGGGAAGGAGAGAAAGAGGGGAAGGATAGAAAGAGGGGAAGGAGAGAAAGAGAGAGGGAAAGGAGAAAGCGAGGGAAAAGGAAAAGGAGAGAGGTGGAATGAGATAGAGAGGGTGAAGGAGAGAGAGAGAGGGGGGGGGGAAGGAGAGAGAGGTGGAAGGAGAGAGGTGGAAGGAGAGAGAGAGAGCGAGAGAGAGAAGAGAGAGAAGGGGGAAAGTGTGAGAGAGGGGGGAAGGAGCGAGAGAGAGGTGGGAAGGAGCGAGAGAGAAGGGGAAGGAGCGAGAGAGGGCGCAGGAGAGAGAGAGGGAGGAGAGAGAGATGGGGAAGGAGAGAGGGAAGAAAGAGAAAGGAGTGAGAGAGAGGGGCAGGGATATTGGAAAAGAGGAGATGATCTGTGTGCCTGTTGCCTACCGACTGTCCTGAAGGAGTGACGGGTCCTGTTAGAGGCCTGTGGAGGGGGCCTGCCGAGCTGCCTGCTGAAAGGTGCCCACAGAGGTGCCTGTCAGGAGAAAATCCCTTCTACCAGTCTACAGCAATCTGTCTGGACAGGCACCTCCACAGACACCTTTAATCAGGCCACCTCTGCGGATCAGACCAGATTAGGTTTGCCAGCAGGATAGTGAGGGAGAGAGGCAGCAGCGGGGGTTTGGCAACCTGCAGAGAGACGCAAGTAGGAGCAGGAAGAGCCACAAGCTTCTCGGGAGCGGCAGGTTGCCGATCCCTGAACTAGGGGAAGGGTGACTGGGGCAGGTATGCCGGGCACAGATGCTTGGGGGGTGCAGGTTGGGTCAGCAGTGATGGGCAGCAGCGGTGAGGGAGGAGGGTTGAGAGCAGAGAACGCCTCAGCAGTCCAACCCCAAAGTTAATCACAACTTCCATTGTCTGCCACCAGGACAGGCTGATTCTACAAATCTGTCCATGGGTTGCAGAATCCATGGATTGTATTGGTAATAATAATAAAAAATCTGCAAAATGTGAATAGCCCTGTTTGAGATTGATCCGCTAAAATCCGCGACCAAAGGAACCGGACGATCTACCGCGGATCCAAATTCGCCATAAAAATTCACCCATCTCTACCTGTGCTCACATATGAATGTGAAACTTGAACCCTAAATGCGAAGATAATTTAGAAGCTTCAGACAACTCAAAGAAGAAGGGAGAGATGTATACTTGGTATTACATGGAGACAGGAAAAAGAATGACTGGGTTAAAAAACAAAAAAAAGTCTGTGACATCGTCACAAGGGTGAAGAAATTAAAATTATAGTGGGCTGGACATATTGCAAGGATAAATTAACATCGTTGGACAAAGATGGTACTCGACTGGATTCCAAGGGAAATGAAAAGACCAAGACAATGACCAAAAGAAAGATGGGACGATGAAATCAGAAAATTTGTTGGTGCAATGTGGAGAAGTTGCCTTGAAGGTGAAGAGGGACGGTGTTTGTCGGATATTGAAAGTAAAGTAAGAGCTATACATGAGAGAGATTTAATATGGGAGAGGGCTTTAGATACAAAAGGGATAGAAAGGAGACATCCTTAAGCACAACTCAAGAGGCGAAAACGTATATAGGGAAAAATTAGGGCTGGGATATAAGAAGGGGCAGAGGAGTGTGTAGTCTTAGAAGAGAAAAAGAGAATTATATAAGTAATACATGATTTAATAGGAAGCCAGGAGGCGTATTTCAGCAGGAGAGAAGCTGAGACAGAGGAGTGTGAAGTGATTCTTGTAGCAGTGTTTCAAATAGATGGGCTGGGGGGGTGGATGGGGGTTGGGGGCAGGGGGCAGGGTAAGAGGCAGGAAGGCCGGACATTAGAATGTTACAATTGTCGAAACTAAATTATATTACTGATATTTGGGCTCTCTCCTACAGTAGCTATTTTCAGAATGATCCAAGACAGAAGATACAGATCAAATAATAGATAAACATTTTATTCAATTCATAGCGATTGTCACTTTTGCTGCTAAGATGGCAATATTACAGTGCTGGATCAGTAACACACCACCAGGTCAACATGTGGTAAAAGGAAAATGAATGTTCATCTTTAAGATGGATTGAATTGAAACAGTCAAAAATATAGACAAACAATCAGACATTTTTTTAAATACATGTATCTATTTTATTAAGACACTTCTAAAAGACACAAAACAACACATAAACAAACAGGTCCAAATACACAGATGGTTCTTGGCAAGAATTCTGAGAGGTGAGAATATTACAAAGTCTAGCAGTATTATAGTGAGAAACAAAATTAGATAACCCGTTGGTTGAGTTCCAGCATAGTTTCCTCACTCAGTGTGATAATATATGGGAAATTAAAATCTCTTTTATTAGATACTGTTAATAGGGGGGAACGAGAGAATGTATGTGTAAAAAGAATGTGAAAAACACATCAAATGTTACATACACTGTACAACAATTATCATGAATGTCTACCTTTCAATAATAATAATAATAATAATAATTATAATTATAATTATAATAATAATAATAATAATTTAAAAAAATAAATAATAGACGAGACCAGAGGTCATGTTTTTTAGTAGTAGAGCGATAGAGCTTAGGGGTTATATGTTACGGAGGAAAAATCATTAGGTTTAGCGACAGTTTGAATGGGAAAGCAGAATGTAAGGTAGGAGTCAAATACAAATACTGTACATTATATTTCTAAATTGTAAAGAAGAGATTAGAGACCGAGGGTATGCGTTGGCATTTTAGAGTGATGCATTTAAAGTGAGCCTTTTTAAGTGAGAATAAATAGTTAGACTATAGTATATATATTTACTGTTCTTCATGCAATATGACATTGATCTAATTACATTCTCTTCACAGGTATGTTTCTAAACTTCAACCCCTGTTTTAAAAGAAATACCCCACCCAGCCTTTATTATTGATCTTTTGGTATGTTTCTGAACTGCATCCCCTGATTTAAAAGAAATATCCCACCCGGCCTTTATTATCGATCTTTTGGTATGTTTCTGAACTGCAACCCCTGTTTTAAAAGAAATACCCCACCCAGTTCAGTAGATAGTGCAGCATTTATTATTGATATTTTGGTATGATTGAATATCAAAAGGTGTTTTTTTTTAACTCTTTTAACTGTGTGCTGCTAATTGATCAACTTGTAACAGGCTGATTTATTGGGGGAGGGTCATGTAACTGCGTAGATGTATAAAAGTAACACCACCTCCTGCATTGGCATTTTAGAGTGATGCATTTAAAGTGAGTCTTTTTAAGTGAGAATGTATAGTTATACTACAGTTTGACTAGAGATGACTGGGGACTGGATCTTCTGCAAACTCTTCTACACAAGGCAACAAACGGTGAGCTACCTCTGACCACACTATGATCCCATGCTTGTTAGCTTGCACAATTACCCCCCTTTACACCTTATTTTACTGCAGCCTCTCCCAACACTGACTGAACACAACTGCCCTCCCCCCCTCAACCCTCACCCACTCATCCCACGGCAAACCCTAGCATTGCAATGCAGCAAAATATTTTGACAAGGAAAAGGCTCACCTCTACTGTTTAGTCTGCACACACTCACTTGTCTCACAAAAGCTCCATGTAGCATTACCTACCTCTGTGGTAATTAACCTGCTATGTACCTAATCTTTGTTCTTTTTCGTGGCCTCATGAAAATGTTACTCTCTCTATCCACTACAAACTCCTCCCTCCTGGCCCACACCCAATATCACCATACAACCCTGAATTTCTCAAAAGCTTTGCACTATCTACTGAATGTTGGTGGAGAACTCTAAAAAAACAGCACACCAACCACCGCTCACACTAATGGCAAACATCACAAATTAACAACTTGCAAACAACTACTCAAATTTATACTCATACTATTACTCTCTTTAGCAGGTTGTATTGAACCTAACCCAGGCCCTCCCTTTTCAACTCTGTCCCATACCCCTGAGAATTCTCCCTTTAAATTCCAAAAAGATCTATTTGTCACCCATATAAATATCCGGAGCATGCTGCCCAAACTGGATGAACTAAGAGCATGGTGCCTTATGCATAAACCCAAAGCCATCGTTCTCACAGAAACATGGCTAACCACTAAAACTCCTGATGCAAATATCGCCATCCTGGGATACTCCATTTCTAGGAGAGATAGGTCAAAGAGAGGAAGAGGGGTGTTATTTTATATTGCAGACACCTTACAATTTACACTGTTAAATTGCCCCCCAAGTCCACCCTCTTTTGAAATCCTAGTTGGCAAAATTTGCTCCCCTTTTCTAAGCCCATCTTGCTTGCTGGCATCTACCGCCCCTCTACAGTCTCTGACTGACATCACCCAGTTTCTTGGCTCCATTTCCTCTCTGAATGAGTAGAGAGAGCTGCTAGTTCTTGGGGATTTCCACTTCAATTGGCTCGACCCTAAAAACCACAAAATCCAGATACAACTCAAGTCACTTAACCTGACGCAACTCATTTCCCAACCCACACGTGTCATGAGAGACCAGCTCTTTTAACACCAAAAAACCCGAATCCTTTGATTGAGCAAAGCAAGAGATAAAATAAATTGCAATTTATTTACAGAATGAACATACACAGCTTGATTTACAATTACAATGAAAAATACACTTACTGGAACTGGGTCAAATGAAATAAAATGTTCCCAAAACGAAATGTTGCCAAAACAAAGTCTCTAGGAGCAATTTCCCAGGAGCGAAAGTTGCTTGCAAAAAGAGCCTGAAACAGTCCTCGGTCAGCAGCGCAACTTGCCACTGCTGTTTACTCCACTGGAACTGCTTCTTTTGTGATGAAACTTTAACATCTTGAAGCTTAGATATTTCTTGCATGAATCAAAAGAGAAAAAAACACAAAAGCGCACCAAGATGAGAGATGTAATATGTATTACCACAAATAAAAAATAGTAATAACTTACATGTACAAATTCTTTAATAATCCCCGATTTTAACGTTGATCAAAGGAGTAGGGCATCACATAGGAAATGTAAGGGCAGTCTCAGTCCTGGGAGATCAGTCCCGCGCGCTGTGGCTGAGCGATCCACCTAGCAACCAGGCTGAGCCACTCACCTGCTTGCCACTCCTTTGTAGCCTGGCACTGGGAGTTATGCCTTGCAACTGGGCATGTGTGACAAACGCTATATTTTTCCCACTTGTCATGCCAGCCCCCCTGCTGGCTCAGTGCCTTAAAGTCTGGGAAGAGTGACAACTTGCCAGAGTGGTTCTTCCTTTCCCCCTAACAAAAGGTTTAACACCTCCACATCCTGGATGGCCTTTGAAGCTCAGAGGGCGGAGTAGCCCCTGTTTCCCATGCAAATGAATTTTTTATCCATACTGAAGGACTTCCTCTGAACCTTACTTTAATAAAAATTTAAACCTTGGGTACTTTTTAAACCATTTTCTTTTCCACTTATACAGAGAAACCTTGCCATATGATATACTTTAACTTAAAAACATACAACTCTCGCCACCTGAGAAACTGGAGGTTTTTTTGGGGCATATACCGGGGACCTTTGAATGTAATTCAATTCCCTGCCCAGTCTTACTGTTCTGGTCTGTGCTGAAGCAGGGAGATTTGGCGGTGAGCTGCAAACTGCTTTCTAGGGAGGATTTTATCCGGTGGTCTGCGGGGATTCATGAGTACATGTTTTGGGGTAACATGCAACACTGGCCCCCCTTCTACCCAAACACACCCTGACAAATTCACCCCTGAAACTCACGCCCTGCATCTCTCCGCCGGTTGGCACTCCTGGAACAGTAAAAATACACATACATATTTATTACCAACGCAGTTACATGCCATGATTGGATTGAAGAGCTGACAATCAGAATTCCCCCATATGGCTCAAGGGCACCCAGCTGGGCATAATATCTTTATTTATTTGCCTGGGTACCCCTTCACCATCACAACATGGACAAACCTGAAATCACACAACAATTCCTTGTTAGACTGAATTCTCTCCTCAAATCCCAGCAGAATCAAATCATCTGGCATCCTTCCTGACATTTTCAGTGACCATGCAATGGTGTACTTTCACCCTGTTTACTCTCTGACTCTCCTTACCTCTGGCTGAACCTTTCCTCTGCTTTTTTCTTTCTTACAGTCATATAGTCCAGAATAACCTGGAATTGTTTATTTGCCAGGACTCAGATTCAGAAGTTCTGGACACTCACCATGTCTAAACCTGCAAAATGCCCATCCTTAGTAACAACAAGTCTAAAATCTAATTGTGGGTCAAACTTGTCAGATTATTGTTTGAAGATGAGTCTTGTGAAATTGTTAAATTATGTATCATGTGTAACAAATGTGCATTATTGCTCACTAAAAGGTACTATATGACCACCTGCAATAGAATGCCATACCTGGATAACATGCAAGTTCTTGGTATTTGTCTTGGTCTCACATTGGTAGTGATAATGCCTGTGTTGAGAGTATTTCCCTTTATTTTATTATTTATTTATTTATAAAATATTTTACCAGGAGGTAGCACATTGAGAGTTACCTCTCGTTTTCAAGTATGTCCTGGGCACAGAGTTAAGACAAATAATACATGGTTACAAATACAGTTACATAAATGAACAGGGTATACAATATATACAAGACATTGCATGCACAGTTAAAGAAAATATATATTATGGGCGTATGAAACAGTTACAGACGATATTAAAATGTGAGACAGCCTTAGATTTGAAAGAACTTAAACTGGTGGTGGATGTGAGAGTCTCTGGTAGGTGGTTCCAGTTTTGGGGTGCACGGTAAGAGAAGGAGGAATGGCCGGCAACTTTGTTGAGCCTTGGGACCATGAACAGTCTTTTGGAGTATGATCTCAGGTGATAAGTGCTGCATGTGATAGGGGTGAGGAGCTTGTACAGATTGTTGGGTAGCTTGCCCATAAAGAATTTAAAGGCAAGACAGGAAAGGTGAACTTTGCGCCTAGACTCGAGTGATGACCAATCTAGTTCTTTGAGCATTTCACAGTGATGTGTGTTGTAGTTGCATTGGAGAACAAAATGACAAATTGAATTGTAGAGGGTGTCAAGTTTGCTAAGGTGGGTTTGAGGTGCCGAGCCATATACTATGTCTCCATAGTCAATAATTGGCATTAGCATCTGCTGTGCGATACGCTTTCTGACCAGGAGACTTAGGGAGGATTTGTTCCTGTAAAGTACCCCTATTTTGGCATAGGTCTTGGTTGTCAGGGTATCAATGTGCATCCCGAATTTTAAGTGGGAGTCAAACCATAAGCCCAGGTATTTAAAACTAGTGACAGGGGTTAGGGTGGTGTTAGTGTTGGTTCTTAACAGGAGCACAGTCGCTGGAAGCTTTAAAAATGTAGTCTTGGTCCCAAATACCATTGTTACAGTCTTGTCAGTGTTTAAAAACAGTTTGTTGTAGGAAATCCAGATTTCGAGTCTCAAAAATCAGACTGAAGTATGTGTTGAAGGTCAGAGAGGCTATGGCTGTGTGCATATAGGATTGTGTCATATGCATACATGTGTATTGAGACTTCCTTACAAGCTGTGGGAGATCATTGATGAACACTGAGAAGAGTAATGGCCCCAGAACAGAGCCTTGCGGGACACCACAGGTGATATCCAGGGGGTTGGAATTAGAGCCTTAGATGGACACATGTTGGGATCTTCCTGATAGGTAGGACTGAAACCAGTTTAAAGCATGCTTCCCTATTCCAGAGCTCTGGAGTTTGTTAAGCAGGATAGCATGATCAACTGTATCAAAAACCTTTGCAAAATCTCAAAATCTAGGAATACTGCACCAGTGAGTTTATTTATTATTTATTTATTTATAAAATATTTTACCAGGAAGTAATACATTGAGAGTTACCTCTCGTTTTCAAGTATGTCCTGGGCACAGAGTAAAACAAATAATACATGGTATATATGGTTACAAATACAGTTACATAAATGTACAGGGTATACATTATATACAAGACATTGAGTGCACAGTTAAAGAAAATATATATTATGAGCGTATGAAACAGTTACAGACCAGATTAAAATGTGAGACAGCCTTAGATTTGAAAGAACTTAAACTGGTGGTGGATGTGAGAGTCTCTGATAGGTTGTTCCAGTTTTGGGGTGCACGGTAGGAGGAGGAACGTCCGGATACTTTGTTGAGCCTTGGGACCATGAACAGTCTTTTGGAGTCTGATCTCAGGTGATAAGTGCTGCAAGTGGTAGGGGTGAGGAGCTTGTTCAGATAGCTGGTTAGCTTGCCCATGAAGAATTTAAAGGCAAGACAGGAAAGGTGAACTTTGCTCCTAGACTCTAGTGATGACCATCTAGTTGTTCCCGTTCCATTCCACACTGGATTTCATTGCAAACTTTTAGCAGGGTAGTTATGGTGGAGTGTTTGGGACGAAAGCCAGATTGGAATTGGCTAGGGAAATTTGTCTTGGTATAGTAATCGCTTAGTTGAGAGTGGACACATTTTTCCATGACTTTGGATAGAATTGGGAGAAGTGAGATTCGCCTGTAGTTAGTGACAGTGTTTTTGTCCCCACTTTTGAAGATTGGGACAACTCTGGCAGTTTTCCAGGTCTTAGGGATATGGCCTGCAGACAGGATAAAGTTGACTATGGAAGCAATTGGTTTGGCAATGGCTGGGGCACCAAGTCGTAGGAACCTAGATTGTAGTAAGTCAGGTCCGCATTGGCTGCTTAGTTTTAGTTTGAGGAGCACTTGTGTAATCTCCTCTTCAGATACTGGGCCAAATTGAAAATTGTGGGCAGTGTTGGGAGGGGGTGGGGCTATGTGGGTACTCCCAGGATGAGATTCAGGTTTGTGGTTTGGGCTGCGTTTTGCTAATAAGTTAGTGGCACACCCCTCAAAGTAATCATTGAATGCATTTGCAATGTCAGTGGGTTTTGTCAGAGTAATATCCCCCTTAGTGATATTACTTGGTTGTTGATGGTTAGGAGGCTGGAATATATTGTTGATAACCTTCCAGAAGTTAGCTGGGTTTGATGTATTTTGGTGGAGATTGTCATAGTAATATTGTGCTTTTGCGTGCCTTGTTTGCCTTGTGCACATGTTCCGCAGGCATCTGTAGTGATTGAGATCCTTGGTAGTGGCTTTTCCACAAGGTATCCCTGAGCTGGTAGAGTGCAATAAAGTCAGTTGTAACCCATGGAAGGTGGGCCCCCCGTACCCTTATTTTGCGTAGTGGAGCATGGGTATCGCAGAGTTTTAAGAACTCGGATTGGAAATAGTCGAGCGCAGAATCAGGGTCGGGAATTAAATCGATTCTGTGCCATGGGCAGTTGGTAAGGTCATCCAGAAACTGTTGTGGGTTAAATTTTTTAATAGTTCTAGTGAGGAGAACTTTAGGGCTTGAATGGGGCGGTTTAATTTTCCTTACACAGTACACTATTGCATGGTCACTGAAAATATCAGGAAGGATGCCAGAGGATTGGATTCTGCTGGGGTTTGAGGAGAAAATCCAGTCTAGCAAGGAATGGTTATGCGATTTCAGGTTTATCCGTGTGGGTTGGGAAATGAGTTGCGATAGGTTAAGTGACTTGAGTTGTATCTGGATTTTGTGGTTTTTATGGTCAAGCCAATTGAAGTTGAAATCCCCAAGAACTAGCAGCTCACTCTTCTCATTCAGAGAGGAAATGGATCCAAGAAACTGGGTGATATCAGTCAGGGATTGTAGAGGGGCTTTAGGGGGGCAGTAGATGCCAGCTTGCAAATGGCTTGCATTTTCCAGCCTTCTGAAATCATGTTGATTTATAATCGACATAGCATCATAATGTAGAGCTTTTGGTGATGGAATTGCCTTTCTTTATCAAACATATTTTCCTTTCATTTTCTATTACATAAATGTTTAAGCTGTATTTCTCTAGGAGAAATATAGACATGTTGTTTGTGATACTTTTTAGCGGAGCAACGTGAGTTCTTCACAGATAGAGGAATATTATGTACAGAGCTTTCAAGTCCTCAAAAGATATACTTGAAGAAGAAATCTGTGAGGTTGTTTAAATAACTCAAATGTGGGTTCCCTAAAAGCTATTACAACCTACAATGAATCTACATTCTTATATTTTAAAGAAATAAGTTAAATGAAAAGCAAATGTAATAAAATGGAGAAATTGCAGGATAGTTTGTCTTTTTGACACTTCAGGTCTTCCTTTTGTATTCTCCCAGTTTCAAATTCACTTTGATCTAGTGTGCATTGACATAATAATAAAAACAAAATCACTGTAAACTGACCAGTTGTTGTTGAGCAATTATTAAAGTGGCATGCAACTGTTAGGAGTAAAGTTAATTATATTGTCACCTTGGTGAAGAGTTCTGAGATAAATACATGTATTGCAGAAATGCTACGACCAATGCCACATGCCTCAGACACAATCCACCGTGGCCCAGCTACTAACTGGGAATATGTACTTTTGAACCAAATGCTTTGACAGGTTCTGAAGTTATATACAAATGGATAATTCTTTTTTTATGATGTGAATAACTTTCTTCAGTTCTGTCTTTCTGAAAAAGACCTTCCAATGTTGAATTTTCTCCAACGTTCAAAAGTTCTCAAATCAAAGAAGGGAGCTCTAGTGGCCGGTATGTACAGTATGTATGTTTGTACAGGCATACCCCGCATTAACGTACGCAATGGGACCGGAGCATGTATGTAAAGCGAAAATGTACTTAAAGTGAAGCACTACCTTTTCCCCACTTATTGATGCATGTACTGTACTGCAATTGTCATATATGTGCATAACTGATGTAAATAATGCATTTGTAACAGGCTCTTTAGTCTCCCCGCTTGCGCACAGCTTCCGTACATGTTGGGAGACGGTATTGCTGTTCAGGACGTGCTGACAGGCGCATGCGCGAGCTGCCGTTTGCCTATTGAACGATATGTACTTACTCGCGAGTGTACTTAAAGTGAGTGTCCTTAAACCGGGGTATGTCTGTAGTTTGTATGTCTTCGTTTATATAGTGCCAAAAGTGTACTCAGCGCTTCATAATGAATATAGTATAGGGAATTATAAGAATACAAAAAGTGCAGCAAAATCAGACAAAAGGAAAGGAAATCCCTTTACATCTGTCAATCTAAGTGGTATGTTGGGAGATTTACAGAGACAGCAGGTGAAGGAATAAGTGCTGTAAATGGCAGTGCTTGGCCTCAATTGGTGGTAGGGGTAACTGTGGGTGTGGGACATTAGCCATGAGTGCAGGCTATTGGGATGCTTGATTTGTGAGGCGAGTTTTAAAGGTTAGTCAGTTAACACCATCTATCCTATGTGTCCTACATCTATCCTAAACGCTGCTGCCAGAATCACTCTACTCGTTCCTAAATCTGTCTCAGCGTCTCCCCTCCTGAAATCCCTCTCCTGGCTTCCGATCAAATCCCGCATCTCACACTCAATTCTCCTCCTCACTTTTAAAGCTTTACACTCTTCTGCCTCTCCTTACATCTCAGCCCTAATTTCTCGTTATGCACATCCCGACTCTTGCGTTCTTCCCAAGGATGTCTTCTTTCTACCCCCTTTGTATCTAAAGCCTTCTCCCGTCTTAAACCTTTCTCACTGACTGCCCCACACCTCTGGAATGCCCTTCCCCTCAATACCCGACTAGCGCCCTCTCTATCCACCTTTAAGACCCAACTTAAGACACATTTGCTTAAAGAAGCATATGAATAGCACTGTGGATAATCCTGGACACGATACATAAAGCTTGACCCCCTGCAGATGCACTTACCAGAATTCCCTCCTACTGTCTCTATACGTTCCACTACCTACCAATTAGATTGTAAGCTCCTCGGAGCAGGGACTCCTCTTCCTTAATGTTACTTTTATGTCTGAAGCACTTATTCCCATGACCTGTTATTTATATTATTTGTTATTTATATGATTACCACGTGTATTACTACTGTGAAGCCCTATGTACATTAATGGAGCTATATAAATAAAGACATACAATACAATAAAATACAACACCATTAGCAGAGGAAGAGTTGGCAGGGAGGCCTGTATGAGAGCAGGTGAGTACAGTATATGGCTTGGTCCAGGATTAGGAGAGATATCCCAGCAGCAGGAAGGAGTAGATAGAGGGTGTGAATAGAGGATTTGTGGGTGTCAGGACGAGCTCACCACAAACGAGGCGGGACCGCGGTGCTGAGGTGGGATAGTATATAACGCCACCCACAGCCACGAGGGCATGTCTTGAGTGTAGAATGGTCTTTGGAGTCCGAGTCGGGGCAGGAGAGGTACGGATAGTAGAGGGTGCTGTTAGCCAAGTCCGGGGTAGAGAGAGAGAGACGTAATCGTTTACCGTTTGCCGGGTTCGGGGTGCCAGAGGTGCGGAGAGTCGTATTGCCGTTTGCCAAGTTCGGGATGCCAGAGATGCGGAGGGTCGTAGAGGAAGCCGGTTCGGTACACGAGGAAGACTGCAAAAAAAGACAAGACAGGACAGGACTAGGGAGGCAGAGAGTGATGAGAACAACTGGTTCTATGCTCAGCCGACAAGTTAGTGAAACTGTAGGGTATATATGAGAGAGAGGGTCCAAAGGCAGCGCAGCAAGGTGGGGGTGTGTGGAAGGGCCAGGCTACGGCAGGGATAGGTCCAGCATGAGTCCCAGGGGAGGAGCAATAAAACCCAGTAGTAAGGCTGCATTGGATAGAAGCAATGGTTTGAGGTGCTGTGCCTTTAAGGGTTTGGTGCGCCTCCGTGTGGCCGCGCCTCCGTGTATCTGCGCTTGCGGGCGCGTGACCGGGCATAGCCGCAGGACCAACACTAGAAGCATTGGCGTGCGCGCGCGCCCACGTGGAGCTGCGATCGGCGTCCTGGAGGAAGGCTGCCTGCATGCCGCGGGAGGACCCGGCGGAGCTGCAGTTGAGTGGGGAGCACGCCGAGGGCGGCGTGGCTCCCGGATCTTTACAGTACCCACCCCTTCAGGGGCGACCTCCGGGCGTCCATGACATGGCTTGGAGGGATTCCTACGATGGAAAGCCTGGATGAGTCGAGGCGCGTGGAGATCTCGGTGGGGAATCCATGACCGTTCAATCCAGGTATTGTACTCCTCCTCTGGCGATCCTAGAATCCAGGATAGACTGGACTTCGTACTCCTGTTGACCTTGGATCAGAAGTGGGAGTGGAGGAGAAGTGGTCTTGGAAAAACGAGGACTCTGAAATGCTGGTTTTAGCAAAGATACATGAAAGACCGAAGGAATCCTCATCGAGGGTTGAAGACGCAGACGATAAGCCACAGGATTAATCCTTCTGACCACGGAAAAAGGACCGAGGAACTTGGGTGCCAGTTTCATAGTAGGGACCTTTAGTCGTATATTGCTGGATGAAAGCCATACCCTGTCTCCTGGGGCGAACTCCGGAACCTGGTGTCGAAGGCGATCTGCCTGGAGTTTCTGTCTCCCAGTGGCCACCTTTAAGTTCTTCTGAATCCTCCTCCATAAGTTTTTCAGCCTGGAGATACGCTTGTCGACTGCAGGTACCCCTGAGGATAGAGGGGAGAAGGGTAAGCGGGAAGGATGAAAGCCAAAATTTATGAAGAAGGGAGATTCTTGAGTGGAGTCATTACGAAGGGAGTTGAGAGCAAACTCGGCCCAAGGAAGCAGATCCACCCAGTCATCCTGTGTATCGGTTATAAAACATTGAAGGTTCCAGGTTTTGGTTGGCTCTCTCCGTCTGCCCATTGGGCTGTGGGAGGTATCCAGAGTAGAATTGCAATGAAATGCCCAATTTTCCAGAAAAGGCTCGCCAAAATCTTGACACGAATTGAGGCCCTCGGTCTGAAACAATGGTCGAGGGTACTCCATGGAGACAAAAGATTTCCTGGACGAAAACATCCGCCAGCCTGGAGGAATTCGGAAGACCCCTCAAGGGAACAAGGTGCGTCTGTTTGGAAAAACGATCAATTACCACAAAAATAGTATTCATCCCTTTGGAGGTTGGGAGCTCCACGATAAAATCCATAGAAATATGGTTCCAGGGACGGTCTGGGATGGGTAATGGAAGAAGAAGGCCTGCTGGTCTGACCCAGGGTACTTTGTTGCGAGCACATGTGCCACACGCTTTTACAAACTCCTCCACATCTTTAGACCTCTCTGGCCACCAGAAGGTACGCTGGACAAGGTCATTGGTTTTCCGTATCCCTGTGTGTCCTGCCGATTTAGAGCAATGGCACCACTCGAGGACTCTCTTGCGATGTTGCGGTGCAGTATAGAGCCTTCCTTCCGGAACCTTGAACCCCATAGGAGCCTGTGATTGCTCGGATCGAATCTTGTCCATGATGTCGAAAGAGTTGGCGGATACAATAAATTTAGAGGGAATTATTGTCTCTAGCTGCTCTTCAGACCTATCCTCTGCAAGGAACTGTCGAGACAGGGCATCTGCCTTCAGGTTTTTGGAGCCTGGAACGAAGGAGATGAAGTAATTGAACCGTGAGAAGAATAATGCCCAGCGGGCTTGTCGCGCGCTCAATCGACGTGCCCCTTCTAAGTAGAGGAGGTTCTTATGGTCTGTGAGGATGGTTATGGGAGTTTCCATACCTTCTAAGAGGTGTCTCCATTCCTCTAATGCCAACTTGATTGCCAAGAGCTCCCGGTTACCGACATCGTAATTCCGTTCTGCGGAAGAAAATTTCTTCGAAAAGAAGGCACATGGGTGTAGTCTGGCTAAGGGGGAAGTCCTTTGAGACAGGACAGCGCCAGCCCCGACGTCAGAGGCATCCACTTCCAGAGTAAATGAGAGTTTAGGGTCTGGGTGGGTGAGGATAGGAGCAGACACGAAAGCCTTTTTGAGAAGATTAAATTCCAGCATGGCGGATTCGGACCATGACGAGGGATTTGCACCTTTCTTGGTTAGAGCGGTGATGGGAGATACCGTGGTGGAAAAATTGCGGATGAAGCGACGGTAGTAGTTTACAAAACCTAGAAAGCTTTGCACGGCTTTAAGGGTGTTCGGACAGGGCCAGTCCAGAATGGCCTTTAGTTTCGCTGGATCCATATTGAACCAGGAGTCAGAGATAATGTATCCCAGGAATGCTACGTACGTCAGTTGGAACCAGCATTTCTCCAATTTAGCAAAGAGTTGGTTTTCCCGGAGGCGTAACAGCACCTGTTGAACGTGTTTGATGTGTTCTTGGGTGGATTTAGAAAAGATTAGGATGTCGTCTAAGTAAACGATAAGGAATTTGTTAAGAATGTCCCGGAAAATTTCGTTGACAAAGTCCTGAAAGACTGCTGGCTCGTTGCACAGGCCAAACGGCATGACCAGGTATTCATAATGGCCGTCATGGTTGTTAAAAGCAGTCTTCCACTCGTCCCCCTCGCGTATCCTTACCAAATTGTAGGCGCCCCTTAGGTCCAGTTTAGAAAAAACAGTTGCTCCTTGAAGGCGGTCGAAGAGCTCCGAAATTAAAGGTAGCGAGTAGCGGTTTTTGCGCGTGATGTTATTCAAACCCCGGTAATCGATGCATGGACGAAGAGACCCGTCCTTCTTCTTTACAAAAAAAGAAGCCGGCTCCGACTGGGGAAGAGGACTTTCGGATGAAACCCCTCTCTAAATTCTCTGCAATGTAAGTGTTCATGGCTTTAGTCTCTGGGAGAGAGAGTGGGTAGGATCTTCCCCTGGGAAGAACTGCCCCGGGCAGCAGGTCGATCGGACAGTCGAAAGGTCGGTGCGGAGGTAAGACCTCGGATCGTGCTTTGTCGAACACATCGCGGAATTCCAAATATACAGTAGGCCAGGAGTCGACTTTCTCTGGCAGGGTGCACAAACCACCAACCTTCTGGAACAGCCTGGTACAGGTCTTGGCACATTGAGCACCCCACTGGATGGGTTCCTGGTTGGTCCAGTCGATGTGAGGATTGTGGACTTGGAGCCAAGGAAGACCCAGAATCAACTCAACGGAGGGAGTGTGGATGACATCGAGGGTAATGATCTCCGTATGAGCGTCGACGAACTGCAGTTTGAGAGGCACCGTCTGAAGCATGATGAAGGCCGGCTGTAGAGGTCGACCATCAATGGCCTCCAGACCCACTGGCTTCCTCTTGCTGATAAGTTGGATATTGTTCGGTCTAGCAAAGGTTTGATCGATGAAATTGCCTGTTGAACCGGAGTCCACGAATGCCCGTGCTTGAGTATGAAACCCCTCTCCAGACAGCGCCACTGGCAGCAGGATCCTGGTGGGAAGAACGTCCTTGATGATGGGGGAGAGAGGCAATGTTCCCAACGAGACTCTACGGGATCTTATTGGGATTTGGCGTTTCCCGGCTTGTGGGGACACTGGAGCACTAAGTGACCGGAATTGCCACAGTACATACAGAGACCGGTAACTGCGCCGGTGTCATTTCTCGGCAGAAGACAGCTTATTCCCTCCCAATTGCATTGGTTCTGGGACGTCCAAAGATGGGGGTGTTGGAGACACGAACGATGGAGCGAGAGACCTTGAAACTCATTGACGGTAACGAGAACGTTCAGTCCTCCGCTCCTGCTGGTCAACCCGAATGCACAGACCGATCAAATCCTCTAGGTTAGTAGGACGTTCCCGCGCCGCGAGCTCATCCTTTAGGGATTCTGACAGGCCCTGCCATAATGCCGAAGACAGTGCTTCATTGTTCCATCCCGTCTCAGCAGCAAGGGTGCGGAATTCCACAGCGTACCTGGCAACGGAACGATCTGCCTGGGTTATGTGGTGGAGAGAGGAAGCTGCCATTAATTGCCGCGCAGGTGTGTCAAAGACCCTTCGGAACTCATGGGCGAAGAGGTCGATGTCCTGTGTGATGGGTGCTTGTTGTTCCCAAATGGGAGTGGCCCAGGCCTGCGCCTCGTCGGAGAGAAGAGCCACGATATAGCCGACCTTAGAAATGGAGGAAACAAAACGAGAGGGTGAGAGTTGGAATTGGATGAAACATTGATTCAGGAAACCCCTACATCCCTGGGCATCCCCAGCATAGTGTTTAAGGGCAGGAATTCGGGGTTCCATAGCAGACGGAGTAGATGCAAAGACTGTTGCGGAGGCTGTAGAGGCCATGGGTGAAGGTCCCGGACTGGAAGCTCGGGCTTGAACAGTAAAGGAATGAATGCTCTGCTGAAGCAAATCCATCCGCCTATCATTTTGTTCCAGATAAGTCTCTAGCCTGGTGAAGAGATTTGTGTGAGAATTTAAAGTACGCTCCACCTCAGCGGGGTCCATGTTTGTTGGGCTGAGCATAATGTCAGGACGCGCTCACCACAAACGAGGCGGGACCGCGGTGCTGAGGTGGGATAGGATATAACGCCACCCACAGCCACGAGCGCACGTCTTGAGTGTAGAATGGTCTTTGGAGTCCGAGTCGGGGCAGGAGAGGTACGGATAGTAGAGGGTGCTGTTAGCCAAGTCCGGGGTAGAGAGAGAGAGACATAATCGTTTACCGTTTGCCGGGTTCGGGGTGCCAGAGGTGCGGAGAGTTGTATTGCCGTTTGCTAAGTTCGGGATGCCAGAGATGCGGAGGGTCATAGAGGAAGCCGGTTCGGTACACGAGGAAGACTGCAAAACAAGACAAGACAGGACAGGACAGGACTAGGGAGGCAGAGAGTGATGAGAAAAACTGGTTCTATGCTCAGCCGACGAGTTAGTGAAACTGTAGGGTATATATGAGAGAGAGGGTCCAATGGCAGCGCAGCAAGGTGGGGGTGTGTGGAAGGGCCAGGCTACGGCAGGGATAGGTCCAGCATGAGTCCCAGGGGAGGAGCAATAAAGCCCAGTAGTAAGGCTGTATTGGATAGTAGCAATGATTTTAGGTGCTGTGCCTTTAAGGGGTTGGTGCGCCTCCGTGTGGCCGCGCTTCCGTGTAGCTGCGCTTGCAGGCGCGTGACCGGGCATCCCCGCAACATTTGAAGAGGAGCATTGGCGTGCGCGCGCGCCCACGTGGAGCTGCGATCGGCGTCCTGGAGGAAGGCTGCCTGCGTGCCGCGGGAGGACCTGGAGTAGCTGCAGGTGAGTAGGGAGCACGCCGAGGGCGGCGTGACTCCCGGATCTTTACAGTGGGGATGTTTTTATTGAGGGGTAAAGAAGTTGTTGGGAAAGTGGTGTATAAATAATGGTGCAGTGTATGGGCACTGGCATAGGTGGAGGGGAGGAGAGATGAAAAAATGGGGATAGGATGGAGGAGAGTGGGGAAGTTGGAGAGAACAAAAACATTTAAAAAGAAGTGAGGAAACAGTAAGCAGAAAAAGCATCAGGGAGGGCACAGTGAAATGCAGGAGGAGAAATTTCCCAGGTATTGTGGATAGGAAGATTACAAATTATCAGAATATATAGAAAGTCAAGTTCTCACAGTTACAGAGTTGTTGTTGTTGTTGTTGCTGTGCAGAGTCCATATTTCCTGTAGTTTTCACCTCCAATTCTAACTCCAGTATCAACTCCAGAGACACTTTACATGTGACCTCCAGGGACACTTTACATGTGACACTTAAGATGTTGCGCAGCCAAGATAGACTGAATTAAATACTCTAAACACATTCACTTGACTAATAATTAAGGGAGGGGTCTGCCTATTCTACTCAGACAGACCAAGGAGCTGTTAATTAGATTTAAGTTACAGATGTGATTAAATTGATAGGAGTATTCTACTCAGACAGACATACCAATGAGCTGTTAATTAGATATGTTGCAGATGAGGTTACATTGATAGAAGTATTCTACTCAGACAGATACCAAAGTAGATTATACTACTCATATATTGCCCAGTACAGAAAAGCATATCCAAATCTGTGGACTTCTACAGGGTAATTAAGTTGTCAGAAAAACTGTTTCCCCCACAATATGGGAAATGTGGCAACTACTGAGTGTTTGGTGCTTTACCTGTGGCTCACAGGAGGCCTGAACCTCCGGTGCTGGGAACTTGGGATGTACCTAATCCGTCAGGTGACAGCGCCTCCACCTGTGAGGGATCCTGACAGCCCCAGATAACCCCTTAACTTTTACTGAACACAGGTACAACTAGATTTATCATTAACCCACATACAATTTAGGCCTCGCACGGCTGTAGCCCCACCTTGCCCTCCAACCGTAATGTCCACCTCTGATGGGATTTCCCCAAAGTACTTAGGTGCCCCATGGCACCCAACCTCCCTGGTGTCCACAAGACCCAACCCACCTAATGTGTGAGATAGTGCTTCCCACAGTAATTCAAAGTGTTATAGTTGGCTGAGGTACCTGTCCAGGTGCTCCAGCACCCCGGTATGGCCGAAAAGCAAAAGGGATCCACTGATCCAGTGATGTCGATGTCAGCGAAGCCTCCGCCTCTGCGTGTGGTGAACTCCGATAGGAGGGTCTCCCCTTTGATAGTCTATGATAGTGCGGTGGTGGTCATGCCCCAGACCACAGTCCGCAAATAGCTGTGCAGCGTCTTCAAATGGCACTATACACTAACTGTATAGAGCTACAGTGGAAATGTCCCTAGCTAGGGGTTTCCCTGTAGCAGCCACAATCTGATTAGGTGAGTGGGGCCTATTTTTGACCTAAAGGGTTAATCTGACCTAGTCTGGATGCCACTGACACCCAGACCCTACCTTCCTTTTCTCTGTCCTGGCTCCAACTGTAAGAATTCCAACTGCCAGAATTCTAACTGCCATGCATCTCTCAGCCCTATTGGCATAGCTGCGCTGCACGATCATCCCCTACAGCATTCTGGGGAATGTAGTTCCCCTGCTGTGCTATAATCCTAATGGCTACCACTTGCGCTTGCTACTGCACATCCCCCGCACTCTCCCCAGCCTCCGCTAGCTATGGAAAGGTAAGGGGACAAACAGGGGACAGGGGGCCCCAGGCTATACATATATTTATATATATATACACACATATCACTAGGCTGTGAGCACAATCAATGCTCCAATTTTAGATATATCCTCAAAAAACTTGCGTATTCGAACATTTACTGCAGCGGTGCACAAACTAGGGGGCGCGCCCCCTTGGGGGGCCGTCAGATTCTTTATTGGGGGAGTGGGTCAGCAATTGCTGTGCTGCGGGGGCGGGGACTTCCCTGCTCTACTCTTCTCTGTGCTGGGAGAGGGGGCAGGGGCAGGGACTTCCCTGTTCTGCTCTGTGCTTGCTGCAGGGGCAGGGACTTCCCTGCTCTGCTCTTGTTGCTCTGCTTTCAGCTGCACATGGGTAACCAGCATGTTTAGTACTTCCCCCCCCAGGTGAAAGTGTGACTGTATTGTATGTGTTATGATTGAGTGTGTGTTGTGTCTGTGTTGGTTGTGATTGTGTTGTGTGGGTGTTGTGATTAAGTCTTTGTGATGTGTGTGGGTGTGTGATGTGATTGTGGGTGTTGTGATTGAGTATGTGCCTGTGTGTGAGTGTGTGTTGTTATTGAGTGTTTGTTGTGTCTGTGTTGGTTGTGATTATGTGTTTGTTGTGTGTGGGTGTTGTGAATGAGTGTGTTGTGACTGGGTGTGTGTTGTGATTGAGTGTGTGTGTTGTGTCTGTGTTTGTTGTGATTGAGTCTGTGTTGTGTCTGTGTTGGTTGTGATTGAGTGTGTGTTGTGGTTGTGTGTTGTTATTGAGTGTGTGTGTGTTGAGTGTGTGTTGTGTTTGAGTGTGTGTGTTGTGATTGAGTGTGTGTGTTGTGTCTGTTGGTTGTGATTGTGTGTGTTCTGTCTGTTGGTTGGTGAAATAGCTGTGCACGGGCGGCCAAGAAGATATGTGCGGCCAGCCGAACAGGATAGTGCAGGTGGCGGCCACGTGAGGGTGTGTGTGCGCATGCGTGGGGGCTTCGGAGGTACCGGGAGGAGCATGCTCCAGCGTTGTGATGTTAAACTGCTTCGATGTGATACTCTGCAAATGAAAGGGTAGGCGGCCGCTATATCAATCATACTATAAATGTACAGAAATAATGTAAAAAAAAAAAAAAGTGAAAACACATTAATGAAAACAGAAAAAAATAAATAATACTGTAGGTAGGAGTGTGGATGACACTGGGACAGCAAGCCAAAGAGCAGGGAGAATAAAAAGGCAAATGGGAGAAGGAAATAAGGGAGGGGAAGGGAAAAAATGGGGGGGGGGGGGAAGGCAGGTAGCAAAGAGATGGATGAATGCCTCCTCCCCCCCCCAAAAGATTGCCTTTGTGCACGTACGCTCTCGTATGCTCTCCCAAGCTTGGCGCTTGGGGAAACAAAAAAAATTGACTTTGAAGTGCACTCAGCATCAGTCAATGCACACGCACACACACACACACACACACACACACACACACACACACACACACACACACACACACACACACACACACACACACACACACACACACACACACACACACACACACACATAGCCCTGATCCACGCTTCCCCACTCGTGCTTGCAAAATTATGCAGCACACCCTGTGCTCATGCTTGGAGAGTTGGTGACGCAGCCTAATTTTGCAAGCACGAGCTGTTGAAATATGTAAGTATTTAGACATATTTGTATTTACATTGTATACCGTTTAATAAAAGTTTTTTTTTAATGTGATTTTGATTACATCAGGCAGGGGGGCCCGAGAAATGTTATGGATGAAAGGGGGGCTCGGCATAAAAAATTTGCTCACCCCTGATTTACTGAATCAACATGGTTTTAAAAATTGGGAATTGGTTATGTCATATATATGTTTATACATCAGCAAATAAACTATAAATAGTGCAATAAACCCTCTAGGATAGTGTGAAATGCATTTTGTATCCTAGATATATATTCTAATTTGCAAATCTCCCACATAATGGAGTAGGTCCTATTGCACAAGTACACATTTTGCCTCTATATATAAATAACATATTTATCCACTTTCTGTATGCATATATGGTAATAGTTTAACTATCCCTCTACACTTAGTTTTTCTTAGTAAATAACACAAGTCTTGTGGATTAGTATAACTGCATTTATATCTTTGCTTATGTTGGGTAACCACATCAAAAAATCTTTTTTGATTCATATATAGCTGTCTCTTATGCACTTTTTCACTTTATTTGCACATTAACGCAGCAGGGGTCCCTGGCAGTCCCATTCGTTTGAACCCTGCGTTAATCCGATGGGCCATTAGTCTGTCTGCAGAAATGTCACTGAAATGTTGCAGCATCTACCCAACATGTACCTGGGTCTTGTTGGTGATTGCCCCAGATTTTCCAAGGCAAGTTTTATAATACTCGTCGGCGCACCTGTATAAAGGTTTATATCCATACATTAGATATCTATAGAATATACTAACACAGGGGGCGCAAACTTTTTTCCCTGCACCCCCCTGCCGGCGGTCACCTCACCCCCGTGGTCCCCCCTCCCCCACTTACATCAGCTCCAGTGTTTGCTCCGGCGTCATGACGTAACGTTGCCATGACCTCGCGGCAACATTTGACACCGTCTTGCCATGGCGACGCGTGTGGAGCCAAGGTAAGTAAAGGTTTATAGAGGCCCTGCAGCTCCCCCGGCACTTAATTTAAGTGCCTTTGGGAAGCGCGCGGGGCCTCTGTAAACTGTGCGCCCCCCTGCAGGCAGTCTCGAGCCCCCCCTGGGGGTCACACACCCCCAGTTTGCGCACCGCTGTACTACAACATAAAGAGTTGGTCCATGTATGTCCCCACTTAAACCTGTACAGCCTAGAATTATATTAAAAGATGCATATATTTACTTAAAAAAGTGACTGGATCTCCAATTCAAAACATAATATGTTAAAGAATATAATGTTTCACAGTCTCTAAATGTATTATTCCTGGAGTATATATAATGTAAGTAATGGAAGCAAATAGAAAATTCTAAAAATATTTTTTTATTATTATACCAAACTATATCAGAAAGTGCCTGTAACAGGGGAGTAATCCCTGTTCAAGTAATGTGCCTTTAATCTAGCAGTGTGGTGGTTAACTGCTGGTAGTCAATTAATAAACACCACCTGCCTGATTTAGATTGCTTACAAAAGCCTGTCTGTTGAGACAGGAAGGGACTCCTTAGCTCACTTGGGAGCTGACCTTTGGGGACACAACAGTCTTGAGCCCTGCCAGAATAAACAGCAGAGCTGCTTACAAGACACAGGGAAAACTACTAAACCTGAAGCTGACACACTTTGAGTGAAGGGAGCTGAACCAGGAACTGAGAAGATTTTCCCTCCAAGGAACAGATAAGACTTTCATTCTTAAGAGACTCTTATATCTGCTTATTTCATGCTATATGTTTGGGGTTGGGAGAAATGCTTGACTAAGGGAGATGTGAATTATTGCATAGTGTTTCACTAGAAATACTCCCAAGTGAATAGAAGCTTTGTCCCCCCACAGTGTTTGGATGGATTTCCTGATGAAAAGGAAAAGGCACAATAAAGCCTTATTATAATTTCACCTTATACAAGTCTCCAATTGTGTACCTCTGTGAACGTCCGTCTACAGTGTCTATCTCAATATCAACATTGAGTCATTTTGGGATTTAAGTCTCCAATTTGTGGATCCAAAAGGTTTCTCAATTAGTTAATGCTATATCACTATCACTCCTCTTCAGAGTGGTAGCACATGCTCAATCCCTATACAAGTAAAACCTTGGGGGTCTGATTGATGGCAGATAGCAAAATGTGCACTATGTGTCATAACTTTTCCACGTATATTTCCTAGATGATCCAAAATACCAATACTGGTCTCATAGTTTTACTCACATACTGGAATCCACACGGGTACTTTCATGACTACCCCAGCAGTGGTTGCTACAGATTTAATATACTTTTCTGAACTGGGGAATATGTGAGTAGTATAATCTACGAGCCACTAGAACCCCCTTCTTTTATTTGAGAACGCATTACACTATTTGTGTTGATCTGTCTCCCCATTATGGTGTACACTTGTGCTCCCCAACATTGGAGAAAATGTAACATTGGAAGCTCTTGAGAGTCCTCTTAGGGTTTGAGCAGCAGTAATCTGTGCACTTCCATTTTTATTGTCACAGTTTCTTGCACAGATATTTTGTCACCTATCATGTTGTACAAAAAAAATCATTTTTCATCACATAAAGTATGTCTTCACAATGAAATTAAGTGCATCTCTTTTAATGTACTTTTGTAGTGGAGATATATTCTCACACACATATAAAACCACACACATATTTAAACCAACACACAAACTTATTTGTGTGTAAATTGTTCACTTAATATCATTGCACATACTGTATATATTATAAGGAGCGCCAATTTGTAACCTTTTTTTTGTTTGTGTTTTTTTTAATTTTTTTAAGACACCTAGGAATACATATATTGCAAACACTCCTTGAGATTATTGGACTTTTTAGTAACAAAGGCATTTTCCTGCAGCAAATAAAAGCGCTACTCCCTTCCCCGGGCACTTTATATTGGCACAGCCATAAAGCTAAAACACTCACACCTTGTCTATCTTTTTTATTGTTCAGAATTAAAGGTGAAACAGAGTGGTCATAAAGGGAGTTGTATGATGTTATGGGATAAGTGCCCGCTGCCTTCCTACTAGGATTCTATTCATACCACGGGATCTACCTCAGGATCAGGCCCCAGACAGCATTTGGTGCACCATCATTCTTTTGTTCCAGTACAGTGAATACTATATGGAGTTTGAGCTCTACAAAACTTTTTTCTATGTGTTATGGGATAAACCAGGGGGAGTCTGGACACTATGGTGCCCCACCAGTCCCATGCACCCATCGAAACCTTGGAGATTATTGTACAGTATTCTTATTATGATTATACTTGTCGTTTTTGGTTATTATAATTTCCTGTGCTCTTTATACTGTACATGCTGGTATGAAACAATTCATAAGTGAAGGAGATATTTGAGGTCTGGGATGGGTGTCCTCCCTAAGTTCTTACACGCACTCTAGTACGGAGTTTTCTTGGTGAGTAGTGCATTTAAAAAGTTCTAAATAAATACATTTTAAAGTAGAAGTGGACACATGGGAGTAAATGTATCAAATGATTTCCACACAGAGAACAGTGAGTCATGGGGAAACACCGCGCTATTCTAACATGGTAGGTTAAGTCATTGGCATATGTTTACTAGTTTCGTAATAGACCTGAAGAAATAATGAAAACAGAACTACAGTATATTGTAGATAATAACAGGCATCATAATCTGAAGAAAATATGGGCCAAGCAAAATGATTTATTCAATGGTGCTCCTGTAAATAACTTTCACATCCGTTGCATATAGTCTACTATTACTAGCTCTGTTATAGGCAGCCATCTATCAAAGAAGTACAATAATAGTCCTTTTAATTCACGTTTTCTTTGGTAATTTAATTTTGCATGGAAGCCTGCAATTTATTATTAATGACTTTTTATTTTCAAATGATGTGTATATTCTTACTTTAAACTAGGTAAACTTTCAAACTGGGAATGTATTTTAATAAAACAAATTAAAAGCTAAATCTCTAACCAGCAGGTTCTGCATTAAATGTGTATCTTAACTAGCCATTTAAACATGATTCTGCCAGTTTTCCAGCACTAATACGGAATAGCTCCAACATGACACAAAAGCCTGGATAAATCAAACTAAGTTAATATCGTTCCCGGTTAAAAAAAAAAAAAAAAAAGTCTTGGTACCACGATTTTATGATAGCAAACATCATCATTGCGGGAATAATTTACCGGGTGTGATATTTGACCCAAAGTCGCAATGTATTAATTATCGCATCGGGATGACTTTAATAATATTTCTATCATAATTACACCAAAGGGGTTAATACAATAAAATATACTACCTACCCCGTTGGCCACTTAAGTGGTTAGTAAAGGATTGCCACACTATGCTTTACTAACTGCTAAGGTAAGCTCCACACCCCGGGCAGCCTAACCACACTCCCCGGGGCAACTGCCCCCATCAAAAACACAATCTACCCCTACCCACTCGCAACTACCTTAACCCCCTACTTGACTAATGCACAATTGTCTCTAATAGGGCTTTTGCCAATTCAATGCAATACAAAATACATTTAAAATAAATACATTAAAATAAAACAATTGCATAATAAAATTACAATCATTTTAACCCATTGATTGTCGCTGTGTCTGCCTATTTTTTAGTGCTTTTGAATGGGAAAAAGCCTGATTAGCTATATTAGGCTAATCAGGCTATTGCCCATTAGTATCGATGTTGGGTGTTAGGTTTGTAGAGTCCTCTTCAATCAACAGAGGACAATGGACTTTTTCGAATCAGGCTGTTGAGCATTATGTCGCTGGACAAGAGTTGATGCCGGAGTAGGACGAGGGTGAATACGGCAAATGTAAGAAACACATTGATTGGCTTTTGTTTAATGACGATTTTTTTTTTTAGGTTGCCCATTTACTGGCAATGTGCATATCTATGCCCCTTTCTTGGTATAGATAAGCACAGTGACTATTAATACATTTTTGGGCAAATGCATGTTTTTATTTCGTTGTTATGTTTTTAGCTTGCCCATTCATTGTCATTGTGGGAAACCATGCCCATTTTGTGGGCATGGTTTACCACAGTCACAATAAATGGGTTTATTGACAAATGTAATGTATTGTACTGTTATGCCAATGTAATTATTTTGTGTATTTATTTTGCAAACAAATGGGCAAATGTACTATTAGCCATTTTTGGCTACTAGTGCCTTTGCCATTTGTATGTGTGTGATGGGGTAGAGGGAGTGGGGGTAGTTGCCTCGGGAGCGTGTTTAGGCCTCCCAGGTTGGTATTATGGGGGGTTAACTCCTTAATTACTATATTGGTTACTAACTGCTAAGGTAAGGTAAGGTTAGTGGTCAGTAGTTTTTATTTTAATGTTGCTGGCCATGGAGGATGAGGGCGGCCTTCATCCAGGCAAGGGTAAGTACAACTTTAATTTACTTTATGCTGGCTGGATAATGTTTTTTTTTAACTACCAAATTAGCTATTATCTAGATCAGGTTAATAGGGATTTTCCCCATTACTATACTGTATGTGTTATGGTGTCGGGGTTGAGAGTTCTTGGAGGTAGAGGGGGTGGGTAGTAGGGTGCCTATTCATTGCTATTGGGGTTATATTTGCTCCCATTGAGGGCATAGGTAACCACACTGGCAAACAATGGTGTATTCGCTAGTATTGCTGTTTGAATTGTATTTTAATGTTTATTGGGGGTAGAGGGGGAGGATGAAGGTGGTATTTGGCCCATGTTGGGTGTTTATGTATACCGGGTGAGAAGTGGGGGGTTAGCCCCTTCATTACATAAAGTAATGAAGGGGTTAACTCCTCCTGCAACCTTCCCGGGCCAAATACCACCTTCACCCACTTCCTCTACCCCCAATAAACCGGGCACTGGTATTTAGCCCCTTCATTACCTTAGTGGTTAGCCGCTAAGGTAATTAAACTGCGTGTAAATGTATTTTTATTACATGGGATTAAAACAGGGGTCTACAGAGCTGATAATAATATGGGGCAGCTCCGGAGATGCAGTAAAAATAAATGTTTTCTTCTGTCACATTGCCGGTCCCATTTCATCACCCTTGAGGTGGCGAGATGGGAACCTGCTGTTTGCTTGCAAGTTATAGCCGCGATGTGACTTCGGAGCTACTAGAATTGCTCGATATTTAAGAAAATGCGAGTTTGAGCATTTTTTAACCTCCCGCACGGTTTGTTCGCGCAACAGCACTACCGATCAGGGCGAATCATTTCTCGAGCGAGTTTGGCAAGTTATTGAAGCTTTCTGAATAGCTACATATGCAAACTCATTCGAGAAGTGCCCAAACTGCTGGATGAGTTACATATCGAAGCTACTAGAATAGGCCCCTTAATGTGTTACTAGCCTGCATGCACACACTAGACACTGAAATTGTAAGTGTGGTTTTGGAGTTGTTAACAATAGAAATCAGAAGTTCCATATGCATTTTTTTCTATCATATTGTTGGCCATAATTTTGTTTTATTTGTGTGCTTACTAACACAGGCTTTTGAAAATATACGTATTGATAGGCGACCCACTTATATGCATGATCCTTACAATTCCATCCTCAAAGCATTGTATGTTAACAAATCTGAAATGTTCTAGCATCAAAAGTAGATAAGTGCTGTTAGCAGAGATCAACCCGATTTATATGCCTGGTGTTATTAAACCACTCTCTATATCTTATTCAGGTGATAACACATTGCGGCCCTGCTCTTCACTTTACAATGATAATCATAATAATAATGGATACTGTTATTATATATAATAATCATAGGAATACAAAAAATGTTCTCGCAGAATAAGAGTAATGATAATAATTATATTGAAGGCGTACTTGAACTGTTACATTTTTATCTACTTTTATCCTTTATAACAATAGCACAATGAAATAGAAATGACAAGAGCTGAACACCCAGACCCCTAGAGATGGTCATTCGTCTGTTTATGATGGTGACAGACTTCAGAAAGCGAATTCCTCTCTTATAAATATCTCATATGCTAGATAATAAACTTTAGTGTGACAGGAACTTATTTTTAAATGCATTGTATACTGCAGATAATATTTATACACAATTTACAAAAAGTATGTTATTGTAGTTTTCAGAGACTTACAGTATGCACATCTGGGCCACACGTGTATGCCCATGATAATCTATACTGTACCTTGGAATTCTGTTCCCTATCCTGAAGCACAGAAAAGTAACTGTTTGACTTCCTCTTTCTTGTCCTCCAGGGGCTTGTGCCGTGGGCAGGTGGGCGTCTTTTGTTGTTTTCATGCTCAAATAAAAATAATAAATGTTATTAATTTTATTTTGGTAAATAGATGTGAAAATAAACGAGGAAGCCCGAGCATTAGAGCAGATGGTAGTTTATTCACATTTGTGTGTGCTTTGTGGTATCTTCACTCGCATCAGCCCTTTCTACCAGCCCTAGAACTTGGTGGCCCACAAAAAAAAAAAAAATACATTAAATAATTACAGTGCAGGAACAAAACATGCTGATATACAGACAAAATAAAAACATACAGACAAAATAAGATCATTCAGACAAAATAAAAGCTTTCCAGGAATAACCTAAATGTGCGCTATGTTACAGTTCACAGTGAAACAATATGTAATTTAGTGACAGCTACTTGTAAACTTAGGCAAGTCTCTTCATTGTAAGTCGCCCAAGATACCACTTAGATTGTATGCTCTCCGGGGCAGGGACTGCCTTTCCTGACTTCTTGCACTTATTGATTTATATTTTCCTATACTTTTTGTCTTTTGCGTAAAGTGCTGAGTACTGTACACTGTGGGCACTATATACTGTACACATACACAGGTGTGTCCACACATATTGTTTTCAATGCCACGATCACTTGTGACTGTCAGACAGCACTGCAGCCACATGCAATCACAGCCCCAAAAATAGTAAGTGACTTTGGAGGATTAACGCTGCCGGGGTACATGCGTCTGATGCGCAACATTCATTCTTTTGGGCCATCTTTTTGGAGAGAAAACCAATACTCACCTTTTAGACGAGCGGTGCATCCAGAGTGGTCATTTGACCATATTCGGTCAACTACATCATCAAGGTGACTGGACAGGGCACATAACACTGTCCAGCCCCCTTTGTGATGTTGATGACTGAATATGGTCTTATAGCCTTTCCCTAATGACGTGGAGCCCCATATAAAGGCGTCTACATCATCCAAGGGGAAGGAAATACAGCCCTGCATCTTGCTTGTGCTGTGGGGATTTGTAAGGGAGACCGGGCCGAAGACAGATTTCCTGGGGCCCAGGACTACAGTTCTGACTGCCCCTCCCCACTCTTCGAGCCCCATTTCACACCTCATGAGCCCCCTCTATTTCCCTCCCTCTTCCCATGAATTTCTCTCTCCTCCATTTCACCTCTCATTCTCTCCATTAATTACCCCACTCACTCAATCCCCCTGCCACACATGTATTTCTCTCCCCTTCATCTCTCTTGCTCCCTCTTTTCCTCACTCACCTTCTCTCTCCTCTCTCACTTCCCCCCCCTGTCAATTACCCCACTCAGTCCCCCTCCTAAGACTCATTCTCTCCCCCCTCACACACCCGCACAAAATATACCAAAAAAAAACCACCGCTGAATGCAAAAAACTTCCCACTCCCAAATACATACAAACAAATCCCCATCCCCAAATATATACAGCTCCCCAACCCCCCAAATATATATAAACCCCTCCATATACATAAAAAAAACACCTCCCCACTACATATAACCCCCCCACACATATATAAAAAACAAATGCTTATAAAAAAAGCCCTCAATGCTCATATAAATGTAAGACTAAAAAGGCTCCAATGCATCTAAAAAAAAACCCAGTACATATTAAAGAAAACCCAGTATAACTGGGGTTCATACCTTACATATCTCTTTAGCAGTGTAGCACCTCCAGGAACTGAAGGTGGTCTCCCACGATAGAACTATTACCTCTCCCCCCTGTAAGGTCATGCACCAGGCAGGAGGTATAACAACAGGAATGGTTTATTATCTCTTCTGTACAGCACAGTAACAAGCAGGCTTCTGCCCGATGCAGTAACTCTCAGCTACCACTGAAGGATGGTCCCTGGACCATCACTACAGGCCAAGGGCACCCTCAGCCATCCTAGCTCTGGCAGAGGCAGAGGTATGGTCCACACTCTCCCCAGAAGGGAAGAGGACTGGAGAAGGCCCAATACTTAGCCTCTTCAATGTGTGACCTGCCTTCCTCAAGTGGGGAAAGGCACTACCGAATTTGGGGTGTATTGCCCTTAAGTACTGTCAGGAGGAGGACACCAGGTCTGTCTCATGATTGATCATACCCAGGACTGATGTCACCGCCTACTGCTGTCTTTCAAGTGCAGCTCCTAGTAGGGGGAAAACCCCAAAGAATGGAAGTTTACGCACCGGACCGGGAATCGAAATGATCCTCTCATCTGACCCTGCGGTCACTAGCATCATGACGTCATCTCTGACAAGTTGAACGGGGTCCTGGCATATATCCAGGTACCGCACTGGAAGGACGTCGTCATCCGGCCATTGCGTAGGGGTGCTATATTTGTCTTTGTCAGCTTCCGCCGCAGGGACCAAAAGGTACCTCCATCTGTACCGGCGAATCTCTGTATCGGCTTCTGGACACCTCCACGAAGGGTAGGCTCATCCGCCTCTCAGGTCTCACAGTTGTGGTTACTGTTGCAGGACTCCTCCATCTTTAGGAGCCACTGGAACTATTCTGTTCCTCCCCAGTGTCGGTCGGCATATTCGACAGCGGTCGAAACACCACAGAAGACCGTCTGCTACTGGTACGGGAGGAAGGCAGGGACACCTCAGAAGGGGAAAGGCACTGGATCCTTTCCAAGTCACCAGCGGCAATCAGCAGAGCTGGTCCTGGCTCATGCGCCACTGTGAGCAACGGTGCCCCATCATCCCATGCAGTCACCTTACCCGATATCTCTTGGGCTGGTTCCAGCTCACCGACCGTCTCTGGTTCCTCTGCAGGGACCGGGTCTGGAACAGTCTCAGCCTGCTCTGTGGTCATCGGGATACTCAAATCCCATTGGGCCTCTTCTGGAGCACATGGGCCCTCCGAGGTCTCCATGGTTGAGGTAGACTGTACTTTAGCAGCATCGACCACCCAAGTATTGGGGCCGGTCACATCTTTGTCTGCGAATTCCATAGGCCGCAGCAGCAGGGGTTTATGGAAACATGCTCTGCAGTGGGCACACTGGGCACCCCAGGTCAGGTTTGCCACCTGGGAAATCACACTTGGGGCATAGGCATCTGAGGTACCTTTAGCCCTCCACAGGTACCTTTTCCCCTGCCCTCCCAGTAGGCGGTTGGGGTCGAAGTCCATATCAGCAGACATATTAAAGTCTTTTTGTAAGCACGGGCACAAGAGAAATAGTACGTTCACTCTTCTCGCTCGCCAGGCTCTGAAGAACTGAGGGTACGGTCCGCTACATCCGGTACCTCCCTTGTTCTCCAAAGTCTTTAGGCATTGGCTGTCAGCATATCCCCTCCCTCTGGTTGAGATTAGAGGAGGAGCACCTGATGATGTGGACGGGGCGTGACTGTGACTCTTGACTGAGCCAGTCACATCGCTTGGGTGGTGTCCTGGCTTTCGAGCCAGACCCTTGTATTATTATTCGCTCATATACAAACACAAACACATGTATTAATACAGACTCACAAATACACAGTGGCTTTGGGTTTAGGCATAAGGAAGATATTTCTTTAAACCACACACTACCATTATACACTGACCCTACACAAAAACTATAGCGGAAATTCCTTGTAAGGTATGGGGAAATAGATCCATATTTTGCAGTAATAATTCTGATAGTAGTGGATTATGCCATCACAACTTGTGAGACAAATTCTTCTCAGAATCAGTGAGAATCATTCAAAGAAAACTGCCTTCCAAGGGATTTGAATTTTTCAAAATGAATGATGCTGCTTCCTATATCTACTAAACAATGAAACCAAGCCAAAATACAGTTTTATGACTTTACAGACAAAATGGAAGATAAGGCAATACACATAAGGTAACTATTTTTGCAACTAATGCCATGCTGTCAGACTCTTGTATGAATGGATGTTAAAAAGCATCAAATTCACTGAGCAAGTATTAATGTAGTAGATAAAAAAGAATATTGCGAGCCCAGATTCATGAGCTAACAGGTTCTGAGGGCAGTGATTAAATTAGGAACAGGGTCAGAAACCGAAAGAATTGGAGTTACTGTACTATGAATGAACAGGAGAGAATCACGAAGCATAAAATATCCACACTTTTCTTGGAAGGGAACAAGGGGGTGTCCATGGAGGATGTCGGGAGATTGAGGTACATCTCACTTCCATGGTCTTCCTATCTTTAGCTAAAAAGTCTGGGACCTTATCTACAACAGTGGAGTTAACTTGGTGGCTAGGGCCAGCAGAAGGGCCACAGTATGACAAATAATAATGTCTCACATTTCATTGTCCCCTAGGCCAAGCAGGATCAATGTTTCATCACACATAAGCAGTACATATGCATATTATAACACAATTTTTTATACATTTATTTGAGCCCTTCCCCACGGCATGCGGCTACCAGCACCTGTCAATAGCCACATCAAAAGCTATGTCTGGGACCGTTGGGATGAATGGTTTATTACGATCCAGGTCATCCCGTGTGCACCACACACTTAAAATGGCCACACTCGTGGTGAGATCATTCAGATATACTAGAGAGAGGGCACTACATGGCGAATGTTCTGGTAAGTTTCAGACTTTCCCGGGCAAAAACCACCCCACTAGGGTCAATTCAACTGCCCTGGATATATATTATATAACATTTTTGCACTTTATGAGATTTGTTCTTTGATGCGCTGTTTGTTCTATTTATTTTGTATATTATTTATTTATTTATAAAATATTTTACCAGGAAGTAATACATTGAGAGTTACCTCTCGTTTTCAAGTATGTCCTGGGCACAGAGTTAAGACAAATAATACGTGGTTACAAATACAGTTACATAAATGAACAGGGTATACATTACATGCAAGACATTGCATGCACAGTTAAAGAAAATATATATTATGGGCGTATGAAACAGTTACAGACCAGATTAAAATGTGAGACAGCCTTAGATTTGAAAGAACTTAAACTGGTGGTAGATGTGATAGTCTCCGGTAGGTTGTTCCAGTTTTGGGGTGCACAATAAGAGAAGGAGGAACGGCCGGATACTTTGTTGAGCCTTGGGACCATGAACAGTCTTTTGGAGTCAGATCTCAGATGATAAGTGCTGCATGTGGTAGGGGTGAGGAGCTTGTTCAGATAGCTGGGTAGCTTGCCCATTAAGAATTTAAAGGCAAGACAGTGAACTTTGCGCCTAGATTCGAGTGATGACCAATCTAGTTCTTTGAGCATTTCGCAGTGATGTGTGTTGTAGTTGCATTGGAGAACAAAACGCCAAATTGAATTGTAGAGTGTGTCAAGTTTGCTAAGGTGGGTTTGAGGTGCCGAGCCATATACTATGACTCCATAGTCAATACTTGGCATTAGCATCTGCTGTTCGATACGCTTTCTGACCAGGAGACTTAGGGAGGATTTGTTCCTGTAAAGTACCCCTAGTTTGGCATAGGTCTTGGTTGTCAGGGTATCAATGTGCATCCCGAATGTTAAGTGGGAGTCAAACCTTATGCCCAGGTATTTAAAACTAGTGACAGGGGTAAGGGTGGTGTTAGTGTTGGTTCTAATCTGGAGCTCAGTTGCTGGAATCTTTAAAAATTTAGTCTTGGTCCCAAATACCATTGTTACAGTCTTGTCAGTGTTTAAAAACAGTTTGTTGTAGGAAATCCAGATTTCGAGTCTCAAAAAGTCAGACTGAAGTATGTGTTGAAGGTCATAGAGGCTATGGTTGTGTGCATATGGGATTGTGTCATCTGTATACATGTTTATTGAGGCTTCCTTACAAGCTGTGGGAGATCATTGATGAACACTGAGAAGAGTAGGGGCCCCAGAACAGAGCCTTGCGGGACACCACAGGTGATATCCAGGGGGTTGGAGTTAGAGCCTGAGATGGACACATGTTGGGATCTACCTGATAGGCAGGACTGGAACCAGTTTAAAGCATGCTTCCCTATTCCAGAGCTCTGGAGTTTGTTAAGCAAGATAACATGATCAATAGTATAAAAAGCCTTTGCAAAATCTAGGAATACTGCACCAGTGAGTTGTCCCCGTTCCATTCTACACTGGATTTCATTGCAAACTTTTAGCAGGGTAGTTACGGTGGAGTGTTTGGGGCAAAAGCCAGATTGGAATTGGCTAGGGAAATTTGTCTTGGTATAGTAATCGCTTAATTGGGAGTGGACACATTTTTCCATGACTTTTGATAGAATTGGGAGAAGTGAGATTGGCCTGTAGTTTGAGACAGTGTTTTTGTCCCCACTTTTGAAGATTGGGACAAATCTGGCAGTTTTCCAGGTCTTAGGGATATGGCCTGCAGACAGGATAGAGTTGACTATGGAAGCAATTGGTTTGGCAATGGCTGGGGCACCAAGTTGTAGGAACCTAGATTGTAGTAAGTCAGGTCCACATTGGTTGCTTAGTTTTAATTTGAGGAGCACTTGTGTAATCTCCTTGTGACGATGGGGAAGATTTGGCCCGGGATTAAAGGGGTTGCACCCCAATTGGCCACCCCCTGACCTCACCAGGAAGACAAGGGGTTAACTGGGCTGAGGTCCAGAAATGTGTTTTAACCCTTGTTATAACCTGCAAATGTGTATTCCCCTGTTCCCATGATTTATTGTTATATCAGTGTCTGCATCACACACACACTAGGATTCATCCGGGAGTACAAGGGTTAATAGTTCTTTAATGATTATAGCCCTTTGTGTAATTTTCCCGCCTTTTCAGGCACCATTTTGCAGGGTCCCATAGGCCGCCATTAGGGCTCAATGCATTCTAATGGCGAATCTTGCTGTTTTGGTCCTGTTTCCTGTGAAGACCAGCAGATAGCATCCGAGAGGAGGAGCGGCGGTTTCCCATGGTAAGTCAATGGGCCCATTGACTTCAATGGAGAATCCTCGAAGGAGCTTTCCAGGAACGAGTTGGCTGCCGTCCAAACCGCAAAACCGCAAAGCGGATACAATTTCTAAAAGAGAGCTTTGATCACTTATGAGCCAAGTTCAATGACAAGTGGCGTGGGAATAAACAGTTCTAGAGCACCTAGAAATAAAATTCTTTTTGCCCCTAGTTCCTAGGCCTCCCCCCACTCGACCACCACCGGGTCCCCGAATCCTGGACCCCCGATAAGGGTCGAACCGAGAAGAGCGGGTCACGCCATAGGTTCCAATGGCGGCGGCAGAAACAGCTCAAGAAAACGGCTAAGTGTGAAAAGCTAAAATTTGGGAATCCATACCTCAGGTTCCGGAGGGTACAGAGGGCCAGGGTTTGGGGTACCTGTAGTCACTTCTCCGGCATCGCTGTAGAACCATCCTTAACCCTCTTGGACCAACCCGACGGAGTATGGACCCCCTTGAAAGTTCGGGACTTTTCCCATAGACTCCAATGGCGGCCAATCCCCATTGACCGGCTATGGCGGAAAACCACCATTGACTTCAACGGCGGCGTGGCCCCGTTGAAAGTCTATGACGGCGGATTCCCATAGCCGCCAACGGCGGCGGTTTGCCATTGAAAGTCTATGGCGGTGAAGCCTGTTGTTTTCAATGGGGATTTAGTGAAAAACCGTGATTTAATTTACAGCGGAGATTTTTGAATTAAAATGAGAAACGGTTTTAAGTGTATTTGTGTAACTCCGGTTCCGAGGGTCGTAGCAAGTCGCAAATTGGACCCTAGGGTGTCCCAGTGCCGGCATTGAGAACTGGGGAGTTTGGACCTGCTGGACCCAACGGAAACGGATATTTTAATATGTTTGTATTTTATCTTTAATACTGTGTCCCAAGGTATGGATAAAAACCAGAGGAAATTCCCTTGGCCATCAGGTAGCAGATGGCCAGAGAAGCGTCCCAATGTCTAGATTTTAAGTGCTGTTCAAAGGAGTTTATCACCTCCACTGTTTACATGAGGGCGGAGATTACTCAAACCAGAGCAGGCTGTAAGTGTCCCATTTAACACCTCACAACAAAGGGTTTCCTGCCAGATATTCCGTTTAGTAGACTGGCTGGCATTCGTGATGCAAATGTGGGGATGCAGAAATGAGACCCCAGAGTCCAACTGAGCATGTGCCAACTAGCTAGGGGGCAGGTATCAAAATGTGTTCCCATGCTAGTGAGTGGCTACAGTTAATTGAAGACCAATCGCCTGTACTTAATGTTAAGGATAGGGTTACAAAAGGTATATAATCTGTGGTCAACCCTTTATCCTGGGTTGGTTCGTTGTTCGTTCTTCTATACCATCTTGATTGCTGTATGAACTGCCAGTCCAGATGTGACTGTTTCATCATTTACATCTTTAAGTAAGTGTCCATATTTTGCCTGTTATTTGTATAATCTATTGTGTTCACCTTTACAAAGGAATAAATTCTATTTTATCATATCTAAGTCTCGTCCCAGTTCAACCCAGTTATATATATATATTATATTATATATATTTGGTGTAAATTGCAGCGTCACAGGCTTGTAATTAACTGGTGGCAGCGGTGGGATTGAACTGGACCTGTATTTCTAGTGTTCTGCGGGATACTGTAATATAGTGGGAACTTGATGGTAATTGCGAGTTCCTGGGACCAAAGATATTGAACAGACAGTGTACAACATATAACACAAGATATGGCACCTCCTCACTGTTCCCCTACTTGTGAGAAGCATTGCCTCCAGAACCATAGTGCCGGCCATCCGTCTGACTGGAGCCGGGCACCAAAACCGGAGGAGTGCATCAAGTCGGCGCGGGGACCAGCAGCCAGCAAGGCTGAGAGAGAGACAGCGATCGGTGAGCATAAAACCCAGCAGGCTGAGCAAAGATCCACAGCTGCAGCCGCTGTAACCATCAAATTGCACCGAGAGCAGGGAATGGACTCAGCTCCGGGACGCAGAGACTTGTGGAGGGAGCGGGTGGTCTCGGAGACCACAGAAGTCTTGCAACAGGAGAGGTAACGGCCGTTGTGGCGGTCCGTCCATTTTCCCTGAAAGAGCTAGCACTGGTGTGTGCGTTGGGCAAGACGTGGTTCCCGGCGAAGTGGACCCAGTTCCTGGCATCAGTACCACACCGACCCGCTTATCCCCTCCCAGAGCCTGGCGCTCAAGCAACTCCGCTCTGGACTCCGTTGCCCCTTGCTGGGGTTAGTCCACCGGCAGCGGAGAAGCTCTGGAATGAGCCCGGCGCTCGAGCAACTTTGCTCTGGACTCCGTTGCCCCGTGCTGGGGTTAGTCCACTGGTGGCGGAGAAGCTCCGGCAGGCTCTGCGGCACTGCCAACAAATGAGCCACAATAATGCCCGGTGCCCTGACCGTGCGCAGTCGGGCGAAGAAGCCCCCCAGGGCCATCGCTCACGAGCTGCGGAAAAGATGACCAAGTTAGCGGCATCCTCTGATGGCTCCTGCCCAGCCGGGGCGACAACCCTCCTCGGGACGTCTCCTGGAGAACCTGGACGGGCTGCATCAGCAACAGCGGCGGAGAGCGGCGGCCATCCACCTGATCCCGGCGGAGAACCGGCGGCGGAGAAGAAGCCACCACTCCGGCATCCTGCCGGCGGCAATTTTATTTGGGGGGAGGGTTGGGGTGTCCGGGAGGTGGGTGTTTCACATGGGTTGGCGGAGTCGGCGATTCCCAGTGATGACCAGAGCCACGCAATCCACGCCGGCGACCCTGCATCAAAGCCGGGTACTGCTGCAGCAGCTATCCGGGGCTCGTCCATGGCGGCGGCGGCGGCAGAAGAGCCGCGATTTCGGCAAAGTGACGGAGCCCTTTCTGAGTGGGGGGAGGGACAGGGATTGCGGGAGGGGTTTATGTTACCAAGTTTGCATGGAGCTGTTTTGCTCCACAAAGACCTGGGACCCCGGTCCTGCATCATTTCCCCTATGCCAACCCTGGGCGCTGCTGTGGCGGCGACCCGTTGCTTCCCAGCCCAGATGATGCTGGCGGCGGCCACTCCAGTCCCCCTGCAATCGGGACCAATGAAAGCGGCGGTCTCTGCGGGGACCAGCGAGGTAATCCAGACCAAGTCGCAGACTGACCCTGACTTATTTTTCCCTATGACTGTACCCTGTTGTTTCACTCTAGGGGTGACTGGGGGGTGGCAGGAGATAGGAGTACCAGGGGAGGGGAAGGAAGGGCAGCTTGTAGGGCAGCTAGACTTCCCCATTACCCTGGCGGAGCAGCAAGGAGACTCTCGGTTAAGAGCTCCACTGTTGCAGCCTTGCTATGGGCTGGAGGTATCAGGGGTTGTGGCAAAGTTAGACCACCCCCAGATTACCTGCCAGCCAGGAGCTAAGGTGGGTGCATCTGCACCAGCAACCCTGAGCTCATCCCCGGTAATGGAGAGACAGTGTCGGGGAGATGGCCTCACTCAGGTAGCCCTAGGATCCAGGTTAGGATTAGCTAGGGAGAAGTGGAGTGAGGGGAGGCTGCAGGTAGGTAGCCAGCCTCAGTTCTCAGTGGGAGAAGAAGGGCTAGTGGTAGCCGGGGAGGTACAGCAGCAAGTATTGCAGCTAAAATTCCCCATTACCCTGGCAGAGCCTCAGGGGGTGTCTCAGATCTGCAACCCCCTGTTGCAGCCTGGCTATGGGATGGGGGTATCCGGGACAGTGGCAGGCTTGTGCCACCCCAGGGATACCTGCCAGCCAAGAGCTAAGGCGGTTGCATCTGGAGAGATGCCCCTGAGCTCATCCCTGGTAAGGGGGAGACAAGGTCAGGGAGGTAGGTGCACTCAGGTAGCTCCAGGGTCTGGGTTAGGATTGCCCAGGGGGGAGAGGAGTGCAGGTGGGCTGCAGGGAGGTAAGCAGCAGGCTGAGGTGCTGGGCCTAGGGGAGGCTAGGCAGGGAGACACCGTGGAGCAGGGGGAGATAGGAGGTCAGTGGGTGTCAGGCAGCTGGCAGAAGCTAGGGATGGGCTAGGTAGGCAGAAGGTCCCTTGTTCTGACTGGCCAGGAGTGACCCCTCTGACAAATTCCCCAGGGTTCCCAAAGGAGGGGCTGTGGGTAGATAGGCAGCCAGTGAGGAGAGTCAGGAGTACAGCAGAGCAGCTACAGGTGGGCACAGGGCCAGGGCAGGTAGGGTCCCTACAGGGTTGTGACATAGATCTTTCCCAGACTTGGTTGACAGGAAAGCGACGGTCTGTGCTGGATAGCTGGTCTCCTGCAGTTGCAGAAACGTGCCAGTCTCTGGGCAGTGTGCAGCCGGGTCTGCAAAGGGGCCCCTTCACCATGGACTGGGTTCCCCAGGCACTGGGTGGGGGGCAGAGGGAGGCAAAGGAGAATGCCCGGCGGCCACGGTGGAGCCCTGCTCCGCAGGATCTGGACTTTACAATCCACTGTGGCCAGGACAATGTACTGGACAATGCCGGAGGACAATTTTGCCAGGCCAACCCCTCAGGACTTATTGAGTGCTTCAAGGGCGCCTGTGGTACCCCAGTGCCCGGGGGAGGCAGATGGGGCACCAGGCAAACATTGAGCAGGGGAGGTGTGACGATGGGGAGGATTTGGCCCGGGATTAAAGGGGTTACACCCCTATTGGCCACCCCCTGACCTCACCAGGAAGACAAGGGGTTAACTGGGCTGAGGTCCAGAAATGTGATTTAACCCTTGTTATAACCTGCAAATGTGTATTCCCCTGTTCCCATGTTTTATTGTTATATCAGTGTCTGCATCACACACTAGGATTCATCCGGGAGTAGAAGGGTTAATAGTTCGTTAATGATTATAGCCCTTTGTGTAATTTTCTTGCCTTTTCAGGCACCATTTTGCAGGATCCCATAGGCCGCCATTAGGGCTCAATGCATTCTAATGGCGAATCTTGCTGTTTTGGTCCTGTTTCCTGTGAAGACCAGCAGATGGCGTCCGAGAGGAGGAGCGGCGGTTTCCCATTGTAAGTCAATGGGCCAATTGACTTCAATGGAGAATCCTCGAAGGAGATTTCCAGGAACGAGTTGGCTGCCGTACAAACCGCAAAACCGCAAAGCGGATACAATTTCTAAAAGAGAGCTTTGATCACTTATGAGCCAAGTTCAATGACAAGTGGCGTGGGAATAAACAGTTCTAGAGCACCTAGAAATAAAATTATTTTTGCCCCTAGTTCCTAGGCCTCCCCCCACTCGACCACCACCGGGGTCCCCGAATCCTGGACCCCCGATAAGGGTCGAACCGAGAAGAGCGGGTCGCGTCATAGGTTCCAATGGCGGCGGCAGAAACAGCTCAAGAAAACGGCTAAGTGTGAAAAGCTAAAATTTGGGAATCCATACCTCAGGTTCCGGAGGGTCCAGAGGGCCAGGGTTTGGGGTACCTGTAGTCACTGCTCCGGCATCGCTGTAGAACCATCCTTGACCCTCTTGGACCAACCCGACGGAGTATGGACCCCCTTGAAAGTTCGGGACTTTTCCTATAGACTCCAATGGCGGCCAATCCCCATTGACCGGCTATGGTGGAAAACCCCCATTGACTTCAACGGCGGCGTGGCCCCGTTGAAAGTTTATGACGGTGGATTCCCATAGCCGCCAATGGCGGCGGTTTGCCATTGAAAGTCTATGGCGGCGAAGTCCGTTGTTTTCAATGGGGATTTAGTGAAAAACCGTGATTTAATTTACAGCGAGATTTTTGTATTAAAATGAGAAACGGTTTTAAGTGTATTTGTGTAACTCCAGTTTCGAGGGTCATAGCAAGTCGCAAATTGGACCCTAGGGTGTCCCAGTTCCAGCATTGAGAACTGGGGAGTTTGGACCTGCTGGACCCAACGGAAACGGATATTTTAATATGTTTGTATTTTATCTTTAATACTCTGTCCCAAGGTATGGATAAAAACCAGAGGAAATTCCCTTGGCCATCAGATAGCAGATGGCCAGAGAAGCGTCCCAATGTCTAGAATTTAAGTGCTGTTCAAAGGAGTTTATCACCTCCACTGTTTACATGAGGGCGGAGATTACTCAAACCAGAGCAGGCTGTAAGTGTCCCATTTAACACCTCACAACAAAGGGTTTCCTGCCAGATATTCCGTTTAGTAGACTGGCTGGCATTCGTGATGCAAATGTGGGGATGCAGAAATGAGACCCCAGAGTCCAACTGAGCATGTGCCAACTAGCTAGGGGGCAGGTATCAAAATGTGTTCCCATGCTAGTGAGTGGCTACAGTTAATTGAAGACCAATCGCCTGTACTTAATGTTAAGGATAGGGTTACAAAAGGTATATAATCTGTGGTCAACCCTTTATCCTGGGTTGGTTCGTTGTTCGTTCTTCTATACCCTCTTGATTGCTGTATGAACTACCAGTCCAGATGTGACTGTTTCATCATTTCCATCTTTAAGTAAGTGTCCATATTTTGCCTGTTATTTGTATAATCTGTTGTGTTCAAGTTTATCAAGGAATAAATTCTATTTTATCATATCTAAGTCTCGTCCCAGTTCAACCCAGTTATATATATATATATATATATATATATATATATATTATAGTATATTATATATATTTGGTGTAAATTGCAGCCTGTCATAAGTCACTGTGACACTCCTCTTCGGATACTGGGCCAAATTGAAAGTTGTGGGCAGTGTTGGGAGGGGGTGGGCTATGTGGGTACTCCCAGGATGAGATTCAGGTTTGTGGTTTGGGCTGTGTTTCGCTAATAAGCTAGTGGCACACCCCACAAAGTAATCATTGAATGCATTTGCTATGTCAGTGGGGTTTGTCAGAGTAATATCCCCCTTAGTGATATTACTTGGTTGTTGATGGTTAGAAAGCTGGAATATATTGTTGATAACCTTCCAGAAGTTAGCCGTGTTTGATGTATTTTGGTGGAGATTGTCAGAGTAATATTGTGCTTTTGCGTGCCTTGTTTGCCTTGTGCACATGTTCCGTAAGCATCTGTAGTGATTGAGATCCTTGGTAGTGCCAGCTATTTTGTAGCTTTTCCACAAGGTATCCCTGAACTGGTAGAGTGCAATAAGGTCAGTTGTAACCCATGGAAGGTGGGCCCCCCATAAACATATTTTGCGTAGTGGAGCATGGGTATCGCAGAGTTTTAAGAACTCGGATTGGAAATAGTCGAGCGCAGAATCCGGGTCGGGAATTAAATCGATTCTGTGCCATGGGCAGTTGGTAAGATCATCCAAAAACTGTTGTGGGTTAAAGTTTCTAAATGTTCTTGTGAGGAGAACTTTAGGGCTTGAATGGGGCGGTTTAATATTGTGATACCATCACTGTCCTCTAGGTGCTAGAATAGGGCAGCTATGGGACTTTCCAATGCACAGAGCGTTAATCTCCCTAGAGACGCCAGCAGCACCTGCAAACTAATTGAGCATAAGACACACAATGCTTATCGCTCTCCTAATTATTCTAATTAAAATATTCTTATCTCATGGTGCATAGGGTAGAGTTAGCATGGACACAAAAATCCAAGTGGGGTAGAGACCCTCAATTGGACAAGAAACCCAAAATTGCACTCTATTTGAATAAAACACTTAATGGGACTAAACAATATATCCCAGGCTGATAGCCAAAGTGCTACACGACGCAACACAAAAAGTTATTTATTAAATACATGGGGAGCAATATCAGGGAGTGTGGGGTATGAATAAGGTTATGTTTAAAAATACGGTAAATGGTGGCCAGGATAGAGAGTGTTCTCTCTCACTTATCAGGTATAATTCACATATAGGGAAAGCCAATGCTAAAGCTTATAGGGTATGTCCCTTCAGAGTACCTGGTGGTGGGCAATGAGGTATAGTCAGCCAAAGTCCTGACAAGGTATACGATAGAAAATTATACCAACAGCAGGAGATACTAAACACAAAGTAACGCTTAAGGCGTAAAGGAATGTATCCCTGGTTCATCCGAATCACTTGAAAAAATTTAACATATGCGGAATAATGTAATATGCGTCAAATGGGTGAGTGTATCATAACACTAAAGTGGAGCAGAGGATTGGTGTTTCAGTATATAAATACATGTATACCCATCATCCCCTGAATAGAGTAGTCTCCCATTCATCAAGCTGCATACATAGTAATTCAAACTGTGTATATATAGGTCAAATCGGACGATGGCTTAAGGCAGGCCTGCACAACTCCAGTCCTCGAGGGCCGCAAACAGGCCAAGTTTTCAGGATATCCCTACTTCAGCACAGCTGGCTCAATTAGTGGCTCAGTATCACCCCCCACCACAGACGATATTAAGAGCTATTTCTCGAAATTGAACAAATCATATAAACTACAGAAGAGACTGTGGTGGGAAGTAACAAGCCTGGAAAAATACGTACTGTCAGAGTTGGTCCCTAGAGGCCTAAGAGAATACTTACCCCCTCACATAACAATCTTGAGGAGACATTTATGAAGGCTTGGGAAAATATACTTATTAAATGTTCCACTGACCTCATGAAACTCTTAATAGAGCATGGCAGTAAGAGATTACTCAAAGTAAATGAAGAGATTGATACACTTCTTACAGAAACACATAAATGGAGTGATGACTCAGAATTTGAAAACCTAGAAAAACATCTGAAAACCAATATTGATAAATTGACATCAGAAATCAAAAATAGGAAACAAAATAAGTTTATCAGAGATTTTACTGATTTCAAGGAGGGAAATATCTTCAAATATAAAAACTTGAAGACTAAAACACCAAAAGGCCAAACATATGAATCTGAGGCAGAATGGGAGACATCAGCTAGTGATAGCGAGCGAGGTCCTTCCACTAGCCGGACTGGGAGAGGTGGCCCCCATATTCCCGATAATCCTGACTGTTTTTTAGAAGAGACCGTTTTACCAACCTATCAACCCGTAAGAGGAAAACCAGGCCGGGAAAGGGAGGTCTATCTGAGAGACAGGGAAGTATGGGGATACCGTGGACAGAGACCATAGAGAGACCAATCCAGGCGATCCCGGAGAAGACGACGCAAGTAGTCAACCTCTCCAACAAAAACTTAAGCCCGGCACACACTAGCGTTCTATCTAAGGGTCTCTCCTTCTCACCCACTAATCATCTCGATACTTTTGAGTGTATTAAGGATGTACATTTATTTACACGTAAACTATTACTGCATAAGTTCTTTGCTAGCTGACAGAGAAATCAGTATCGGAATACACCACTAGAGAACTTTGATGTAGCAGACTTCTCTTGTTTGAGGGCCTTGAATAGCCTCCTTGAAGAAAATGAAAGAGAACCAGGTAAGGGACCATTTACTGAACTGAGAAATCAGTCCAAGTTTACTCCACCTGTGGAGACGAGCACAAATGTGGATGTCTTTTCTAAACTAGTCACAGCAGACCACAGGATGCGGCAATGCAGAGCACAGCAGGACAACAGGACTCCACAGGACAGCAGCGGTGTAGTAAAAAGGATTCTTTATTAACATATCATGGTGCAGACAGGGATGGGTGCAAAAAATCTCCTTCTCTAGAGGCCTTCTCTGTAGAACTCAAAAAGATCCTATCAGAAGGATTACTTAACAATGTAATCTCTAAACAAGAGTTTGATTTCATATTTATCCCCAATCCTCAATTAGCAACATTCTACCACCTTCCAAAACTACATAAAGGCAGAATTCCACCCCCAGGGAGACCCATTGTTTCGGGAATTAATAATCTAACATCCCACGCTAGCCAGTACCTTGATGTGATACTACGCCCTTTCGTCAATTCACTCCCCTCCTTCCTTAAGGACACCAAAGATGTGCTATTAAGATTGGAAGGCATTACAATAGAGCAGGAAACCCTGCTAGTAGGTCTTGATGTTGAGGGACTGTATACCAGTATTCCGCATCGATACAGTATACAGTCGGTATCACATTTTTTTTAATCACGGGGAAGAAATTTTGAACAACACAATGAATTTACCCTACGGTTACTGTACTTTGTGCTGACCAACAACTTCTTCTTGTTCGATCAAAAAATATATCACCAGATCCAGGGCACCGCTATGGGAACCACATGTGCTCCCACTTATGCCAATTTATATCTAGGCTGGTGGGAGGAAACTGTGATTTTCGGCGAGGCCCTGGATCAATATACGGGCCACATAGTTCTATGGGCCCGCTATATTGATGATGTTATTCTGTTATGGAGTGGAACAGAGACACTCCTGTGTGAATTTATAGGGGTTTTGAATAACAACAATCACAACCTGAAACTCACCTACGAAGTAGACAGACATAGGATTAACTTTCTTGATTTGACTATAACCAAGAAGGATGATGGGACATTAGAAACTACAATTTTCCGCAAGGGAACATCAACTAACAGTCTGTTGATAGCAGACAGCCACCACTCCAGGTATATGGTGAATAGCATCCCTATTTGACAGTTCCAACGATTAAGGCGGAACTGCTCAAATATCGAGGAATTTAACCATCAAGCCCAAGACATGACTGCCCGTTTCTTGGAAAGGGGGTATAGTAGGGGATGCAACAAAAAATCCTACCATAAGGCTAAAAAAATCCCGAGAGAACAATTGCTAGTGACAGGACAAAGACTGACTCAAGACACTGATAAACATATTATCAGATACATTGGTACTTATGATAACCAATGGCACAACATCAGGAATATCTTTTCCAAGCATTGGCACGTACTAACGGAGGATAGGGATCTCAAACAGGTACTCAAAGAGAATCCCACTATGACATGTAGGAGAGCACACAATCTCCAAGACACCCTTCGACACAGTCACTATAGAGGGGACCAACCGAGACCCTGGTTAGGTGACGTTAACCTATTGGCTCCTATCCATGTGGTAGGTGCAAGGCCTGCACCTATATGCCCAAAACCAAGACCTTTTTGGGCCCCAATTCAAAAACTCACTATATTAGGGATTACATCAATTGCCTGACAACAGGGATGATTTACTTGATCACATGTAAATGCGGGAAAAAATATGTGGGTAAAACCCACCGACAACTTAAGACACGGGTCCTTGAGCACATAGGGTCTATCAGAAATCTCAAAGATCTACCAGTGGCCAAACATGTCAACGAGGCCCATGATGGCGATTTGACGTCTGTGACATTTTGTGGTATTGAACACGTGAGATGGGCCTAAGGAAGGGGGATTGGGAATGACGTTTAATGCAGGTGGAATGTAGGTGGATATACACCTTGCAGACACTGTATCCAGATGGCCTCAATGAGGGGTTCATATACACTCCATTTTTATGAACCCTTACCTCTGTAATTCATCTGAGTGTGAATTACCTCTCATATGGGATCTAGGGATATATTTTTTAATGGAGTCATATACTCTAGCGGTACCATTTTGACTATTAGAGGTGGTTCCATGTAAGGGTGCACACTCCTACATCACATACAAATAGTGACACTGTCAGGTAGCCGGGCCTGTTGATTTATATAGGATCCAAATATCCACCCACCTTCAGGATTATATATCACCTATTAGGGGTGGCTTTCATCAGCTAGTTAAACCGTGATCCCCGTTGTCCATCTCCCTTCCCGTTGTTCGACCCCCCATTACTCCATATCCCTGGTCCCTAGCCTGTGCTATTGTATGGTGCTATTTTGTGTTTTTCCACTTCTGAAATTGTCACACACACATACACTACGACACAGAAATACCACACTTAGGTTATTTTGCCTTTTGTTTTGGTATGGTTGGAAATATCAGTGACAGCATGATAGTGATATAAGTACTATTGACACATTACATCATACTTAGGTGATACAGCATTTATTTATACACTTCATTTTTATGAATTTCCATCTGTGTATATTATTAGGCATTGACATCAGTAGTCTTATTAACTCCTGCCTGTTTTTATCCGAATATGAACTGCCCTGTATATGGGATCCAGGGATATATTTTATAATGGAGTCATATACTCTAGCGGTACCATTTTGACTCTTAGAGGTGGCTCCATGTAAGGGTGCACATTCCTACATTACATACTAACGGTTACACTGTTTGATAACCGGACACTATGAACTACTTAGGATCCATGTATCCATCTATCATCAGGAGTACTTATCACCTATGATTGGTGGCTCCCATCAGTAAAACACACCATTACCACCATTGTCTCACCATTTCCCCTGTTCGATACCCTGTTACTCCATATATTTTTCATCTTTGAGTATGGTGCTATTTTGTGTTTTTACACTTTTGACCTTGTCACACATACATACACTAGGACATTAGATTACCACACGTAGGCTTTTTAGCCTTTATCTTAGTATGGATTGAAACACTAGTGATGGTATGTAAGTGATATAAGTATCATTGACACTATACCTTTATATTTAGGTCAGCATTTATTCTGGTATGTCAGATGTACTAACGATAGTGTTATCTTGGGGTGTGCTATAAAAAGTTTTTCCCACATATTCATTTTGCTTTTGAATTGACAGCTACTTGCAATTCATCAACAGTGCAACAAAACACTAAATTGAACTGTTACCTCCTAGTGAGGAACGTATTGAATAGAGACTCCCTCAATAGGGAGCTCACAAGTAGTTAATTATCAGGGACCTTTCTGCTTCTCATTAAGCAATTGGGTATATAAGGATCCAGTGAAGAGGTTTTCCTATCACTCCTGCCCTGACGAAGCGTATCTTCCTACGAGAAATGGCCCGTCGGTTTTTAATGACGTCACTCTTCTGACGTCGGTAGTGGTGACCAGCAATGCCAGGAACTCCGGTGTATCGTGTAAACAAGCACCAACTCGGCTGATCAGGTAGTATTTGATACTTATCTCTACTTACCCGTTTTTCTTGCATTAAGCCATCGTCCGATTTGACCTATATATACACAGTTTCAATTACTATTATTGCAGCTCGATGAATGGGAGACTACTCTATTCAGGGGATGATGGGTATACATGTATTTATATGCTGAAACACCAATCCTCTGCTCCACTTTAGCCTGGGATATATTGTTTAGTCCCATTAAGTGTTTTATTCTCATAGAGTGCAATTGTGGGTTTCTTGTCCAATTGAGGGTCTCTACCCCACTTGGATTTTTGTGTCCAAACTGATATAGCAGACTGAACTGCTGATTGAACAAGGAAGTGTTTTAAGGCAGACACAGAGAGCTGCCATTGAGACTGACTGTTTTTCCCAGAGAAGGGGGACAGAGAAGAGTTCTCCCCAGCAAGGAAAGCTGGCCGTACCCTAGGCCCGCTGGACAGTGGTCGCGGAGCCTGCTGGAACTGCCTGTGTTGTTAATCCCAGGAAGAAGTAAGGAAGGATGTGAGACTGTGCTGAAGCGGGGATGTCCTGTCCTTAACATTGGACTTACAGAAGAGAGATTCTCTCAGCCCTGTTGGGGCCGAGCTACCTTAGGAAGGATGGACGTGAGACCGTGCTGAAGCGGGGATGTCTGCTCCAAACCCTGGAGTAACAGGTAAGTGAAACCCTTTATTCTGTGTACAGAGACTTTATATGTTCAGTCATAATAGTACCTGTGTGGGATGGTAACTAGTTTAGCTGTCCATCTAGATAGTAAGGGTTGAAGCTGATTGTGTAGTTAGTCTCCTAAGAGGAGTAGGAGTTTATTTTATGATTTTGTTTTGATTTAAAGGGTCGGTGGGCCTGCTAGTGTATTATTTAATACTTCTAAATAAACCAAATATAGAGAAAAACTATGTTTCTTGCCTTAACCTGGGACACAAGATCCTACACTGTGTCAAAGACATCACAATATACTACACTATGTTTTTCCTTTCTCTAATTTTGCACCTATGTCAATCTGTTCATATATATATATCAAATGGAAATATAACTGTAAGCTCATTTGCATGTCTTAGGCAGGTCTGCAACCCAGGCCTTTCACCATTATCACCCAGCACACAGCACTTCCACTGCAGCAAGGGATTCTGGGAAATGACATGCAAATGAGCACACAGTGCCACTTTTTGCTTCAAAACCATTTTAAACATGGTTCCCTATAGGCTTAAGCTTGCTGCATGGTCACAGCTTTAAGCACAGCCAGGGTTAAGATGCATAGCCAGTAAACCCACCCACAGACAGCTGTTCTGACCTTAATGGGTCTCATCTCATGGGGTTGGTTACACTGGCTATGCAAAGCTGAAGCAATGAGGATGGGTTTTACCATACTTAGTTAAGTTACAGTGAGTAAAAAAGTGACAAAAACCCTCCACAGCAAATCAGATTTGTCAGGGCTACACCAATATCAAATTAATGGCCCTACTAGGTGGTGTAGCCTGACTGTCTCCCTCCATCTGGGCTGGTGCCCTTTTGATAAAAAGCAACCTACGGTTGTTATGGTGATCTTACGCAATGACGCGCTATGCGCGATGACTTCACATTTCAATCCTGACATGGGAGGTTCAGATGTGTTTCATGTGACTCCCCTAGACCAATGAGGTCAATAGTTATGCTTCTATAGCAATCAGGACGCTATGCTACAATGAGAGTACTCACACTTATCAGTGTGACTCCCCTAGACCAATGAGGTCATAGTTATGCTCCCATAGCGATCAGGGCCGGTGCCCGCTTGATAATAGGCAACCTACGGTTGCAATGGTAATCTCACGCAATGACGCGCTGTGCGCGATGATGTCACATGCGTCATATTTCGAGCTTGACATGGGAGGATCAGATGTGTAGCATGTGGCTCCCCTAGACCGATGAGGTCCATAGTTATGCTTCTATAGCAATCAGGACGCTATGCTACAATGAGAGTACTCACACTTATCACAGTTGTTACACATTAAACTTATCTTTGGCGCGAATTCTTTTAACTAACTTCACTATAAATTCTAGCTCATTTCTCCCCTCACCACTCCCCGAAGAAGACCGTTTTAAGTCGAAACGCCTTGGAGTGGGAGTCTGTGGAGGGGGGCCCCTACCTTTCTTTCCTGATAAGAGGCTGTGGCAATTTCTTGCTCGTGACACCTATGCTTTAAGTGGTGATGTATATACAATATTGTTATCTGTGCCATTTATGCCTCCACTCATTGCAGCTATTTACCTGTATTATCAGGTGACTTTTTGTTGGACATGCACTAATCTGTGGTGTGTGCATAGGATACACATGTTTGCTCAATTCAGAGCTTCTTGTGTTCTTTGGAATTGGTTCTACTGCTATACCCTTGCCTCTAGGTATATATGTATGGTAGATGAGAGTCCCCCTCCTCTTTTAATCTTTATCCCTTATTTTTAACTCACTTGAATAAAATCTTTGTTTACACTTTTTTGGTATGCCCGTGTGCTTTTTGTAAGGTTGCTTTCTTTGTTGCTATATAATTATCTCAACCATTAGCACCACTGTCTAGTACTATTTATACTATATATTGACAGTTTTGTGGACACCAGTGACTTATTGTGTCGATGCGGTATTCTTTTGTGTATCTTTATATATATATATATATATATATATATATATATATATATATATATATATATATCAGTATACAAAGAGTCCAAATGAACAGGCACTCCCCAATAATAGACGGTTTAATTCTAATCACGGATCAATGACTCGGCTTCATCAGGACATTTTGACGAAGGCTCTAATGGGGCTGAAAAGCTGATTAGTGATTGAAATAAGCGATCAATTATTGGTAAGTGCCTAGAGATATGGACGTTTGATTATTATACAGTAACTCTTTGTATACTGCTTTACAGTGCACCCCATAATATCTATTATTGAGTGGAGTGCTCATTCTTTACTAGACTATATATATAATTTTATTTTATTTTAAGGAAAACTTGGCCACCTTGAAATATCTATTAGGGAATTTTATAGACATTTGTCTACTTAGCCCACCCATGAGCTTAGACATCTTGCCTACAAATAGTTCTGGTTATAATTATTAAATCTGCAGAGAGGATCAATCAATCACACCAATGTTCTTAAGTGTACGTTGGGTAGGGTTAAGTTTGATACAAGCTCTTTGAAGTATCTTACTGGAGGTAAACAAGTGACTAATATAAATAGCTTGCTCCTCTTTCCAAAAGTAATGTTGTCAGAGTGGCTACAATAGTTTATGAAGGCAAAGTATCATCTTTAAAAAAAAAGACAATAAAGGATTCCCTATGACAGCAATTTGAATATTTACTGCTCTTTGATATGTTAAATAGGTTTTATACAATGTAATGCTTACTCGTTGGAATGTTCTTGGTCATTGCTATTTCACAATCCATGGAATGTAATTAAAAAAGTACCCCCACATTACAGGCAAACAATAACATTTAATTGATCAATTTATCTGTATAACTGACTTCCATAGAAATATGTAACCACCCTTAAAATGACAGTCTCTCCTTGGACAAAAGTAAACCAAGGACAGTGGTTCAATGTACTTACTGTAACTAACAATTTTACCTGATTAACCCCCAAGAAAATAACTTCCAAGATGAAGTCCAGCAGCCACCTGCACACTGATGAGAACCAAAGAATGAAACCACTCTTTGTGAGTAGGTTATATGCTCATACACTTTTTTAACCCTGGCTTTGCTTTGAAAGCTGTGTGAGGCAGGCATACAAATATTACTGCTTGCATAACACAGGGTAATACAAGATGTTGTGCAATGGTGTTTGAATGGAACCACTGCAATCTCATGTTAATCAGCACGTAATGTCAGTGGTAATGTCTACATCTGTAAGTTTAAAGGATATTAAAGGAATTAAAGGGGATACAAAGCAAAAAGTGGCACACTATCTGGGTTAATCATTAAACTGCAATAGTGATGATTGGTGCACTATCGCATATAAACTCTCATCAGTGGGAGATTCTATGCTAATGTGTCCCGATATGCACAATCATACTTTAATATATGTAGGACTGTTTCCCCCTGGATACAGTATGACTACCAATGCTGTGTAACCTGTTGGCTCGCAGGGACTGAGCCTCTGCCATGGAGAGCCTGGGGCAATATATATGTATGGGTTATCTCTTACCAGATGCAGCGCCTCCACCCGCGATGGCTCCCAGCACAGCGGGAGTTTTTCCTCGCAGGACAATAACACAATACTACTCACACAGTATGTAAAAGAAACAGTAGCTTTACTAGCGGTGACCATACCCTTGCATGTTATATAATCTTTTAGTATTCTTCCTTGAGACACAATTAGATAGCGGGTCTCACAGGACGCGACCCTTCACCGTGTTCCCCACACCGTGTCCAATGCCTCACACTGCAATCCCCAAATGTGTGTGTGTGACTGCGTAGCTACTAAGATGTGCAATGTTACAGTTGGTGCACTTAGTAGATTTTATCTGCTGAGCGCTCCTGTGCTCGGGCCCACAAACAATCTTCGCAAAGGATCCGATGACATGGAGCCGTCTGCGATGTCCTCCGGGGCGATCCCACCTGGATGGCTGATAATGTCTCTGAAGAGGTCTGGTCCCAAACCTCTGATATAATTCTGCAGCAACCTCTGTGTCCCTAACTTGACACACTAACGGGGCAGGTTCCTATTCTAGTGCCTGTCCCTGTATTGACTACAAGCTGACTGGGACTCAGGGGCCTATCTGGGCCTAGGGGTATTCGGGTCTAGTGTAAAGGCTACCTGCCTCTCTATACCTAGAGCTTCTACCTCTTCCCCTTCCTGGTCTTCTCTGCCTAACGGGCTCCACTGCGCAACCTCCTATCCTCTTCTTGCTGAGTTCCTGTCACCCTATTGGCTCCCTGGCATCACCTGGTCTGGCTGAGGCTCATGGGACTTGTAGTCTCCTGCTCTAGGCCTCCTCTGGTTGGTCTGTGCTTCGCGCGCTTCCGCAGCCACTCCCTGCGCATGCGTGAACTCTCTTCTAGCGCCGTCGCGCGAGTACCAACATGGTGGCGCCCTGAACGCTCGGGCCGCCACGGAGCCTCCCTGCACACTCTGCAACCTTCTCTGACTCTTCCACTACAGCGGAGGTGAGGGTAAACCTGGGGGACCTGGCTACATTCTCCCCCTCGTAGAATCCAACGACCCCGCTTGGAACAACATAACAATAACTGATCATAACTTCATACACAAGTATATAATAAAAATGCATGGTTGACATACAACTTATCACAGCACAGCTCTATATAAGATTGTACATCTCACTGAAGATAACAATAACAGATTTCAATCTATTGTGAGCCCACTGCTGAGCCTCATAATGGGGTTCCCCGAACTGATCATAGGTCATCCTCATTGGAGGCTGCCCGACTCTCTGACTCCTTCAGAGCTGCTCTTCTGTCACTCCCCTTGGGAAAGTGACCACTATAGTCCTGAGGCTCAGTCTCTTCCCTTGAGGGGAGTAATGTCTCTGAACAATCCCTGTAAGGCACAAAAAATGGACTCTGTGGATTCAGAGGTGAACTCTCGGGAGTCACCCTAATAGGTGATTGATTACGGAGCCCTTTACCCGTAGCTCCTCTGGGAGATGCCCGTTGAGTTCGGGGATCCCTTTGAGAGGGTCCCTCCATGGGATCTTCAGAGGTGGTATCATTTGCAGTCTCTTGACCAACCTCACGCGAATTCGGTTCCCCATCCAACGGGGTAGCCGGTATTTCAGGCTCATCCTCTCCCACCTGTGGGATGGGGAGTAAATGGTTTCTGTGCCATACTTTACCCGGCCCTCAGAGTCTTTGATACAGTAGACCAGGAGGCCAGGCATCTGAGACTCCACTTCATAGACACCGTCTCACCAACGGTCGGCTAGCTTATGTTTCGCCGGCACTCCCAAGTTGCGGAGAAGTACGGCATCGCCAGGACGGATTTCACGGTGTTTGACCTTGTGGTCATAACGTTTTTTATTTCCACCATTCAGTTTCTCCGTAGACTTTTCGGCCTGTTGATACGCTTGTTGCAAATTCTCTTGAAGTCGTCTTAAGTATTTGAAGTGATTGGCGTTTTGAATTCCATCAGTTGATACCCTTAGCCGTATATCCACGGGTAGCCGTGCTTCTCTCCCGAACATCAGGAAATAGGGAGAGAATCCAGTAGATTCATGTCAAGTGCAATTGTATGCGTGTACAAAGGTCTCCACATGGCGACTCCACTATGTCTTTTGTGTCCCAGTTAGGGTCCCTAACATATCTAGCAGAGTCCGATTAAACCGCTCAGGTAGGGCGTCACCTTCAGGATGATAAGGAGTGGTTCGTGATTTAGTGATGTTCAGAATCTTTAGCAATTCCCAAATCAATTTACTTTCATAATCTCGGCCTTGATCGGAATGCAATCTGTTGGGGAGCCGATAATGCATAAAGTACTTTTCCCAAAGGACCTTGGCTACTGTAATTGCTTTCTGATCCTTGGTCGGGAAGGTTTGAGCATATCTGGTATAATGATCTGTGATGACTAGTACATTACATATTCCTCGGTTGTCCTGGTTAATGCACAGGAAATCCATACACACTATGTCCATAGGACCCGAACTTTTTAGATGACCCATTGGGGCTGCTCTCGTTGGAAGAGTCTTGCGTTGAATGCACCTGCCGCAACGTCGACAATGGCGTTCCACCGCCTCCCTCATTTTTGGCCAGAAAAATCTCTCACAAGTCCGAAGGTTTTATCGATACCTAGGTGACCATGTTCATCATGTAACGCTCTTAGAACCATGTGTTGTAGAGTCTTAGGGAGAACCAGTTGTTACCTGCTTGGGTGATTGTGATAGTTTCCAGAGCAGGACCACATTCATTTCATCTCCTGGGACCCACTGCTTCCTGATATACAGGGCTCCATATGGAGTGTTGGTATCTCCTGCAAGTTTAAATGTCCTTGTAACGGGATTCGGGACATTTACACTTGCAAGAGATACCGGCACACCATACTGGGGCCTGTACCTTGGGTAGTAGTGAGTTCCCAGACCTGAAATAAATGCAGTTCAGCTCCAGAGAACCCCTTCTTCAAAAACATGTAATTTAAAGTAAAATAAAAACAGGCCGACATTACCTTAGCGGCTAACCGCTAAGGTAAAAAAGGGGTAAACCGCCACTACACCGTTTGTTGGTGATAGAGTGGGTGGGTTGGTGGGTGAAGGTTATAGTTGCCCCAGAGTGGGTGGTTAGGCCAACCTAAGCGGTTGTAACTGACAATAAATGTGTTTATTGACCAATATTTATTTTAATGTACTGAAATGTAATTTTTATTTTATTTTCTAATTTTTTATTTACTTCAACACAAATGGGCAAAAGCGCTATTAGCCATATTTGGCTACTAGTGCTTTTGCCCATTTGTATGTGTGGTGATGGGGATAGAGGGGGTGGGGGATGTTTGGTAGTTGCCCCGGGGAGGGTGGGCAGCAAGGGTGGGTGTTAACTGCTTAATTACCATAGTGGTTAATATCCGTTAAGGTGATTAAGGGGTTGAAGGTCAGTAGTTAGTTTTTTTTATTTTACTGTTGGTGCCACGGAAGAGGAAGACAAGGAGGATGATGAGGATGGTTTTCATCTGGAAAAAGGAGAGAGGGTCACAGGCACACTGTCATTGCAGCAATATGAATCAATTGCAGGTGCTCTTGGAGATGGGGAAGATCCTGAACTACCCCAGAGAGATTAAGTAGAAGGAAAGCATCCAGACACACAGTCTTGCAAAAAAGTTTATTTAATGGTAATACTAACATTTCGACCACATACTGATGGGTCGACCATTATTCGAACCCTTCACGCGGTAATTTTTGCGGGAAACCGTGATCACAACAGGGACAAAATTCACTGTGTTTAAAGAAATGACCACGGTGCATTAGATGCCCAAAGCAGGGACCCATGCTGTGTGAATGCTACCGGCGTCTGCCTTTGTGTAATAGACGTGCAGTAAGAGAGTCTGAATCAGTCACTCTAACTGCGCGCCTCTCACAGGCGAGGGTTTTATTAAAATTCTAAAATTACAGTTTTGTAGCAGGGGGTCTCTGGAGCTGAACCACATTGATTTCAGGTCTGGGGACCCCCTACTTCCCGAGTTACAGGCCCCGTTATGGGGTGCCGGTACACTTGCCATGTTAAAATCCTGTGGGATCGAATCTAAACAATGCAGAGGAATACCGGCACCCCATAACTGGGCCTGTATCTCGGGAAGTAGGGGGTCCCCAAGGCTGAAATCAACTTTGTTTAGCTCGGAAGACCCCCTGCTCCCCCACACTAGTATCAACCCCCTACCCCCCCCATCTCCAAATAAAAAATCATTATCTTAGCGGGTAGCTGCTAAGATAATTAAGCTGCTTACATTTTATTTTTATTCATAGGGTGCGTGAGCAGGGAGTCTCCTGAGCTGAACAAAGTTGATTTCAGGTCGGGGACCCCCTACTTCCCGAGTTACAGGCCTAGTTATGAGGTGCCGGTATCCCCGCCATATTAAAATTGTGGGTCACGTGACCGCGGGACTAGAGGGATACGGGCACACCATAACGGGGCCTGTATCTCAGAAAGTAGGGGGTCCCCGAGGCTGAAATAAACTTTGCTTATTTCAGGAGACCCCCTGCTCACGCACACAATAAATAAAAATTAAAAATGTAAGCAGCTTTATTACCTTAGCGGCCATGCAATGCCCGCTAAGGCAATGAAAGGGTTAAGGCACAGGTGCCAACCCTGTGTGTAAAAAACTAAAACATGGCCTACACAGTACAGTACATTTAAATAAATCACCCCCTCCCTCCCCCGCACCACCAAACACACATACATTACATTAATGGGCCAAATAACTATTATCCAGATATGGATAATAGATTATTTGGCACATTATTAAACACCATCTCACCCTGGGCCCCCCATCCTGTCATCATCTCACCCAGGCCCCCCCATCCTGTCACCATCTCAACATGGCTCCCCCCATCCCCTAATCTGTGTCCTTACCTTAATGCAAGGAAGGATACACTTCTCTGGGCTGCCGGGGTGTGGGCTTCGCCCCCGCTGTCCTCTGATTGGCTCTCCGCTCCTCCAATCAGGGACAGGCTGCACAGACTCACGAGTGCTCCTCCCGCCCCCGCCTGCAGTGTTAGCACTGCCTGCCCTCGCCGCAAAAATGGTAATACCGGACACATAGGTGTCCGGTATTACCTCCGATTTTATACCGGACAGGCATTGGAATTACCGGCCTGTCCGGATGAAAACCGGACACCTGGCAACCCTAGGGGGAGCGCGCTGTCGGACACTGCTGGAGCGCGCTCCTATTGGAGCGCGCTCCTTCCTTCCCTACCAGGGAAGGGGGGTTAAGTGGGGGGGGGGGTTGGAGGGAGCCGTCGCGGGCCGCACAGGGTGTCCTGGTGGGCCGCATGTTGTGCAGGCCTGCACTAAAGGTTGCTTTGTTTTTCATTCGACAGCAAAACACCTTTGTATTGTAAAGTGTAATTCAGGACATGCAGCACATAATTTAGCAATATCACTATGCATCCCTGGCCAATAGAACCGGAACGAAATACGGTTCAAGGTTTTATCTCTACCAAGATGACCACCCCAAGGGCTAGGATGAAGACAGTTTTAACAAACACCTTGGGAACCAAGATTTTCCTGGTGACCCCTGTTTGTGTCTGCCTGTTCACCCTATACAGAACATCATTTGATAATTGAAAATGAGGGAACACCATTACCTCTTGTGCATTCAATATCATCCATTTTTATCACTTTCTCATATTGTCTGGCCAGGACCGGGTCTTCCCTCTGCCTCTGGCGAAAATCAGGGAGACATAGCTCTGATAAATCCCCATTGTCTATCTCTCCATCCTTCTGGCCATCCCCAGTCATTGATTCAAAAGTACCCCTCTATATGCACTCTTAACTAGATGTTTGTATGCAATTCGCAGGCCACAAGAAAAATCCCTTAGCCAGGAACTAAAAGCGAAAGGCGGCGGAAAACAAAAAAGTTTTAATACATAATTAATTAATACACTCAAAATGTAAAATATGTGTCAACTAACCCCTCAGAGTAGCCGTGGAGAAATGGTAGGGATATATCAAATACAGTAAATGTCTTGATATTATAATTATCAGAGAATATCCCTATCTTCCCCTGCGTATAATTCAACATGTGATGTCCACAATAGTTGCTGTAGATTAATACAGTTGCCTGTATAAGTAATGTGACATATAATAGGCAATCGGAGGAGAATGAGTCCATAGGTATTAGTACAAGGTAAAATCAAGACATTTACTGTATTTGACATATCCCTACCATTTCTCCACGGCTCCTCTGAGGGGTTAGTTGACACATATTTTAAATTTTAAGTGTATTAATTAATTATGTATTAAAACTTTTTTGTTTTCCGCCGCCTTTCGCTTTTAGTTCCTGGCTAAGGGATTTTTCTTGTGGCCTGCGAATTACATACAAACATCTGGTTAAGAGTGCATATAGATGGGTACTTTTGAATTCTTGAGTTCACTCTGTGTAATATATGGTTACTACCTCCCTTGCACCTACCGTTTTAGACTTTCTATCCACTAGGTGAGCAGTTTTCTATATAACCTGTGTCATCCCCAGTCATTACCTGTGACTTAAGCCTATTAGGATGGCCACCTGGAGTCCCAGATTTCTGCAACCAGACATTTGTCACAGTGTCTTTGCCTCCGAGTCTTCGGAGCCCGGTGTCTACTGGGGAATAGATCTGTAGAGAAGGGGAACAGTTTACCAGGCTTCTCCTGTACCAGAGAATGAGGCTCCTCCTGAGAGGGAGCCAGTAGGTTTGAAAAAAAAGGCAAGTCCCGGCCGAGCAAATCGGGGGCAGGGAGACAAGGAGCGACTCCTACTTCGAGTCTTGCCTCCTGTCTTTACATGTAGCAGGATTTTGGCAGTCGGATACCATTTTACATTGCCATGTATACACTATTTGCTCCATGGGGAGTCATAGGAAAGCACGTCAGGCAGTAACAATTCCTGGAAGACCAGAGTTTTCCCAGAGCCTGAATCTACAAGGACCTGGATGGTTTTACCCCCAATCATGACTGAGAGTAGCCAGGGCTTGCAACTTTCTCTGAGGAAGGCCAAGGTGACGGTCCTGGATGGAACAATCCATCTGTGGACATTGCATATGATGGTGGCCTTGTTCCCCGCAGGTAGAACATGGAGAGTGCTCTGTCACCGGAGGTTGACGCGGATACCGCTCAGCTGGACCGGATACTGGAGACCAGGAGTCGGATGGGTCCTGTGTGCTACATCTTCTGAAGTCTCTCTCGATTGGCGATGAACCGACATCAGGAAGTAGACGAGGGTCTTGGCGGGAACTAGTGTTTGGACCTCTCCATTGCTTTGAATGACTGCTCCTTTTGTGGGACTTGGCGGTTGCATGTGGATAGGTCGTAGTTTACCTGTTGGTCCGGTCTCCTTGTTTGGGCATCCGCCAGTGCCGGTGGAGTCGGATCCGTCTGGACCTGGACACTTTCCTGATCCTCGGCACAAGGAAGTTTTAAACAAGCTGGAAAAACAAAGTTAGGGTTTAACAGCATGGGTTATCACTGCCCGGGTTGTATCCAGCGAGTACACAAGTCCAGTAAGCACTGAGCTAGGACCCAGGGTCTCATCTTAGATGTGTACTTCAAATTTCGTAACTGTTGCTGGTAGGTCTCTGGGGTCAGGCCTAAGTGATCCAGTATTGCGGCTTTTACTTGTTTATAGTCCATAGCCTGATCCTCTGGTAGGCCCTGATATGAGGCCTGGGCTTCTCCTATGAGGAGCGGGGCCAAAGCGGTTGCCCAGGGATCTAAAGACCAGCCCTTTCAAACGTCAATAGAAAAGCCTCTGAGTCCTCGGCCGGACTCATTTTCTTCAGGAGAACTGGGGGGTTATTTGGAAGTTCTGTTCCGGCAGCAGAAGGTGACCGAACCAGTAGTTTGGCCATTTCCCAGTTTTGCCTGGCCTGGTTTTCCTCCTGTGCTGCCTGATGCTGGCATAGGAGCTGTTCTTGCTGCTGCAGTAGTAATTGGTTTTGCTTGGCCTGCTCCTTCATGAATAACAAAACAGAATAGAAAGGTGTGCTAGTAAAATAAATAAATAAATGAAAACAGTGAAAAACGTGATTTCAACCCAAAAATCTCAACACTAAATATGTGAAGAATTAACACATGTACCAAAAAAATGTTGAGGAACTATACATGACATGAATCAGGTATATAATGAGAGCATCTGCAGCTGTTAACAAGGGGGTGGCTCAACACCCCCAACAACTAGAGAGAAAAAAGACAAGAAAACAGCGCACAACGCTCATAGTGTAGCATTAATAGTATATATTGTGTAAAAAAGGGGGTATAAGTTCTTTGTACATCAATTCAATTTATGAAAGCATTTCATGTAACAAGACATGGTTTACCGCACACCGGACCAGCGTGTAGATAGAAGCGTTGACATCTCGATCGCGCTCAGAATGGATTCGGGGAGATGTCGTCCACCTGACGGTAAGTGGCCCCTCGCGTTATATCCTGAGAAATCCTTCTTGGAGTTGAGAGTCCTATTAAGAACGTTCTTAGTGAAGAAGCACTAATTGTTCATAAATGTCACTCAGGAAAGTCCCGTGGTATTGCCAAAAAGAGCCTTTCCCTCCTGCATCAACCAACATCACAGTAAACCATGACCTGAGTCGGAGCGGGGGAAGGTTCAGATGGAGCGGCATACACAAACTGATCCTGGATGTAACACCGGGTCATGAATTAGAAGACCCTGCAGCTCAAAGAACACATCGATAGTGTAGGCACTGAGTATTATTAAAATCCTACACGTTTCGTAGCTAGCATGCTACTTCATCAGGGGTTGTATACACTGAACATTTAGAGAAGTTAAATACCAACCGGTCTCCTAGGATTGGTCAACCATCAAGTGTGTCAGGCCAATCACAGAAGAATAGGGATTAACACCGCAGCTGTAAGCAGACTTTGCAATTAAAACACATAATATAAATGTATTTAAACAATATAGATATAAATATAGACACAATAATACCAGATGAACAGTGCTTTAATGAAAAAAACAGTACTATGATAACTGCCACCTGCCTCCAACCTCTGCCTCTGACCCTAACTATGAGTTTTTCTGTCTGCCCTGGACCCCGGCCTGTGACTCCAGTGATCCGTGCCTGCTCTCTGCTGTTCCAGCCACTGAGGTCCTACCCACACCTTGAGTCTCCCGTGACAGAGATCAAAAGCCATTTCTGGACCTCACCAGAACAGATTCAAAACCTCCCTGTTCATTAGACTCCTCAAGCTTGTGTTGGGGGGAATATAAGTACTTTTTTGGTGTTTGGAAATCCCATTTGGGATCCTAAAGTTTTTTTTGCTGCAAAGTGTTCTGCAGGATTTATTGTGCATTTTATCCCTGTGAATTCCCTTTATAAAGAAAATGGGCCTTTCCCTGCAGTACATGGTATCACCACTTTAGACTTTCGTAGGTCTATTCTAGAAGCCTTCATAACCCACTATCTAGGCTTTTTAGCAGTTATCAGACAAAAAAAGCTACAGCGATTCAGAAAACCTCGATAAGTGGGCGGTGAAAGCATTAATCGCCATTTTTGTCTCTCGTCCAAAACACATCGCCAGGTGTGCTGCGATAAGCCCCTTATCTACAGGTTTTGAAATTCGTGCAATTCTAGTAGCCTCGATTAGGTTATCTAGGCAATTTTGTCCCAAATTCGTCTCGCCAGAAAAAATTGACGTGAAGCTGGTGAGAAGGCGGCGAGAGAGGGAATTTTTTTTCTTGCTTCGGATTGATGCAGGGATCTCCGGAGCTGATACACATGAATATCAGCACCGGAGACCTCCTGCATTAATCCGATGCAATAAAAATGCATTTACAGGCAACTTCATTATCTTAGTGGCTAACCGCTGAGGCAATTTAAGGGTTAACTGCTGATAACGTGCTGATCCACGGGTGAGAACTTTTGAGAGAGGCGATATCACATCGCTGCTCCACGTCAGTTTTGATCATTTTGCCATCACAGGTCTTCAGAGACTTTCTGAATACTGTGATAACTACACTGACAAAACTGGTGGCGTAACATGCCAAGCGAGACATTTTATGAAGGCTACTAGAATAGGCCCCTCAGATTTTCATTTTTAAGACAAGGCTGGTCTTTCTCTGCACTGTCTGGGTGTAACCACTGCTGTCTCACAGGCTCCCATTTAAAAAAACAAAAACAAAAAACAAGTACTTCCCATTGTTTTTTGCTCTACGCGGTGATTCCTCTGCAGTGCCTGATCTAATCGCTGCTGGCTTTGAAGACTCTATTCCAGAAACTTGCACAGTTCCTAATGTCCTCCCTTCATTATATGATTTCCACACAATCTGTGATATTCCTATGACTGATTCAAAAGCTTCAGATGTAACAGCAAGTTCCGGTCTTTTGTTTCCCCGCAATGTGTGATATTTCTATGACTGATTCTAAGGCCTCAAATGTAAAGGACAGTTCTCCAATCTTTGGTCTCCCTGTTGTGCTTGATATTTCTGTTAATTCCAATGTTTCTGATTTAAAGACACATTTCCTCTTTACGGGTTTTCTTGGAGAGTTTGGTTTCCTTATTTCTGATTCTATGGCTCCCACTTTAAAAACTAGTTTGTCTCTCACTGACTGCACTGCAAAACCAGAAATAACCATTCCTGATTCTACGTGCGATGGGTGCAGGAAACCTACAGCAGTCTTGAGCAATAAATGAACACGGTACCACTGTTGCTTCAGAGCTTACCAAGGTAAAGAGAAATAAAAAGAAGAAAGGATTTACAGTAGAAGTTGGAGAAGAAATTAAGGATGACACTTCAACATCAGAAAAGCCTGCGTTAGAAGGGAACAGAGATATGCTGCAGCGTAAGGCCTCATCCCCACTGATCGCGGCTGCGTGCGCTATGGCATGCAAAGCATGAACAAGATACGGCCTGCTATGAGGCTGGCTCCAGTCACTGCCTGCGCGTGCCTGCAGAAAGCGTGATGCGCGACCACCTTTGCCAAAAGACAAGAAATGTGTCTTTTGGCGCGGTGTAGAGGAAGATAATCCAGGCACATGGTCTTCTCATTAAGAAGGTTTATTCACCTTAGTAACGACCAACGTTTCGACTGCCACGCAGTCTTTGTCAAGGTGAATGTAAACCTATTGGGACCTGCAGGACATTCCCTTATTTCATGAGCACTGGCAGTTGATGTGTTTTATGATGAGATGCGATGTGTGCCAGTTAACCTCTTATTGAATGTCTTTTGGCGAGATGGCCAAGCTCTGGCTACGTCATGGTGGTAGTTCAGCCAATGAGGGTGAACATGCCACATGACGTCATGGCCGTGCCCCTGCCATGCCCCCGCCAAAAATCTTGTCTTTGCTCCCCTGCTCTTCCTGGATGTTCATCCCATCGCAACCCGAGGACCACAGAGCGTGGCTTAAACTGGTGCTCGCACCGCCAGGCACTCAGACGCACACGTGCACGCAGTAACTGGGGCTGTAGCCCAAGGCGACTAGCAGAATTCTCCCAGGAGTAGCGGCAAAGAAAAAGTTGGGGCAAAAGAAAGAGGAAGTCTTGAACCAAGATAAAGATGCCTTAACTCAGGCACTTCAATCTGTTTGAAATGAGATTGATTGCCTCTGTGGACGACTAGATGAAGAGCATGAAATCAAGGCTGCACTACAAAAGTATCTGTCCACAGCAAATTGCTAAGTGCATATTCCAGTAGAAAGAAAAGCATCAGCTGGAGAGTGACATGGTGAACATGTCAAGTAAGCTGTAGAGGACATACACTGATGCTGCCCAGGACAAGAGTTTCATTGAACAAGTTGGCGCAGCTCTGCCAGCTTCTCAGAAGGAAGTTCATAAGCTTCGTACAGAGCTGGAAGCCTCTCAGGAGAGGATTTACCACTTCGACACAGAAGTGCGTTCATGGAGAGAGATCTTTGAAGGGTTTAAAAGTGGTTTAGAAACTGTGAGCCAACTAAAATAATTTAGTTCTCTCTGTCCAGCGAAGGAAATACAAAACTCCATGAATTAGAAGAGGAGAAGAGACTATTGGTACAAGAAAAGTCAAGAATGCAATTGGCACTGGAAGAAGCAGACTGCGCCTTGGAAAAGGAAAGCGGTAACTCCTTATGTTTCCAAATAGAACTTTCTAAAATCCGAGCAGGCTCTGAAAAAAAGAACAGAAGCATCCTAACACTTTAAAGATACTACAGAGCCCTCTTCCAAGGAAGACTGGAGAGACAGAGTTATCTGCGCAAACGCTCCAAGCTGTCGTCATACAGGCTGCCTATAGAGGGATGAAAGTTCGTCAGCTTCGTCGCCGGAATAAGGCAATCTGCATTCTCCAGTCAATTTCTAGAATGCAACTACAAAAGAGGAAATATATTATAAAGTTTCAGCAACAAAGACGCTACAAAAATATAAAGAAAGCTGCTTGTGTGATTCAGTCTGGATACAGATCCTGCGTCCTAACCAAGCAAGCTGTGTGTTCCTATAGGTGCATTCGTTATGCTGTCTCAGTGCTACAGTTTGGTTTCCACAAGATGCTGAGAAGAAGAAGCAGGTTACGACTGAGAAGTGTAATTCTGATCAAGTAATACCTGCACACTAAGGTTGTGGGCAGTAACTATTCACAGAATTATCTATGCCTATCGGGTCGAGCATTCATTAAATTTAATGAATATTCATTTCATAAATAGCCCATAAATTTGTGTCCTGATTAGACACTCATGGGCTAGTACTCACTGACTGAGCCAGAGTGAAATAGGAATTTGAGACTCCTTATTTCACCCTTTTAATTGTCTGGTTATATGGTTAATAGACCACAGCATATACCTACTGGGGTCAAACCAACAACTCTTTTACTATAGTGCAGTACAGGAACATAGGTCAGGAGTTTATTGTAAGCTCTGCTTCAACAACCTACATTGTAATGAATGGGTAGATCTAAGGTGATTAACTAGTCACTTAGAATAGTATAACTGCTAAGCGTACTTTAACACAAAGGTGCTTATATAAGCACATCATCTTCTCTATGCTAAATAACTTAGCTAGATAAAACCTAGTGCATTTTGTCTAACTACAATTAAACAGGGTTTATAATATTACTGTTGTACTGACCTACACCACTTATAATATGTCGTGTTTCTACATACAGTATACCCTCTTATTTTAATTATTATGTCAATAAAAAAAAAATATATATATTTAATACGATAACGTTTACACGTGGATACTTGAGTGCTCTCAATATACCAGACTCTTTCTCCCTTGTTCCTGCCATGAGATGAAGTCAAAGCTGAGCTGCTGGAAATCGATAATGCTGAGCCAGATGCAGATGGTCACGCCAGCAATAAGGTAGAGATAATAGCACAATACTTGTGGAAATTCCTTGTCAAATCAGTGGAACATGAGTTTGAGCGAGAATTCCTCTATTGTGGTAAGGAGGATAATTACTACTTTGATTCCTACTTCCCTGATATGAGAATTTCCCGGTAGCACCTGATGTACCCGTTGCTGAATCCTATTCTCCCACTGTGAATACAAACTTACCTCTTGGGTTTCTCTGCAGCACTTGATATACCTGTTGCTGATTACTGTGCCGTCACTGTGAAGACAAGCACTTTGCCGGTCAATAAACCTCTAGAGGTGGGCCACCTTGAGTTGGCCTTCCATTGAGGACACCCTGACAAACCTGGAGGGTCATCCAGAGAATCTCCCTGGAGAGGGGAGAGTAATGTCAGGAATAATTCTGACATAAGTTATTAGTTCTGCCCCCTCAAATTCTGTTTCCTTTGTCTGTCCACCGGATGTGCTGCTGTTTCTGTCTTCTCTGAGTTTTCCTCTGTCTGTCAACTCTTGGTTCTCCTGCCTTCTGTCCATGCCTGCATTTAGAGCTTTCTGTCTTCTGTTCCTGCTTGCCTTTATTTTATGTTCCTTCTGCCCTGACCTGCTCTGTTCCTGTGTGATTCCTGGTTTACTTATTAAAAGTTCCTTGCTTACCAATTGGCTTGTACCAGTCTGTTCCGCGTCCCTGTGCCAGTCCTGCTCCCCTGTCCCAGGCCTGCTTCCCTGTTCCACTACATTTGGATTTCCTGTTGATGACACCAGCCTGTGACCCCAACGTTACCTTGCTGCCTGCCTCTGAACTCTGCCTGTAACCTGACTATGATAGCTGACATTTGCCTCCAACCTCTGCCTTTGACCCCGACTATGAGTATTGCTGCTTGCTCTGGACCCTTGCCTGGGACCCCAATGATCCTTGCCTGCTCTCTACTGTTCTGGCCACTGAGTTCCTACCCGCACCTGGAGTCTCCCGTGACAGCTACTTATAAACGACTTGTCTTCTCATTGGTTCTGCTTTAGCCACAGCCAATTAAACGTATGTCATACCCAATATCCAATAATACTAGAATTAAAACACTCAAAACATATTATTCTAATCAAACACTTATTGTGAAAATTAGTTAATTGTCAAGATTTTATGATGTTAGTGGATGACGCTGAGTACCACATACATAATAGAATATATTTTTTGTCTTCCAATGCTTACAAAAAAATGACAAATTCATCATTATAAAAAATTAACACAATGGCTATAAAAACATACATAATATATAGTTAGATAAAATACTCAAAAATATATATAATTTTTTTTTCCATCATTCATGTGTCAACCACATTCCATGAGATAGGGGCCTATTCACAAAGCAGTAATAAGTGGTTTAATGGGCGATAAATGCTATTATAGAATGATACTGCCTGATCTGCTATTCACAAAGCAGTGATAAGAGTGCAGTATCATTCTATAATGGCTTTTAATGCCCATTAACAGCCAAAGGCAAAAAAGTAATCCGATAGGCCCCAAAAACACAAACGCTCTTTTTTTTGCCAGTAATAGCTATTCACAAAGTAGTGATACGTTTATCGGCCTAGAAAATCTCACAATATTTTAGCATCAGCAAAAGGCTGGGACCCGTGGGGCCCCTGGACACCCGCAGCACCACCCGAGGACCCCCGGACACCCATGGGGACCACCTGAGGACTTCCAGACTAGCTGGAGACCGCCGCCGGCCTCTGACATCAATCCTGGTCAGAAAAACAATGCTTTTATGTGTGTTAGGAGGAGGGGTTTGTTGGGGGTACAGGGGGTTGGTGTGTGGGGTGTATATTGGTGGGTAGTAGATATTGTAATGTTTATTGGGGGCAGAGGGGGTGAGTGAAGGGAGTACTTGGCCCAGGGTGGGTCAACTACCGCTATGGTAATGAAGGGTTTAACTCTTCCCACAGCCATGCCAGTAGGCCTAGCCACCCACCCTGGGTCAAGTACCCACTTCACTCACCCCTCTTCCCCAATAAACCTACTAGTGTGCCTTAACCCCTTCATTGCCGCTAAGGTAATGAAGCTGCTTTAATGTAATTTTTAGTACTATTGTATAGGAACAAGGTGTCTCCTGTGCTGAACCGCTTTGATTTATGCCTCAGGGACCCCCAGGGACCCCCTGCTTCCCAAGTTACAAGCCCTGATATGGAGTACGGGGTGCCGATATTACCGACATTTTTAAATTCTTCGCATCACGTGACCTTGGGATTTAAATACTGGAGAAGATACTGGCACCCCATACCTGGGCCTGTAATTTGAGAAGCAGGGGGTCCCAAGGCTGAAATCAATGCGTTAATCTCAGGAGACTCCCTGCTCCCGCACAGTATTAGTAAAAATTAAATTAAAGCAACTTCATTACCATAGCGAATAGCCGCTACGGTAATGATTTTTTTTGTTTATTTGGGTCCCGAGTGTGAAATTAATGTGGTTCAGCTCAGGAAACCCCCTGCTACAATACTCTGTTAAAATTTACATTAAAACAGCTTTATTACCTTATTACCTTAGCTGCTAGCCGCTAAGACAATGAAAGGGTTAAGCCACAGTACCTGGTTTATTGGGGGTTGAGGGGGTGGGTGAATGGGGTGCCTTGCCCAGAGTAGGTGGTGAGACCTACTAAAAATGTTGCAGGAGGAGTTAACCCCTTCACTACCATAGCGGTGGAGGCCTAAGCACCCTCCCCGGGGCAATTACCCTACCCCCTCTACCCATTGATTGTTACTGTGGTAAACCATGCACCCAATATGGACATTGATTGCCACAATGACAATGATGGGCAAGCTAAAAAAAATAGATTAAAAAAATACAATACATTACAATGAAAAAAAAAATGCATTGCTTGTCACTGTTCTTATCTATACCCAGAAAGGGGTATAGATAAACACATTGGCAGTCAATGGACAACCTAAAAAAATACACAATAAAATATAATCAATGTGTTTCTTACCTTTGCCGAGATTCACCCCATCATACTCTGGCACCCACTGACCCACAACACATTGCTCCTCAACAGCCAATGCGCAGAAGTTCCTGATTATCTGTTGATTGAAGAGACATCTCCGATAAGTTCTTTCCTTCTGTCTTTTCTTCAGTCTTCTCTGCTATACAATCCAAAAGGGGCCAGAGATGTTGCACCTTCATCTTCTTGGCCTCAAATGAGACAGATAGACCTTATATAAGGCCTGTGATATCATATTTAAGTGTCAAATGGTACACTCTCAATCCGATTGGTTGGTGTACCATGTGACAGGTTCCATTGTTTTTTTTTTAAAGATGTGACATCATCAAAAAGGGAGGGAAGCCAGCCAATCAGGTAGTATATGCTTCCTTCCCTTTAAGATGGCATCACTTCAGCAAAAAAATTAAATGGCAGCCATTACATGGTCACCAAACAATCAGATTGATAGATATACCATGTGATGCCCTTTTTTTTTTTGGAGTGCTGTGACATCATCAGAAACGGAGGAAGCCATGCTACCTGATTGGCTATCTTACCTCCATTTTTTATGATGTCACAGCACTCCAATAAAGGAAAAGCCTCACATGGTACATCTACTAATCCGACTGGTTGGGGACCATTTGATGGCTGCAATTGTAATTGTCATGCATGGAACAGCGAACGGTCATATACACAAAAGACTTGATCCAGGGCCAAGGGTGGGCGGTGCAAATAAGATTAGACTGAAATATCATGGCTACTCCTCTCCCCTCTCCTTATCCTCCCTAGGTACATGCAGCAGAGAGAACCCATCAGGGACTTGGTCACCCAAGCAGTTAACCAGGTCCCTGTGATAAATACTAGATGTGATTGACCCAGGATAATTGCCTAATGCACCAGCAGGGCCCAATGGACAACTGACCTAGCATTTATAAGCATGATATCAAGAGCGGGCTCCACTAGTTTGCTGACAGCTGTTATCTGGATTATGGTTCCCAGATTGAGGGGGATTGATTTCAGGACCCCAGGACGCCAGCCTCAGTTCTCAACAACCTCTACCCTTCTGGGGTACTTGCAAGGGCAGTGGATGGTCTCCAGCCTCTGAATGAGGGCAAGGGGTGGAGATACCCCTTCCCCATTGTTCCAAATGCATGCTTTCTATAAGACATATAGCCAGTTATATATAAGACATATAGCCAGTTCAGCAACCACATACCCCATTCCACACACTGGTAGTAGGACCCCTTACAGACCCATGTCCTAGGGCCACCAGACAAACAGTTCTCTTTTGAACAGAGACAATGGATAGAATGAGATGAGTTATCTCTTAAGACAGGCAATAGTCCTGGAAACATATATTAGGTGATAACTGGGTGCCCTAGCCTTGGCCCATCCGTCCCATGCAGGCAAGGTCTATAAACAGCGCCCTACAAACTTTGCAGATGTCTTGCTCTGCAGCTGTTTGCAGAAGGCAACCCCTAGTGCTTTCATGGATGGATTAGTCATGGGAGCAATGTAAGAGTGGACAAGGAGAAGTTTTGGGGAGACTAAAGTAGGTACAGGGTAAGGGGTTGTGGGGAAGGATGGGGCTTAAATGGAGGAGCAGAGCATGTAGAACATGAGTGTAGAATAGTAAGTTCACCCAAAGATGTCCAGTAATTTGAATCTGCAGATAGAGTTCCTGGAAGATGCAGACAGATGTCCACCTCATGTCTAACTCCTGAATATGTCTGTCCCTTAAAATGTTCCCTTTGACATGGGCCCACTTGAAATGCAATGCTAACCCCCTTTCAATGCTTTCACCATGCTATCTGCAGATTTATAACCCTAAACAGTCACATGACCATCAATTAAACAGCTTCATTGCATTACAGACAGGACATTTGGCAGACTATTTAACATATGATGGCCCTAAGTCCAGCCCTCAACTTCCTGAAACCTTTAGTGATCAGGAAACAATGCTTATGGTACTGGAACATCAGTGGCACAGAAAAGTCACAGACCTTTTTCCACTGCATGCATATGATTCCATGTGTATTGAGCACATGCTTGGGAATGTAAAAAGTCTTCCTCTTCCTTTCCAGTCACCTTTACAGCTTTTGGAAAGCTGCCGATGCAGAGTTCCCAAAAATAAATAAAATTATTCACCTATCATTAACCAACTGCCAACCCAGTGGTCACTAAAGTGTGGTCCAACCACATATTGGGGGATGTCTATCAAGTCTACCAATCCATTCAAACCTATCGTTGCTTTAAACTCACCAAATACACATGAGACATACATTTTATCTTGTTCAATGAGCAACCTGGCAATGCTACATGAACAACACCATCACAGCCAGTACCACCGACAAGGCAATTTTAGACTTTACTTGACAGCCTCTACCAGCACTCATCAACAACCCATTCCAAACTGTCCTGTAATATGCAATGGAAAATGCTAACCCAACCTCTAAATAATGCCCTCTTGCTGAAAAGAACATGGTCTAACTGCTTCCAGATCAACAGCGCCGTACAACCCATCTCCTTTGCAACACACACCATGATTATATTAACTGTTCTTATTATTTGTCTTCCTGCACTGCCTTCTGCATCAAAGTTGTCAAGGGAATAACTCAAACCATTACAATTAATTTAAGCAAAAGCCTTGCCACATTTTTCTTAATTTTATCAATTAAATCAACATGTCCAATCCAATCCTGATCCTTTTTCACATTAAGCAAAACTAAGATTTCTTAGTGTCTGGAAACCAGTCTCTACCTCAAAAAAATTAGGGAACATCTTACCACATGGTGGAAGGCATGCATACCTTCCAAAACCTTCCTACCAAAGATGGTTTGCATTTGCCCACAAAATGGTGGCACTCCACAAAAGGGGCCGTTAATCTTAAATTCACTGCAGCATGAGACCTTACTGAATTTCCTGACACTTTGAGCCATCTAGAGACCAAGCTATTTCTCTTCCACTGTAAATGCATAACTGAGGCCTCATGTGTTTTTCTCCTTTCAAGATTTCATCTTTTATTGCCACCACCATAAATATACACATATGAATATTGCTGTATATAAAAATAGAGCAGAGTATCCTGAGTCTCTGGTTATACTTCTGGGGGAAAAAAATAGCTGCAATATCTTGTAATCAATATTCAGCAGGGAAATGTACTCAATAAGACTAATTGGAAAAGAAATAGGGTTGGAAATTTCAATTTGCTTTGTTCTTGGAAAACAAATGCGTTGTTTTAAAAATTAGTATCTGATATATGTGTTTGTCTCTTTCACTAATATTAAAGAAAACATAATTGAAATCAGAAAGCAACTTGAATTTGTTAGAATAAAAAATAATATTTTCCCCTCTCTCATAACATATACTAAAGTACTTGTGTGTCTTGTGCCTAATTCACGGTTACATTTGTGATTTATCTGAGGTCAGTAGGAACGTGTGAGGATAAATTGTTTATACAATGGCTTACCACTGTACTGTATAATGAATTACTATCTAATTTGCACTTCTATCCTACACTTATTAGCAATTTAATAACAATTCAAAATAGATTTTTCACTCATTTTAATTTGCCATTATCATCTTCTTCATTATAATCATTATTGATAGAACTATTGCTGCTCTGCTACTGAACAGAAATAGAAAAATGGGATGAAAAAATAGCCTCACCAAATGTCAGTAATTCTTTTCAAGAGCTAGAGTGAGTTTCCCCGTAACTATGTTGTTTCAATAAATGCTTTTTAACTTTTGAATTTTGGCTGCTGGCCCCGTTTCTTTAGCTGTGCACCGCTCTCCACCACTGGACTGTTTCTTTTTCAAGAGCTAGTATTGCTGCACTCAGTGAAGATATTTTTGTAACTCACAATCAAGTTTCTAACTTATTTCTGTGTTCCAAGATCAGTTGCATTACTCTATCACTGACCTTTACAAAGCCCTTTGTATTTCGCCCTAAGAGCCAAAAGGTGTTAAAATCTGTGTTTATTCAATTTGTAATGGCATTCAGTGTACTGTAATTACAAGCAGTTTTGTTCTCTCAGTTGCAAAATATATTTTTAAGAGGGAATCAATGTAAAGTGGGAAATTTCGGCTGGTGTCTACTGTATAAAGAAGTTGGTAAAACACACAAAGGGGGCTATGCATCAAGGCAAAAGTGGTACAGTTTTGGAGCAAAACACCCGGGTCACACCCACAGGTGTCTGAGGGGCCTCGGGTTGTTCCCACGGGGTCTGGGGACCCACGAGTCTGCGGTGCCCGCAGGTGGGGCCACCGGTTCTTCCCCGCAGGTATCACCCGTGGACCCGGCAGCCTGCTACCCGTGGAAAGCCCAAGGAGACCTCAGGTCTCCAGAGGTCTCCCGCAGACCAAAAGGAACCAACCCTGTATGTAAAAAAATTAACCTGACCTATACATTAAATACATCAATCCCCCCTGCCCCCACCCAACACATACAGTACAATAATGTGCAAAATAACTATTATCCAGATATGGATAATAGATTATTTGGCCATTATGAAACACATAAAACATGTGTAAATCAAAACATGAATTCTTAATCTTAAAATCACCACATTGCATTGTACAATTAATCCAGCAGCATTTATAAAAATAAACCAACAGACCAGCAGCTACACAAATGTATACGAAATGTCACACAATTGCATTGTGTGTACTTGATGCAATTAATCTGTGCATCATGTAACACTATGCAAAATATATGTAAAAATAAAATACACTATGAACAATTTCCCCTAACCACCAATGCCATCATGAAAATCAAATAGAAACTAAGCAACATAAATACATTTACCATCAATCAATTAATCCATTTCCTAAACCAATTACAATACAATACAAATCAATTATACAATTCCCTATTCAATTCCTAAAGTCAAACCATTGCCAAAAGAATTTTAATTGAAAGTAACCATCATCATTCTAATCTAACTACCAGAAATAAGCCATTAAAAACAACCTGCAACTAAATACAAATTACATTATTCACACCAATGTATAAATAAAGCTGATAAATATATTAGACATACATGAAAAGAACATAAACATTAGCAAAACAATCAATTATTATCCCTTTATGTCTTTCCATATAGATAGATATATATAACATACAGGGGCAATAATAGAGCATAAAATACAATGCATTTACATCCAAAAATCACAAAGAATACACCCATTCAGTGTCTGTGAATGTATGTATATCCATAGGTACATAGATACATTCAGGGGCATTAAATGGGACTGAAAAAATAAAAGACATGAAAAAAAAATCACAAAAACCTGTAAAAGTAAAAATAATAAACTTTTCTTTTGTTTACTTACCATTAGATGCCCACTCACCGAAATCCAGGCGACCCGGAAGCACTGGAACCAATCCACAGGTAAACCATAAAATAATAAACCCTTACAATCCACAACGGTGTCTGCTTTCTTCTATTTGTAATCCTTTACGTCAGTCTTGGGGTCTTCTTTTCTTCTTTGCGGTCTTCTCCGTCTTCTTCCATCTTCTTCTGCCACGCCCTTCTTTTCTTCTTAGGAGGGGAGGTGTTCCCACCTCAGCATCTGGATACAATCTTTTCATTTACGTCTAATGTATTTATTAGCTTTATTTATACATTGGTGTGAATAATGTAATTTGTATTTAGTTACAGGTTATTTTTAATGTCTTATTTCTGGTAGTTAGATTAGAATGATGGTGGTTACTTTCAATTAGAATTCTTTTGGCAATAGTTTGGCTTTAGGAATTGAATAGGGAATTGTATAATTGATTTGTATTGTATTGTAATTGGTTTAGGAAATTGATTAATTGATTGATGGTAAATATCCTATGTTACTTAGTTTCTATTTGATTTTCATGATGGCATTGGTAGTTTGGGGACATTGTTCATAGTGTATTTTATTGTTACACATATTTTACATAGTGTTACTTGATGCACAGATTAATTGCATCATGTACACACTCAATGCAATTATGTGACATTTCATATACATTTGTGTAGCTGCTGGTTTGTTGGTTTATTTTTACAAGTGCTGCTGGATTAATTGTAACATGCAATGTGGTGATTTTACGATTAAGAATTCATGTTTTGATTTACGCATGTTTTATGTGTTTCATAATGGCCAAATAATCTATTATCCATATCTGGATAATAGTTCTTTTGCACATTATTGTACTGTATGTGTTGGGGGGGGGATTGATGTATTTAATGTATATATCAGGTTTATTTTTTTTTACATACAGGGTTGGTTCCTTTTGGTTTGCGGGAGACCTCTGGAGACCACCTGAGGTCTCCTCGGGCTTTCCACAGGTAGCAGGCTGCCGGGTCCACAGGGGATACCTGTGGGGAAGAACTGGTGGCCCCACCTGGGGGCACCGCGGACCCGTAGGGACCACCCGTGGGTCCCCAGACCCCTGTGGGAACCACCCGAGGCCCATCAGACACCTGTGGGTGTGACCCGGGGCCCCCCAGACAGCTGTGGGCCTACCCGTGGGGACCCCATTGTGGCCCATGGTGACCCGCGGAGACCACCTGGTGGACCATGGCGCCTGGCAGGGACCACCCGCAGGCCTCCAAACCCTGTTTGAAACATGGTGCTGGGTTACAGTAGGTCTGTGAGGTGGCCCGTCAGGCCCACAGGGGACTCCCGTGGGCCTGGGGTATTAACCCTGTATGTAAAATAATAAATCATGTATTTATGGGGGGGGGCATAGGGGTGGGTTATATATAGAATAAATATAATGATGTTTATTGTGGGCTGTGTATTGTTTTTCTTGTGGGTACTGGGGACGGGGGAAGAGGGTATTGGCCCCAAGGGTATGTGGGTAGGCCTCCCGCCTGGGTTAGTGGGTGAGGATGGTTAGGCCTCACGGGATGGGTAGTGGGGGAGGGTATTTACTATAGGCCTCCCGCCTGGGTTAGTAGGTTAGTGGGTGAGGGTGGTTAGGCCTCACGGAATGGGTAGTGGGGGAGGGTATTTACTGTAGGCCTCCCGCATGGGTTAGTGGGTGAGGGTGGGTTAACCCCTTAATGACTGTAGTGGTTAATGACCGCTAAGGTGATTATGGGTCAGGGGCTATTTTATATGTATTTGAAATGGGCAAATGCATTATTATCGATATGTGGATAATAGTAATTTTGCCCATTACTGTATTGTATGTGTTAGGGGGGTGTATTTAGTTATAAATATTGTTTATTATTTTTGGAGGCGCAACATTGGTACTGCAGGCCCGCGGGGACCATGGGACTCCCGCGGGGACCCCGGGACGGCCACGGGGACCCCCGCGTGACCCTCTGCCTCCCTCGTGGCCCCCCGCATGGTCAGCCGGGGACACCCGCCGGCCTGTTGTATTGGTGTTGCGCACGCAAAAATGTAAAGCAAGAAATTTTTCAAAGTCCAGCTTTTTTTTACGGCTACCTTGAGTTGACGTGTTCTGTTGAACGCAACTTTCGCGTACGCTAAGGTTGCGTTGCTTAGTGCATCCCGCTTAAGGGCAGAATTTCACACAAACAGGGTAACAAACGAGCAAAGTTGGACTTAGAAAAATTTCCTGAAAAAAGTTAGTTTTAGAGCGCAAAGTGCCTGTTTGCGTGACTTAGTGCATCGTGTTCAGCGCAACATCACGTTCTAAGAGCACTTTGCGCTCTTAAAACGACTTAACGGAGCTTAGTGCATGACCCCCTGTCTCCTCTACCTGGAAGGCTGTGTGAAAGTGCTGATCCTTGGACAAAAGGTACAGAGCAAGAAGGTACTTTGTCACATATGGTGGAGAATGCGGGCAGCACACTGACAAGCCTGTAAGATGCAAAAGGGAATAGAGGAAGTAGTCACAGCCCTGATCCAAACCGCATCTACACAGCAAGAAACTAATGCTACACAACAAGAAACAAACAGAAGGGCTGCTGAGGGTTTTGCCTTACAGCAAGAAACCAACAGCAGGCTGTCTGAGGGTCATGCCATACAGCAGGAAAACATGGCAATATTGCAGAGACTGGTACTGGCCCAGGCTGAAGCTCATCAACTGCTCAGAGAGGAGCAGCAAAATACCGCCCATGCCTTACATCAGGAGATCCAGGGCCTATCTGAGAGGCTTACCGGGGATGCTGCAGAAGCACATCCAAAGGTGGTTAGAGTGAGTAACTACCTGCAAAAGATGGTGGCTGCAGATGATGTAGAGGCCTACCTGATGGCGTTTGAGAGGGCGGCTGAGAGAGAAAAATGGCCTGTGGCTGAATGGGCAAGCCTGCTAGCACCGTTCCTGTGTGGGAAGGCCCAGAAAGCATACTATGATCTGGAACCGGCTCAAGCCAGTGATTACAGCGAGCTGAAAAAGGGGATCCTGGCGCGCCTAGGGGTGACAACGGCGGTCCGTGCCCAGAGGTTTCACTCCTGGACCTACAACCTAGATAAAGCCACAAGATCACAGATGTTTGACTTAATACATCTTGCCAGAAAGTCGTTACAACCGGAAATCAACACATCCAGCCACATTGTGGAGCAACTAGTGATGGACCGATTTCTGAGAGGCTTAGCTGTTGCCCTTCATCGCTGGGTCAGCCAGAGTGATCCCCAAATGGCTGATCAGTTAGTCGCATTGGTAGAACGGTACAGTGCAGCTGGAGAATGGCTTCAACCCCCTATCCAAGGGCAGCCTCAGAACCGGAAGGTCCAGAGCCCCAGCAAAATTGGTAAGACTGTTCCAGGGAAAAGGGGGAATTTTGATGAACAGGTTGAGGTCTATAACCCCAGGGACATAACCACAAGAGAAAGGAACTTTGTTAAGCGGGAAAAACCTATAAGAGACTATGCTATAAAATGTTTTAAATGTTGAGAGTTTGGACATATTCAGGTAGATGACTCCCAACAGATTGATATTTCCTGTATACATGGGGATGTACATAACTACTCTACTGCTGAAGTACAGGTTGAGTCACAGTGTGGCTCTGTAAATTGGTGAGTTGGTCTTGTACCAAAATTAGCCCATGACTTGATTATTGGTAGAGATTTTCCCCATTTTCTAAATTTATGGCCAGCTGCTGAAAAACTTGCCACTAGTTCGTCAGATGAATGTAATGATGATTTCCCATTTGCTGACATTTTGGGAGACGAACTAGACAGCACAAATAAGTCTGGGAGTAAACAGCCATACCCTGTAAAAGCACTAGTGGGCGACAACCCAGAACAAAATGGTGCCGGACCATCTAATAGACGGAACCAGACATTGACCTTATTGATTTAGAGGTTAGCCCAGGTAACTTTAAGAGTGCCCAGTAGTTTGATCCCACTTTGTCAGTAGCCCGAAATTCCATTTCAATAAGGAATGGAACCCCTACTAATCCAGACAGACCCTTGTCTTATCCTTACTTTGAGGTGGATAACGATCTGTTGTATCGCCTTGAGGAAAAACAGTCTGTTAGAGTAAAACAGTTGTTAATGCAAAAAGCGTATCAGCGCACTGTGTTAAGCCTCGCGCATAGCCATGTACTAGGTGGTCACCTAGGGGTTGAAAAGACTAAAGAGCGTATTCTCAGGAGTTTTTACTGGCTGGGGGTGATGGCAGCAATAATAGATTATTGTTCATCGTGTCCTGAATGTCAGCTCATTTCCCCTTTGCCAGCGTACCGTAGTCCGTTGGTACCCCTACCAATAATTGGAGTCCCATTTGAATGCATTGCTATGGATTTTGTTGGCCCTTTAGTGAAGTCAGCCAGGGGGCATCAGTACATACTGGTGATATTAGACTATGCGACCCGATATCCTGAGGCAATCCCTCTACGCACGGCCTCAGCAAAATCTATTGCTAAAGAGTTAATGATGATGTGTAGTCGGGCGGGGATTCCCAAGGAGATCCTATCAGATCAGGGTGCTCCATTCATGTCTCGGGTAACCAAGGAGTTATGAAAACTTCTCCACATAAAATAGTTAAAAACCTCTGTGTACCACCCACAATTGATGGTTTGGTGGAGCGGTTCAATTAAACCCTAAAGGCAATGCTGCGGAAAGTAATTGATAACGATGGAAAGAACTGGGATTTTCTGTTACCTTACTTAATGTTTGCTATTAGAGAAGTGCCCCAAGCATCTACTGGGTTTTCACCATTTGAATTGTTGTATGGTAGACACCTTAGGGGGTTACTTGACATAGCCAAGGAGACATGGGAACAGGAGACTACACCCCATCGCAGTGTAATTGAGCATATAACCCAAATGCAAGAACGCATGGCAGCCATTATGCCTATAGTGCGGGAACATATGGAAAAGTCCCAACGTAACCAGTGGAATGGCTATAATAGGAATGCTAGGGTCGGTAGGTTTCAACCTTGAGACAGAGTTCAAGTGTTAATCCCCACAGTAGAAAGTAAATTTCTGGCAAAATGGCATGGGCCATATGAGGTTATTGAAAAAATGGGTGAGGTAAATTATAAAGTGAGGCAGCCAGGCAGACGAAAGCCTGAACAAATATACCATGTGAACTTACTCAAGCTCTGGAAAGAAAGGGAGGTTCTAATTACTGTGAAAACCGCTGCCTTCCCCGCTAGGAAAAACCCAGATCCAGAAGTGAACATATCAAAGGCCCTGTCTATACACCAGGCACAGGAAGTCAAGGAATTTGTTAAATTAAATAAAAGGGTATTCTCCGCAGTTCCAGGAAGAACTAGGGTTATTAGGCATGACATTATAACCGAACCAGGAAAAAGGGTCAATCTTAAGCCTTATAGAATACCTGCAGCTCGTAGAGAGGCCATTAGAGCAGAGGTTAAGAAAATGCTAGAGCTTGATTGAGGAGTCACAAAGTGACTTGAGCAGCCCTATTGTGCTTGTACCAAAGCCTGATGGGACTGTAAGGTTTTGTAACGATTATCGCAAGCTGAATGATATCTCAAAATTTGATTCCTACCCCATGCCAAAGGCTGATGAGCTAGTGGAGAGACTTGGGAAAGCCCGTTACCTCACCACACTAGATTTGACCAAGGGTTACTGGCAGGTTCCACTCACAGAGCAGGCAAAGGAAAAGACTGCCTTTTCTACTCCTGATGGTCTTTTCCAATACAAGGTGTTGACGTTTGGTCTGCATGGGGCTCCTGCCATCTTTCAAAGGATGATGGACAGAATATTAAGGCCACATACATTATATGCAGCTGCATATTTAGACGATGTAGTGATACATACGGAAGATTGGGAATCCCACCTTCCAAAAGTACAAGCAGTGTTAAACTCGATTTACTCTGCGGGGTTAATGGCTAACCCAAGGAAGTGTACAATTGGCTTAGAGGAAGCCAAATATTTAGGATATTCTATTGGTAGAGGGTTAGTGAAACCTCAAATGGCTAAAGTGGAAGCCATAAGGAATTGGCCCCAGCCAGTCACCAAGAAACAAGTGAGAACTTTCCTTGGCCTAGTTGGATATTACCAGAGGTTTATCTATAACTTTGTTACCCTTGCATGTCCTTTAACTGATCTGACAAAGGCAAGAGCTCCAGTAATGGTAAAATGGTCCAAAGAACTAGAACAAGCATTCAGGTCTTTGAAAGAAGCCATATGTGCCCAACCAGTGTTAGTAACCCCCGATTTTGCTAGGGAATTTATTTTGCAAACCGATGCGTCGGACATAGGGCTTGGTGCGGTCCTCTTACAAGAGAACCAGAATGAAGAACATCCTATCTTGTACCTAAGCAGAAAACTTAACCCACACGAAAGAAAATACTCCATAGTTGAAAAAGAGTGTCTTGCAATAAAGTGGGCAGTAGACAGCCTTAAGTACTACCTGTTAGGCAAAAAATTGAGGCTGGTGACAGACCACGCACCCCTAACCTGGATGAGTCAGAATAGGGAGAAAAATAGCAGAGTGACACGCTGGTTTCTCAGTCTGCAACCCTACAAATTCTCAGTGGAACACAGGGCAGGCAGTAGACAGGGGAATGCAGATGGCTTGTCAAGAATGCATTCACTGGTGTGCACGGTCGCTCACCCCACTAGGTCTGAGCTGGAGGGGAGGATATGTGACAAATATGAGGGAACAGTAGTGAAAAGAGGATATTACGGCCCTAAATTAGTGCAGGGTTTCTGCTCCACTCCACGGTTTGGAGATTTACCAAGGGGAATCCAGACCGGGACTTCTAGCTCTCCCAGCTTTCACAGGACTGGAGCAGCTTATTGAGCCGGAGATGATTAAAAGGTTGCTCTAAACAGAGCAAGACAGGGCTGTTTTACTCTCAAGAGGAGGGTGTGCTGAAAAGTAACCTGTGTATAAGTGGATGCTGCCACAATGTAAGCAAAACACACAATTCCAATATATAGAAAGGTAAAGAAAAAACAAAAGGCGCAATCCACTGACCACAATGCTTTGTTACTAAACAATAACAATAAAATAATGAGGCAATGAAAGTCCAATCTGTAGAATCCTGGATTGAGTGGGATCTATAAATGAAATATGGTGAAGTAAGTATGTATTAATGACACACAGCATAAGCACAGATCCTACTTACAATATGTGGAATGCTGATCTGTTCCTCCCCTTTCTCCTCCACTTATGCATTATGGATCATTGGTGATGAAGATATCCTACCACACTGTTTGACAGATGAAGATGACGTACTAGGATCAATACACTTGACCAAGTTGACACTGGAGATCAGCTGTCCCCCCCCCCCCCCCCCGAGCCTGCAGGACCGCAGGATGATTGACCATCGCAGGCGCAATGATTTCTGCAATGATCTGCGCTTTCTGCGATCGGAAGGGATATAGGGATGAAGAGGATCGACCGGATTGACACCGCGCATGCGCGGACTTGAAACGCACGATCGGAGACAACGTGCAATGGCAGGATGGGACCAAGATGCGTTCCAAATGCCAGAGACGAGGAGTGATGACGTCAGCAAGATGGATGCCGGACTGCACAGGAGCAGGGAGGATGCGAGCACCAGAATCCAACGAGGAACACCAACAGCTGGTGATAAGGAGTACAGAATGGAGATTGGCTAAAGGGACTGACTTAGCACATGAACTTCATCTCACTAATTGGACAGGTTGCATTGTGGGGATTTGGGGCACTATTTATATGTTACTATTGAGGAATGTATTTATGCCATTGTCACTTGAAAAAGACCACTAAGGTCGAAACGTCGTGTTGGCTCAATAAATGAGTTTATTTAGCTTAAATCCGCAGTGCCCTTTGTTCCTTTATTTACCAGGAAGTAATACATTGAGAGTTACCTCTCATTTTCAAATATGTCCTGGGCACAGAGTTATAAAAACACATAGTTACATTAAAAGAACAGGGTTAAACAGTCAATTCACATACATTTCATAGACTGATAGAGTTGGAAAATTGGGTACAGGGGATAAAGGGCTTGTGATTTTCCGATTGAAATAGAGCAGCTTTAACATCACTTTAACATTACCAAACAACAACGAATGGCAGCAAATGGCTCACACCATTTAGCTGCCCACTGGCTGCGCCAAAGGCTGTCCACCTTTGGGGCAACACAGATGTACACTTGGGTGTTTGATTTTCAATCCAGCTGTGAACAAAAAGTCCTCTTGCCGGTTTAATATGCATGAATGGCCAATGCCGATTGCGAATACCCTGCCACCATGAGCCGATTGCGCATGGTCACCTTACTATAGGTGTACAGTATCATCAAGTGTACTGGAGCCTCCACTCAGGGGGTATAGTAGGTAGTAAATAATCCTCTGTCGATCACCTCACAGAAAACGTGTACATACAGCAGAGACTGCGACTATTCTAACACAAACCAGTGGCAATCGCCAAAAAGACCCAGGTACACCAAGGTACATGCTGGGTACATGCCTTAAACTTGCCTTAAACTAGACCCAGCATTTCAGCATTGACTAATGGCCCATCATATTAACAGCGGGGGTACCTTGCAGTCCCATTCAAACCTGCTGTGTTAAACCTATGGGTCATTAGGCAATGCAGAAATGCCTTAAACTTGCCTTAAACTAGCCAGGTTACAACCAGCACATACCCAGAATGTAACCGGGTTAGTTTAAGGCAAGTTTTAGAATACTCGGTGTCTTGTCTGTAGTATAAACACACCACATGCAATAAAAAAAGCCTCATCTGGTTATGTATGAAGAAACACTCTATACATAAGATCATCTAACATATATTAAACTGTATCCTCCATATTCTGAAAGTCTGTAGAATAGCATGGATCGTCAAACACATAAGAGGTGTCGAAAGACATCAACAAATCTCCTTATATGTAGTCCATATAACAGTAGACAGCCATAGTATATCTAGAAATTGGTAATTCAGGGGATCGGTATATCGTTACTGCCACTCGTCCCTAAATTATAGGCAACTCCACAGAGAACAATTACTCATGTTAGGATCAGTGTGGCTTGAAATGTAAGGCATACGAAAGCATATAAAGACATAAAGAATGTGTGTGTGTGCCGAGCACGTGTGTTCTAAATGAAACTTCTTTGCGTTTTGTCACTGAAATTGTATTTTGATTGTTATGTTTTTGATTGAATGAAAGACTTTTCAGAGTAACGAAAGCGTCGATTACCTGTGATAGCAAAATTCCCAAAATGGGTGAGTAGCCGGCAACGTTAATACAGCTCGCTCAAAAGGCCAAATCCGGTGATTTGTTTTAGCTGCAGAGAGAGCTGCACAGAGAGAGCTGCCTCTCCCTGTGCAAATCTCGCCAGAGATCGTTTTTTGTTTTTAAATATTAATTTTAATACTAGTGTAGATGAGCAGGGGATCTCCGTCGCAGAACGGCATTGATTTGAGGTCAGGGGACACCTGCTTCCCGAGATATAGGCCCCGTTATGGGGTGCCGGTATCTCCTATGCCTTTAAATGTCTTGCGCCACGTGACCGTGGGAATAAAATGAATAGGAGATACTGGCACCCCATAACGGGGCCTGTACAATATCTCGGGAAGCAGGGGGTCCCCGGACCTCAAATCAATGCGGTTCTACTCCGGAAACGTCGTCGCGTCATCTGGCCTTTATCTTGGTTGGTCCGGCGTCATTTAGCCTTGATCCTGGTTGGTCCGTAGTTCCCGCGATGCTTCCTTATCAGTGGCGTCATCATTGGTGGGAGAAAGTCCCTGTGTGGTACCCTGTAGTAACTCTAATCCATCTTCACGCAGGCGCAGAGAAAATCAGCATCACTACTCATCCTAAAAACTTCACATAACGATATCAGCAGGGGAGGGATAATGTTGAGTATATGGGTGATACCGTAAACCCACTGACAGAAACTCGGCACTTCATGCATCAAGCTTTCACCCACAACCTCTTAAAGCTGCAGTTCAGTCAATATCCTGCATGTGTGTTTTTTTTTTAATAAATCAGTTCTGTACTGTGAGAAAATACTTGTAGAATTTTTTTTTAAAAAACAACTTTGAAAGACAATTTTTTATGTATTCTAATGTAACGAGCATTTTTGTTTCTATAGCAACCCATTAGAAAGGCACAACCCCTTCCTTTTTTGTAACAGGCTCTGGCACACCCCTTTGTGAGTCCTGCCCCCTCCACAGCCGTGCACGAGCATGGAGCACAAATGTATCAGTCATTGCCTGGTCACATGATCTTCCCCCAGAACTGACAGAGCAACAGCAGCAGAAAAGGAGAGTAGCTCAGAATGAATGAATTAATTAAACCTTATTCCATTGCACATGTGTAGTTAATGTTAAATATTAACAACTCATTTAAAATCAGATCTGTATATATCATACTGTAAACAATATGTATATTTAATTTTGTGTGTATGTGAATGTGTACAATTCAATGTGTGTGTTATTAAAATTAATAATGGCTTGTTCTTGTACAGTATAGCGCTTCTAGTTTTACATAGAACTTTACAGAGACATTTTGCAGGCATAGGGCCCTGTGGAGCTTAGGTGTGTATGTATGTGTGTGTATGATATAGATATATATGCACACGCACGCATATACATGAACACATACACATGTGCACAGGAACACATACACATGCGCACACATACATGCACACACACACACACACATATACATGCGCACACGCACACATATACACACACACACACACATGAACATGCGCACGCGCACACAAACATGCGCACACGCACACATACATGCGCACACGCAAATATACACGCACACATGCGCTCACATATACACCCACACATAAACATGCACACATAAACATGCGCACACATACATAGACACGCACACACAGTGTGTATGTATATGTGTGTATATATTTATGGTATTGCTTGACCTGAGGAAGAGAGGAAAACTCTTGAAAGCTTGTCCCATGACACAAATTCTTGGTCCAAATAAAAAAAGGTATCAACAAATACTGAAGAACTCATATATTCTGGTGTGTGTATGTATGTAATATACATATATGTATGTGTATGTGTGTGTGTGTGTGTATATATGTATGTATGTATGGATATATAGCGGTCAGCAGCCGGCAGCGACAGAGGACAGCAGCCGGCGGCGGAGGGAGAGAAGGACGGCATCCTGCAGCGAAGCGCGGCAGAGGACAGCAGTTGGTGGTGGAGGGAGAAGAGGACCATGTGAATGGGACAGGAGGGCGGTAGGGAGGAGTTACGCTGTGGCAGTGGCAGACACCGGAAGTCAGAGAATACTTCTATCAGACCACTGGGGTGCGCACATACGTGTGTGTGTATACACACACACACAAGTGTGTATAGATAGATATATCTATCTATATAGATATATACAGTGTTCGACAAATCACCCAAAAATCTATTCGCCCAACCCAAAAATCTACTCGCCCCTAGTCCCGCCCCCAACCCCGCTTTAAAATAAAATATATTAATAAAATACATTTAATAAATTCCTAGTCAGAACATTCGTTTTTGACATAAATGTATTTATTGTATTACATTATACTACAATTAGTCCTTGTTAAGTGTGTGTGTGTAAATGTCGGATCTAGAAATAAAAGCCAGGTGTGAATGACTAGTTTCCTGAACCCCTTAACCAGTGTCCGGACGTCCCCGCTTCACAATATCTAAAGCAGCAATCCCGCCTGGGATCTTACCTGATCCGCAGTCCCTCAAAGTCCGGGTACCCTCATTCCCGCAATGTTATACATTGGAGGGGATGTGTTCCCTACCTGTCTTCTGGGTTAGGGGGGATGCCGATGTCTTCCGTGTGAAGCTTGAGTCAGATCTGGAAGAAAGCAGTATAGGTTATTTTGGTGTAGTATAGGGCAGTTAAAATATATAGGGTAAATAAGATATCCAGATTGAGAGAGAGAGAGCGTGTGGGAGAGAGAGAGAGAGTGTGGGAGAGAGAGAGAGTGTGTGGGAGAGAGAGAGAGTGTGTGGGAGAGAGAGAGTGGGAAAGAGAGTGTGGGAGAGAGAGAGAGTGAGAGTATGGGAGAGAGAGTGAGGGTGTGGGAGAGAGAGAGAGTGAAAGTATGGGAGAGAGAGTGAGAGTGTGGGAGAGAGAGAGAGTGTGTGGGAGAGAGAGAGAGAGAGAGTGTGTGAGAGAGAGAGAGAGAGAGAGAGAGAGAGAGAGAGAGAGAGAGAGAGAGAGAGAGAGAGAGAGAGAGAGAGAGAGAGAGAGAGTGTGGGAGAGAGAGAGAGAGAGAGTGTGGGAGAGAGAGAGTGAGAGTGTGGGAGAGAGAGAGAGTGAGAGTGTGGGAGAGAGAGAGAGTGAGAGTGTGGGAGAGAGAGTGTGGGAGAGAGAGAGAGTGAGAGTGTGGGAGAGAGAGAGAGAGAGAGGGAGAGAGAGAGAGTGTGTGTGGGAGGGAGAGAGAGAGAGAGAGTGTGGGAGAGAGAGAGTGTGGGAGAGAGAGAGTGTGGGAGAGATAGAGAGTGTGGGAGAGAGAGTGTGGGAGAGAGAGAGAGAGAGAGAGTGTGGGAGAGAGAGAGAGTGTAGGAGAGAGAGAGAGAGTGGGAGAGAGAGTGTGGGAGAGAGAGAGAGAGAGTGTGGGAGAGAGAGAGAGTGTAGGAGAGAGAGTGTGGGAGAGAGAGAGAGTGTGTGGGAGAGAGAGAGTGTGGGAGAGAGAGAGTGTGGGAGAGAGAGAGAGTGTGGGAGACACAGAGGGGAGAGACACAGAGGGGAGAGACACAGAGGGGCGAGACACAGAGGGGAGAGAGGGTGGGTGACACACACAACACAGAGGGTGGGTGATACACAGAGAGGGTGTGTGGGTGACTGACTGGGTGGGTGACTGACTAACTGGGTGGGTGACTGACTGACTGGGTGGGTGACTGACTGACTGGGTGGGTGACTGACTGACTGGGTGAGTGGGTGACTGACTGACTGGGTGGGTGACTGACTGACTGGGTGGGTGACTGACTGGGTGACTGACTGACTGGGTGGGTGACTGACTGGGTGACTGACTGACTGGGTGGGTGACTGACTGACTGGGTGGGTGGGTGACTGATTGACTGGGTTGGTGATTGACTGACTGGGTGGGTGACTGGCTGACTGGGTGTGTGACTGGGTGGGTGACTGTCTGACTGGGTGGGTGACTGGCTGACTGGGTGACTGACTGGATTACTGAGTGACTGACTGGGTTACTGAGTGACTGACTGGGTTACTGAGTGACTGACTGGGTTACTGAGTGACTGACTGGGTTACTGAGTGACTGACTGGGGTGGGGTGGGTGACTGACGTGACTGACTGGGGTGGGTGACTGACGTGACTGGGGTGGGGTGGGTGACTGACTGGGGTGGGGTGGGTGACTGACTGGGGTGGGGTGGGTGACTGACTAACTGGGGTGGGGTGTGTGACTGACTGGGGTGTCTGACTGACTGGGGTGGGTGAATGACCCATGCATACATGCACACACACCTATGCATACACACACACACATGCATACACACACACACATGCATACACACACCCACCCACACACACCCACACACACCCATGCACACACACACACACACACACACACACACACACACACACACACACACACACACACACACACACACGCATACACACATACACCCATGCACACACACACACACATGCATACACACACACACATATGCATACACACATGCACACACACACACACATGCACACACACACACACGCATACACACACACACACGACAGGGGGAAGAAGAGGAAAGGCCGCGCGACCGAGCACCACCACTGCCCCGCTCGCCCCCCCCGTGACCATATCTAGTCCTACGCGGGGATCGGCGGGAAGCCGGGACAGGGAGAGAAGGGGGGGAACACCCCCACTACCATCTCCTGCCCCGTGGGGATCGATGGGAAGCCGGGACAGGGAGAGAAGGGGTGGACACCCTCACTACAAGCTGGGACCAGGGAGAGAAGGGGGGTAACACCTGCCCCGCGTGGGAAGCCGGGACAGGGAGAGAAGGGGGGGAACACCCCCACTACCATCTCCTGCCCCGTGGGGATCGACGGGAAGCCGTGACAGGGACAGAAGGGGGGGAACACCCCCACTACCATCTCCTGCCCCGTGGGGATCGACGGGAAGCCGGGACAGGGAGAGAAGGGGTGGACACCCCCACTACAAGCTGGGACCAGGGAGAGAAGGGGGGGAACACATGCCCCGTGTGGGAAGCCGGCAGGGAGAGAAGGGGGGGAACACCCCCACTACCATCTCCTGCCCCGTGCGGTAAGCGGGGAGTAAGGGGGCTTGCAGGGAAGGAGCAGAGGGGCCGCAAGATGGAAGATTGGAGAGTACTTACTCTCCAATAGATCTCCGGCAAGAAAGAATGGCCGCTCGTTGGGGGCGGGCTCATATAGAGCCTGGCCGCACGCCCGCAAAGCCTGGGAGCGCGCGCCAATCAGCTGTCAGGTAGGGAGTTTTTTTTTGTTTTGTTTTTCAGCGCGAGCAGGGAAAATTTCAGCGCGTGCGGGGGGAAATTTAAAAAAACAAGTGTTCTGCTTGGGCCAATATTTACTCGCCCGGGGGTAAAATCCACCCGCCCCGGGCGTGTAAATGTATAGGATTGTCGAACACTGGATATATATATATATATATATATATATATATATATATATATATATATATATATATATATATATATATACACACATATATATACACATATATATATATACACATTTATAGAGAAAGAGAGAGAGAGAGAGATCTACACACACACACACAAAAAAAAGAAATTGAATAAATTCCTAGTAAGAACTAATAACATTTGTTTTTGACATAACCGTTTATTTATTGTATTACATTTATACTTTACTACCATTAGTCCTTGTTACTGTACATAGTTCCTTACGTGTGTGTGTGTGTAAGGGAAAATATTGGATGACCTCACTAATCTAGTAAAAAAAGCCAGATATAAATGAGTGAGGGAGAGGGTGGGTGACGGAGAAGGTTGGGTGATGTTGAGGGTGGGTGGTTGACGGTGAGGGTGGGTGACTGTGAGGGAGAGGGTGGGTGGGTGAGGGAGAGGGTGGGTGACTGGGTACTTGTGGTGACACACACACACACACATATATATATATATATATATATATATATATATATATATATATATATATATATATATATATGTAGAGGTATCAGTACCGTGTTAGCCGAGCTTCAATAATCAAAAAATAAATAGATGATACCGTTCTGTGGCTAACGAAATGCTTTTATTTGTGCGAGCTTTTGAGATACACTGATCTCTTCTTCCGGCGATGTTACAATGAATGAAGCAAGGATTACTTAAAAACAGTGTCTCTTGGAATGTTATCTGTGCTGGTCCTTCCCCCGGTGTGGATGAGATTTATGGCTGGAGGTGTCAAAGGGTAACTGAAAGCAAGTGAAGAAAGAGTGTGTATGTGTATCAGTGTGAATAAAAATGAATGGAGAGCCCACAGTATAAACAGTGCTCTACACAAGGTGTTTGTGGTCACATATAACCCACACCTAGGAGCCCTACGCAAGATCGCCAGGAAACTACAACCCATCCTCCAGGAAGATACAAGACTGCAACAGGTCTTCCCTGAAGCACCCTTATTATCATACAGACAACCCCATAATCTCAAGAATATTATGGTGAGGAGTAAAGTATTCAGCAGTACAACTGAATGCGGGACAAAACCATGCCAGGACCCAAGATGCAAAACCTGCGCAATGCTCTACACAGCGGACACAATACAAATACCACACAAGAATCGGGAATACAAACTCAGAGGAGGGTTCAGCTGTTCCTCCAGCAATGTCGTGTACCTCATCATGTGCATGAAATGCCCAGGGGGCTGCTACTACATAGGTGAGACAGGACAGGGGCTAAACAAGAGAATGAACCTGCATCGCCACAGCATCACACGCGGAACAAGAGACAGTCCTGTTGGCGAACATTTCTCTGACTCTGGCCATAAGATGAACGATCTGAGGGTTGCCATACTCAAAGGTAATCTTAAAACCCCGAAAGAGAGACGGTTGCATGATTTATGCAATTGTTCGGGACACTTAGCAGTGGCTTAAACAGAGATCGAAATTTTATGAGTCATTACTGACACTAGCGAACTCTCTTCCCATGAGCGCTAAAGGCCATGTATGTACATACTGTGCTATATGTATGCACACACAGCTGTCTCTCACACATACTAATACTCCTTATTTTTCCATCCCTATACACCAATAGGGACCACATAGTATCCACACACACTTTTAGTTGTGCTACAAACTCTCACATTTCCACACCCACCCACACCATTTATATCCCCTCTCACTCCACACACACCTTGTGTAGAGCACTGTTTATACTGTGGGCTCTCCATTCATTTTTATTCACACTGATACACATACACACTCTTTCTTCACTTGCTTTCAGTTACCCTCTGACACCTCCAGCCATAAATCTCATCCACCGAGGGAAGGACCAGCACAGATAACATTCCAAGAGACACTGTTTTTAAGTAATCCTTGCTTCATTCATTGTAACATCGCCGGAAGAAGAGATCAGTGTATCTCGAAAGCTCGCACAAATAAAAGCATTTCGTTAGCCACAGAACGGTATCATCTATTTATTTTTTGATTATATATATATATAGATATTTATACACACATACAAAAAAAATTATATATATATATACACACACACACACACACACACACACACACACACACACACACACACACACACACACACACACACACACACACACACACACACACACACACACACACACACACACACACACACTATATATATATCACACACTATATATATATATTTATATATATATATTTGACATTCAGCCCAAGCAAATCACATTTCTAGATCTCGTTTTGTTCACCACAGATGATGATGAGGGTCGGATATCTACCAAAACACACTTTAAGGAGGTATCCGTCAATAGTTACCTTCATGCATCTAGTAATCATCACAAGAAGTGGCTGGAGAATATCCCTAGGAGTCAGTTCTATCGGCTCAAAAGAAATTGCTCATCTAAAATAGATTTTGATATTCAGGGTCAGGAATTGGTCTCTAAGTTTGTTCATAAAGGCTACAGGGAGGAAAATGTCACTGGTGCTCTTAATGAGGTCAAAAACATAAATAGGGACACTCTTCTTGCTCAATCTAAGACAAAAGCTTCTACCAAATTTAAGGTTAACCAATGTCAGGACGATTGTCCAAGATTCATTACTAAATTCAATATGTCTGCATATAATATTAAACATATATTGAATAACCATTGGGAGATCCTTAGGAGTGATCCTGTTTTGGGACCCACCCTACCGGCACATATTCCGGTCACCTACAAAAAAGCAAAAAACATTAAAAACATGGTGGCACTGAGTCATTTGAGAACCATTAAGAAGAGAGATTCTGTTTCTTCAGGTAGTCTCTCTGGCAACTTCTCATGTGGACACAATACAGTATAAAAAGTAGGATCAACTGTCTTTCCACCTATATAGTATACCTTATTTCATGTTCCTGTGGAATACAATATATAGGGAGGACCATTCGTTCTATGAGTACCAGATTTCTAGAGCATAGACGTAACATTATTAATGGCAATCTGGCTCATAGTCTTTCCAAGCACTTTTCCATCTGTCATGCTAAGGATCCTGCTTCTCTAACCATTAGGGTTATTGAACACATACCGATGTCCCTTTTGGGGGGTGATAGATTCAGGAGGTTATGTATGGGGGAGACCTTCTGGATCTATACCCTTGACACTCTGTCACCCAAGGGGTTCAAAGAACAAATAGATACTAGTACATTGGTATAATGGTCTAGGTGCCCCCCTTTTCTTACGTATGCCTACATCATGTTTTAATAAGTATCATCATTTTCATTATATGTTTTTTGAAATTTCTTTTTAATATATATTTTTAATATATATTTTTAATACATCACACATCATATATATTTTTACACATACATATATATACATTCAACATACACACATTTTGTACACACATTTTTATTAAATAATCATATATCAATATTTTACTACACACATTTACTGATTTTTATCATTATACATTATATATACACATTATTAACTTAGCACACACTTCAATTTTATTAAAATTTTAATATACATTCTTTTATATTACCCAAGATTTGCCCACATGGAGTTGTAACACTATGTATGTATAGATGTTAGTTAGAACTAAGGTTCATGTACCTTAATGTATGTATTATGTCCTTGTTGTCCTTTTGTTTTTACCCCTCCCTCTCTCTCACTGGCCCTTTAAGAGTTAATGATTACCATTAATATTCAGGTGTTTTTAATGTGCTGAACTATTTAGTGGGTATATATACCCATGATACCATCGTTAGTATAGCTTTAACCCCTGAGGAAGTTACTTTATGTGACGAAACACGTAGGGAAACAGCTGGCACTGTCTTTCATTTATTTATACATATCTATCTCACTGTGCAACATTGAGGAGCCGTTTCTGTGTTTGGGACTGCACTAAGGGGATTTTGACCGCCGTGTCCATACCCTGCCACGTTGGAGACATACTCTCGCGAGACTCCCATTCAGGGAGAGGACGGGTGCGCGCGCATCCTTCAGTGATCCACGAGGAGAGAGTGTTGGACTCCCCAGACAACGGAGATTCACGGAGGCTCGATCGGGTGAATAACAAGACCCTATACAATGCTTTATATTATTGCACATATTGTAAGTGTTCTTGATTCACGTGTATGATTATTTTTATTATTAAATTACAATATTATGCTATGGGAGCCGCGCTGTCTTCTTTTCGTTAATACAGGTCAAGATGAAGGTGTTTTTTCCTGGAGACTGTCAGCGACACCCGGTAGCATTTAAAGGACACTTTTTATTTTTATATTGACTTTCACCGAACTCTTTGGGCCTTTTCCCCACTGCACTCCCTTTCTCCCCCCCCCCCCTCTTTTTTCATCCCTGACCCCCCCTCCCCTCCCTTTTTGTCCCCCTAGCTGTGGTTGTTGTATGTTTGTGCTTGTTATGGTATTCGTATATATATGTATATCAATATTTTATTTATAGTAGTCATTAACATTTACTCTTTTAGTGTTATTAGGAGGTAACTGGGTGGTCATTCACCATTGTGTGCATTCACCCTCTTTGCAGTGCATCATTCCGGTTAGCGCAGCAGTTTATATCATATATATATATATATATATATATATATATATATATATATATATATATATATATACAAACATCACAGCTTGCACTCAATTTACTGGTTCATATAGACAGGTGCTAGTCTCAAATAATAGAAAAACAACATTACCATTCTCTCGTCCGGTAAAGAAAGACTGCACTCGGTTCAGTAATCATGAAAAACTGTATTGGGCATCTGAATAGAAAAGATAAGTCACCCAATCCGACATTTCGGTCCTGGAATAGGACCTTTCTCAAGGGATATAACACACACACTATATATATATATTTATATATATTTTATAATATATATAATTTGTATATAAACACACACTATATATATCACGCACACACACACACGCTATATATATCACACACACACACACACATATATATATATATATATATACAGTGTTCGACAAACCTATACATTTGCACGCCCCGGGCGAGTGGATTTAACATCGTGGCGAGCTCCTATTGGCCCAGGCATCACACGTTTGGTACTAGGTGGCGAGTAGATTTTTTTGTTGGGCGAGTAGATTTTTTGGTGATTTGTCGACCACTGTATATATATATATATATATACACATATATATATATATATATATATATATATATATATCACACACACTATATATATATATATATATATATATATATATATATATATATATCACACAAGCACACACTATATATATATATCACACACACACGCTATATATATCACACACACACACTATATATATATCACACACACAATATATATATATATATATATATATATATATATATATATATATATATATATGAAAAAGGGAAGAGAGAGCGCACACCCATAGCGTAAAATAGTCAATTTAATGAGGGGAAGGGGAGGAAGGGGTTAAGAAATGCGCTTACAAAAAAGCAGTAAAATCAAGCATTGTGTGATATAATCACCACCATCCGGTTCGTTTCTGCAGTATCTTGGGGCAGTCCCGATCTTGCAGTAGTAGGATCAATGTCCCAACAAGTGTCCAGGGCAGGTAATCTCCTCTGTAAGCGTATTAGAGTCCTGGAAAGATGGCTCCTTGTAATTCAAGCCTCTGCACCAGTCGCGCGGACCAGTCTATTCCAGCGCGCGGTGATGACGTCAGTGTCAATGCGTCTGACGTGATGACGCTCCCTGACGCGTTTCGTCACTCACGGGTAACTTTTTCAAAGGGACTTCCCTTTACCTGCCCTGGACACTTGTTGGGACATTGATCCTACTACTGCAAGATCGGGACTGCCCCAAGATACTGCAGAAATGAACCGGATGGTGGTGATTATATCACATAATGCTTGATTTTACTGCTTTTTTGTAAGGGCATTTCTTAACCCCTTCCTCTTTTTTTCTTTTTTTTAATATGTATACTTGTTGTATTTAATCTTTTATTTTTATGGTTATAGGTTTTATTATTATGTGCTAGAATCATTTAGTATCCTCAATATTATAGTTTATATAGTGTAGATTTTTATCAATTATCACTGTTGGTGTATTATATATTATACATATTCATTCTATTTGCCTATCTAACCATAAGCAGAGGCGCTGCTTTTTTCTCTTGTTTTGTATATATATATATATATATATATATATATATATATATATATATATATATATATATATATATATATATATATATATATATATATATATATATACTGCTGCGGCAGCTTTTATTCTAACAAATCACCGGATTTTCCCTGGCTTTTTCCTGGAATGCGACGCTCTTCACCTGGCGCATGCCGCTTTCATTTTGCGTTCCCAGCCACGGGTCATGCGCGGCTGACGCGCTGTTGATGCGTTTATTAAGAATGGTTCGGATTTAATAGGTTGCAATTCTTCGCGTGTCCGCCAGATGGCAGATATTCATGAATTGTAATGCGCGTGCGCTTCCGTCAGTAATGTGTCGACTTGCAGGTGTTTCGTTTAAAAAAGATACCACAGTGTGCTATTGTAACTTGGCCTTGAGACTGAAGGAAGAGGTTGCAAAAATGTATCAATTTAGGCTTTTCATATTAAAGAAAGACAAAGACCAGTTTCGGTTACAGTATTCTCCAGCGACCCGCCCGCCATGAATGTTCAAGTGCAGCCCGCTTTCCAAAAACCCGACAGAAGTTACGCGTATTTGATATGGGCCGCGATTAATGCAACAGAGGATAAGATGGCAACAGTTGTTCAATTTATCAGTATTTCAGCGCCAGCTGAATGGGAAATACTATGGTGAGTATTGTTGCCGTATTATTTCTGTGTTTTTTTATTTTGACAATACAGTATCAATATCGGTGCGATTCAAAAGTCAAGCGATTCTCCTGTAAGCAATATCATTGGCTGAGCGGCTTCTACAGAACTGTACAGCAGATACTGAACAATTGGTGGAACGCTAGGCGCATGTGCATTGGAACCTTCTTGAAACGCATATGCGTGTCATCGCGGTAGGCGCATGCGCATGTGAACAGGAGACGCCCCCCCGAGAAAATTATTGGTGGGACTGGCTGGGAACTTCTTTAGGGGGCTGACCATTACAGTAAAACGTTTCATTTTGTTTTTCCTCAGAAAAGAAAACGGCTAATGGAGGGATTTCGATGGATAATATCGCTTTGTGTAACAATGCCTGCACATTGCTGAATTGGATTTAAAAACCCACATACCGGAGTCTACAGTTTAGTTGCCGTTGTTATTGATTAGGATAGAATACTGTACCTGAAACAGTATGCTGATGTTTTCCGGCCGTACAGTATACTGTGTAAAAAATTTAAACTATGCATTTATTCTACATGTATCACATACATTATGTGTCTTCTACAGTATACAGTGCCAGTACATACAGTACAGTTTGAGTCTTCTATTTTTTTTTTAATACTCTTATACTGAGCATGCCTACAGTATACAGTGCAGTATGCCTCGACATTCTAGAAACACTGTATTTTGTTACAGTAGCAAAGGAGCAAATGTAAAAAATGTAAGACAAATCGACATGTTATTTTATTGTGGAGTAAGTACAAAAACATTTATTTCCAAATACTGTACAATGTAGAAACATTTTAAGTGCACAGCAATTCAAAACATCAACAGGTGTATGGTTTACTGCTACATGTGTGAAAACATTTATGTTAGTCAGTATGGTTTACAGTCACATGTTTTAAAAACAAATTCTTTATTCATAAAATAAGCAAAACGCAACATCTCCTTTATTAAAGAACGACAAGTCAAAACATACTGTATACTGTACAGTGGGATGGTGTGCAAAACAGTCTGCACCAGTACAGTCCTCGAGGGCAGCAAACAGGGCAGGTGTTCAGGACAACCTTGAAAACCATGCCTGTTTGCGGCCCCCAGGGATTGGAATTGTGCAGGTCCTGTGTGTGTGGACAGCAAGTTAAAACATTTCTGTATAAATACAAGTAAAAAAAACACACAACAACATCTCCTTTATTTAAGTACAGCAGGTCAAAACATGTAGAGTACAATACAGTTCAGCACAACAGTATGGTCTTACCTGTGATTACAAAATAAAATTTATTTATAAAATGTAGGATACAAACGAAACATCTCCTTTATTAAAGAAACATATACAGTACAGTGGGATGGTGCGCAAATCAGACCTGCACCACTACAGTCCTCGAGGGCAGCAAACAGGGCAGGTTTTCAGGACAACCTTGAAAACCGTGCCTGTTTGCAGCCCCCAGGGACTGGAATTGTGCATGTCCTGTGTGTGTGGACAGCAAGTTAAAACATTTCGGTATAAATACAAGTAAAATAACACACAACAACATCTCCTTTATTTAAGTACAGCAGGTAAAATCATGTACAGTACAATACAGTTCAGCACAACAGTATGGTCTTACAGAAAGTCCTCCGCATTGTCCGTCCATGGCCGATTCCTTGCATGGCGCAAAACGCCATTAATGCGGTCTCGAACGCCTTTCATTACAGGATCTGTAATTGGATAAAAGCGCCGCATTTCATCCCGAATGTTCCGTCTTAAATTGGCAGGAAGCGCCTTTTTTACGCGATTTCCGTCGTAGTTCACTTTGAAGGCCCAGTCGCAGTACAACGAGTAGGGAACATGGTGCTTAAAAAGTAACATGGCATACTTGTGGGGTGCACCAGCACTCTTCACCCTATACTTCTCCGTGAGCCCCGGTGTCAGATCGTGCAGGATGATGTCGGGCACCGTACCGATGCGAGCGACTGTAGGTCTTTTGGGAGCGGGTGTGCTTGAGGCGACGGGCGATAGGTTGTCTGGGAGGAAGCTTTCCTCTGGTCTTAGTCGCCGTGTTGTCTCCTGGCGTGGTCTTGACGGGGTTGTCATTTCCTCCTCAACGGCATACATGTACACTGCATCTTCTGGTGGAGGGGGTGCGCTTGGTGATGGAAGGGGGTTGAAGGTCCCATTCATCACATCCATGTCACCCCCCTGCTCCAGCGTCGGGGAAACAGGGGCATTAACACCGAGCAAATAATGTATGCCCGCTATGTCAGCCTCTATCTTCTCCATCCGTCGATCCATCCGTAGATCCATATGTATAATCCGTTGATCCATTTGTAGCACCCGCTGCTCCACATTTAGCATTGTCTCCAGAAGCAGATCTATCTTTGCTAGCACAATAGAATTCCCGGGGAGATCCACAGTAATCCCATTCAGCATCGGTCTAACGAGCTGCTTCTTGTGCATGGCGTGTGAACATCTGGGGGGATGGGTGCAACGGAGGATAAGATGGAGGTTCCATGGAGAGAAGCGGCAGCGACATGGAAGAAGAGTGGAGGAGGTGACCTGTGGATATCCGGTAGAGGAGAAGCAGCAGCATCGTCGAAGAGGGATGGAGAAAGTGACCTTTGGATTTCCAGGCGAGAAGCAGAGTCGTCTAAGAGCAAAGGAGAAAGTGACCCGTGGATTTCAGAGGCAGCGTCGTCGGATAGAACTGGAGAAGATGGACTGTGGGATTCTGTGAGGGCGGCGGCAGCGTCAAGGACGAGGGGTGGAGAAGACGTGCTGAAGATTTCCGGGACAGCGGCGGCACAGTCTTCGACGCGTATGGGAGGAAGTGGTCTGCGGGTTCGATGGGTTGGCTGCCAATCATTTTGCGTCGAGTGTACATCACCGTATATCTTCTTGACATAATAAGGCTGACGTCTATTAAAACCCTTAGCATTTGGGGTCAGCAGATGGTTTTCTTTATTGGCCTTAGCCTGTCGCTTTGGCCTTGGCTTGGAAACGGCAACCGCCTTTCGCTTTTTATGCTTGACGGGCACGGCAGAGGCGAGTGTGTTCCTGCGTCCGTAGAATCGGGGTTGCTCCATGGAAGCAGGTGGCACAATGCAGTATCTGGACAAGGGCAAGTTCAGATACAGATCATCGAGTGGTGGGCTATGCAAAGTGTGTAACCTTTTATGCATGGCGACCAGGTACAGGTGTTGAAAGTGGTCGTTCTCTAATGTGAGTCATTACTGTATAAATACACCATCCATTTTGTGGATTCACTGCACATTGAATACACATCGACTAAACATCGAATATACATTCTTGTGTTTGTATTTCTTTCTACTCGCAGCAATGCCTGTTAAAAAGATTTCCAAGGAGCTCAGCATGCGAATTAAGGAGATGTACACGAGTGGACACCGACTTGCTGCTATCCAACGCTGGTTAGCTACTTGTGGCATCATTGTGCCAGCAACCACCGTGAGCTATCATGCACACGGAAAAAACAGAGACCGCAAAAGGGCACCAAGGGTAACTAACGCTTAAGTATGTTTATAAAAATGTAAAAAAAACATTTGATCAAAAAATGTACTGTACATCTACAGTTCTGTATCTAATATTATTGTTATTTCTGTTGATTTATATTACAACATATTTTGTATATTTATATTTATATTACAACAGTATATATATTTTGTATATTAATATTTATATTACAACAGTATATATATTTTGTATATTTATATTTATATAACAACAGTATATATATTTTGTATATTTATTTTACAACATTATATATATTTTGTATATTTATATTTATATTACAACAGTACAGTATATATATATTTTGTATATTTATATTACAACAGTACAGTATATACATTTTGTATATTTATATTTATATTACAACATTATATATATTTTGTATATTTATATTTATATTACAACATTATATATATTTTGTATATTTATATTTATATATAAATTTTATATTGCTGCATATTAATAAAATAATATCTTTTCTTTACATTGTAGGGAGACAACTCTTCTGGTGGACAAAATAAGTGAGAAGAATTATGAGAAGAGTGCATTAAGGGTCAAAAACACTCTGCAGGAAAAGCACAATCTGACTGTATCTGAGAGCAGCATAAAGAAGATGAGACGCAGCATTGGATGGAAATATGGACGTGTGAGGTTAGTACTGAACAGTACAGGCGGTAAATGTGTTGTTTAGGAAACTGTACTGTACCGCTAAAATTATTTATTCCTTGTCATTACAGAGCGTACCCCATGATACGGGACGCAAACAAAATCAAAATAGTGGTCCAGGCCCAGGCATGGATCGACAGTGGGGAGACTTTCCAGGATTGCATCTTCACTGATGAGTCTACTGTGTCGCTGGATTGATTTGCAAGCTTTGCATTCCACAAAAAAGGCCGCATATCTTTGAAGCCGCGGCCAAAACACCCCGTGAAGCTGCATGTGTGGGGTGCCATCTCTAGGCTTGGACCGGGATACATTGTCATCTTTGAAGGTAAAATGTATTAAATATAATGTAGCCTTATGCACTGTACTTTACTAGTGTTGCCTTACTGTATGCACTGTACTGTGCTATTGTGCAGTTTTTTGAGCACTTTTCTTTTCTTGCTATAGGAATCATGAATAAAGCTTTCTTCCAACACAACATTGTGCCCAAGATAGTGCAATACATCACACGCGAGTTCCCCAATGGTCACCGCTTCTACCAGGACAACGATCCGAAGCACACCGCGCCAACAGCGCATATCCTTGAACGCGGCATCAACTGGGTGAAGACGCCAGCGGAGTAAGTGCAGTAGACCGTGTCCCATTTTTGTTCCCCACTGTTTTTACTATGTACTGTATCTCTTAAACCAATTGTCCTTTTTTTCCAATGACAGATCGTCAGACTTCAATCCGATCGAAATGGTCTGGCATCAGCTGAAGGACCATATCCGGAAAGTGGCGAAACCCTCCAAAAAGGACGAGTTGTTGAAAGGCATAATGAGTTTTTGGAACGATGTACTCACCGTGGAACGCAGCAATAAATATATAGACCATATATATCAATGTGTTGCCCATTGTCATCGCGCGTAATGGGCAAGCATCAGGAAAGTAGTACTGTTCTGTAGTATTGTAAGTACAGTATGATACAGGTAAGTATGGCACAGATTTTTTCTTTCCCAATAGTCAGAGTATACAGTAATTACAGTTTTTTCTTTACAGAGAGCAGCACCAGCCATCAGGTTACAGTACACAGTATTTAACAGTAGTCAGAGTATACAGTAGTTCCAGTATAGACTATTTTGACAGTACTACAGTAACTGCCTACTAACTGCTCAATTTTTTTCTTACACATCACACAATGCCATAATACAGTACGCACATACTGTAACTGCACTAATTTTTTGTTTTCTTGTCGTTTCAGGAAAAAAGGGTGGCCTGGCCTGGGGGGAGTGGGGTTTTGTGTCCAGTTTAATCTGTTTTGTACAGTAAAATGTACAGTATAGAAACAGCAGTATTGATGTACACAAAACCTCTCCTCTCTCAATGAACTACTGTACTGTTCACAGAATGAGGAACAAGATACAGACGGAAAAAATAATATTACTATATATATATATATATATATATATATATATATATATATATATATATATATATATATATATATATATATATATATATATATATTATACATTACAGTATATATTATTAAATAATATTCATATAAATGTGCATTATTCATGTTTCTCCATGTTTTACAAATGTTTTGTAAATGTTTATCCAATTTCAATCTGCCAGAAGAACTTAATAAAGACTCCATTATGTATTATTCATGATTATTTTTATCTTTGTATTTTTTTTTCCTGATGAAATAAAATAAATATTTATTCACATTCCTGGAAATCATAATCATTGACAACAACCACACCCCCTCCCCCCCACCCCTACAGTATAAGAATGAATGACAAAACAACATGAATCAGTTAATGTTTTCTTTTACTCTCAATTCTCACAATGCTGTGCACATCAGATTTACATTTCAAATTCGAGAAGGGATTTTCCAAAGCGTTACCATAAACAAAGCCTCAAAGGGTTTGGGGGGTTGGGTGAGTCATGTGCAGTAATCAGCTAGCTCCCATCTCAAAGAGGCTCAGAGTACACGCAGGCGCAGTGAGGCGATTGAGGATCGGCTAAGACGGATTAAAAACACAATGATTAACTTCAGAAAATGAATGACTCTGTGGAGGTGTCTGTCGAATGACTCTGTGGAGAGGGGGGGGGGGTTGGTGACTCATGCGCAGTAAGCAGCTAGCTCCCATCTCAAAGAGGCTTAGAGTACACGCAGGCGCAGTGAGGCGATTGACGCTCGGCTAGGGACGGATTACAAACACGACTAACTTCAGAAAAGGAATGACTCTGTGGAGGTGTCTGTCGAAAATAGTTTGTGTGTGCGTGGGGGAGGGATGAAGGATTAGTTGTGCTGCAGTTCAAAGAAATTACATACTGTAGAGTACAGTACAGTAATTTCAAAAGGCAGTTCATCATAATAATTTGATCAATAAACCCCCAAATACAACCCCCAAATACAGTACATAAAAAGCAAGTCACTTTAACTCCCTGTGCCTCAGGCACCAAAAACAAACAGTAGATTGTGAGCTCCACCGGACAGGGAGGGACCAGTGCCTACAAAATGTCTCTGCAATGCGCTACGTATTCTGTAACTAACAGCGCTATACAAAAACATGCTATTAATATTATTATAATTTCAAGGTGATGCTCTGTGCAAATCAAATTCGAGAAGGGATTTTATAAAACGTTGCCGTAAACAAAGCCTCAAAGCTCCCGTCTCAAAGAAAATTACACGCAGGCGCAGTGAGGCTTTGTACTGTAGCTCGGCTATGGACGGATTAAGAACACAATGGCAAGATTTAGAAAATTAACGACTCTGTGGAGATGGGGGGTTGGGTGACTCATGTGCAGTAAGCAGCTAGATCCCATCTCAAAGAGGCTTAGAGTACACGCAGGCGCAGTGAGGCGATTGACGCTTGGCTAGGGACGGATAGGGACGGATTACAAACACAATGACTAACTTCAGAAAATGAATGACTCTGTGGAGAGGGGGGGTGGTTGGGTGACTCATGTGCAGTAAGCAGCTAGCTCCCATCTCAAAGAGGCTTAGAGTACACGCAGGCGCAGTGAGGCTTTCAAGCTCGGCTATGGACGGATTCAAAACACAATGGCAAGATTCCAAAAATTAAAGACAGGCGCATGAAGTTCAAAGCTAAAGACATAATTTAATTTCAAAATGCAGTTCATCATAATAATACACCCCCAAATACAGTACGTAAAAAGCACACAAATCAACCATGTGCAGTCAAACGCACAGGGTCACAAGCAAAAGCTACAGCACAGATTGAATATCGTAATACAGTAAGATGGTTTTTGCAGGCTGGTGGAGAAAATAAAAATAAAAAAATTACAATAATTTCTTTTTTAATTTAAAAAAAATTTTTGGTCACTCACTCAGGCAAGCAAGCAGTGGTGGGTGAAGTTACAGGCGCATGCGCAGTAAATTCCTGCTGTCAAGCAGGAATGTGATTCAAACCAGACACACGTTCAAAGGAATGGTGTGGGAGAGATGTACTGCATTGCACAGAAGATAAGTTGAAATACCCTGCAGTGCAGTTAATTATCCTGAGCGAGGGGAGAGCGCTGTACATGCAGAAATGTGACACTGTTACAGTACTGTACATGCCTATGCGTTTCAACAATTTTCAAATGAGACATACTGTACAGTACAGCACTGCAAATGCATGTATACTTGAAATATGCAAATTTACAATTACTGCGTGCGCACACACAGACTGTGTACTGACGTAGGTTGAACCGTGAAGGTATTAGACTTCAAAGACAACAGCTCGCAAACGCCCCCCTGAGTTTTTACACGGCATTGCAGTATTGCAGACAGCGAGAATAAAATGCTAATATCACGAGCGCGAAAATAAAGCAGTTCACTCCGGGCGAAAACGACACAAAACCGCACATAACCGGGATAATCTGAAAATCGCGGATCTAGCCGATTTAGACTAAAGGCGGTCGCAACTGTATATATATATATATATATATATATATATATATATATATATCACACACGCACACACTATATATATCACACACACTATATATTGATCACACACACACAAAACACTATATATATATATATATATCACACACACACAATATATAACACACACACACACTATACATAACACACACACACAGACTATATATATATATATATATATATATATACACATGAAATTCAGTCAGCACACTGTAATTGAAGATGTAGTAATAGCAGATGCTAGTCCCATAGAGAGTAAATATGATACGAACCAATCCAAAGACCAGTAAAGAGACAGCAGACCGCTCGGGGTTAATCCAAAAGTCTATATTCACAACATGAAATACACGTAAGCCAACGTTTCGGTCCCACAGAGAGACCTTCCTCAGGCACGGCCCTGAGGAAGGTCTCTCTGTGGGACCGAAACGTTGGCTTACGTGTATTTCATGTTGTGAATATAGACTTTTGGATTAACCCCGAGCGGTCTGCTGTCTCTTTACTGGTCTTTGGATTGGTTCGTATCATATATATATATATATATATATATATATATATATATATATATATATATATATATCACGCACACACACACCACCTTGCTGCAACCCCCCCCCCTCCCGGGGGTGGCGCAACCCCCCTCCATCTCCCGCACGGGCAGGGAGGCAGCCACAGGGAGCGGGGCAGAAGGGGGACACATCACCCGCTCCCCCCTCCCCCCCCCACTGGAGGCAGCGCAAACCCTCCTCCATCTCCCGCATGGGCAGGGAAACAGGCACAGGGATCCGGGCAGAAGGGGGACACATCACACGCTCCCCCCTTCCCCCTCCCCCTCCGGGGGCAGCGCAACGCTCCTCCATCTCCCGCGCAGGCAGGGAGGCAGCCACAGGGATCGGGGCAGAAGGGGGACACCACACAGCGGCAGATCGGGAGCGAGCACATGTCACTGGGAGACTCATGAATATTCATGATCTTCCACTGACTGACAGAAGCAGATTATAAACAAATGCCAGCTTTAAAAATGTCACAAATTTCGCCGATCAATACATGGAGAACGGATTGACTGGCAGCTATACAGTTCTTTAGGTAAGTAGAGATTGCCCACATGAAGCTATTGAAGTAAAAATAAAAAAAAATAAAAAAGACTGAACTGCAGCTTTAAGGAGATGTTACCCTTTTCACAAAATATAAGGGCATCTAAGGTAGTTGATAGGCTTGAGAAACTCAAACACTGACTGACATGAAGACAAGATTTTTGTCACACGGGCACAAGGGGTCTGTTATAGACAAAGCCTTTGAAAGAGAACCACAAGGACTGCAACAAAGGGATGAGACAGAGAGGGTTACCATTGTGAGTAAATACACCACTACTAGTAAATTTATAAAACAAAGCATTCATAAACACTGGGGGGTGCTACAAATGGACAAAGCATTGGGCTCCATATGTAAAAGATATTCTCATTTCAGCTGATGATAAAAAACATTAAATGACATCACACTTCCTCAGTCACCCCAAAACAGGGTGTTATAAATGTTTTAACTGCTCTGTGTGCAATAGTCTCAATACAGGTGATGTATTCTGTCACCCTAGGAGTGTCCAAAAGTTTAAAATCAAAAGCAGGATCACATGCTCAACTAGCAATGTAGTATATACTATAAAGTGTCCCTGCGGGCTGGCACACATTGGAAAAACCAATGGGATGTCGAAAAGCAGGTATATAGAGCACAGGATAAATAACAAAAAAGAGGAAACTGCTTTGATTGCACATTGCACAGAGTTCAAACACACTTACTTATGGGAATTGATCCTGTTCCAAAGATTTTTGCTGGCACTGAAAAAGACACAGCCTTGATACAGAGAGAAGCCTTTTGGATGTATACCTTAGACACTGTATACCCTGGGGGACTCAATGACTTCCTGTCCTTTAACTGCTTCTTAAATAGTAGATGACAGGGATCTGTGTTTACATTGATGTGTTTTACCCATAGGATTTTTCATATGCTGCTGCTGCTGATTGCAGGGACCCTATAAGGACAGGGGTAACCCCCACAGGCAATTCTCCTCACATATAACACACGCCAGTGATGGTACAACTTGAATCTTTATTGCATGTGTTCACAGCTCATCTCCCATGCAAGGAGGTGCAGATCATAGGCACCACTAACCTAAACCTCGCAGCTTGCATACATCTTTCCTGGGTCAGAGCATAGCTCGCAGGACCCTTCCCTGGAATAAGCCAAAGGAGCTTGAGCCTCAAGAACCCCTTACCCTTAAGCTCCCTTACCCCCTGCTTACCCCCTGATGGGGTAAGGGAAATCCAGCCACCTCCCTAAGAGAGGCTATCTGGAACAGAGAACACTAAATTTAGATGGATGCCATGTTTTATACCACTGAGGAGGGTCCCACTCCTTAGGCCCGGTCAGAGGGCAGCACCCCCTCCAGAACCGCACCCCCACATTCACGTGCTCCAGTGGTCCCAGCTAGCACCTGGAGACAACAACAAATTATCAAGCTCATGGTGAACACACATGATGACTCATGTTATGAGGGATTTAACCCCAACACTGCCTGCTCCTTACCAGGACTTACAGTTTTGAGGATAGAGAAATAAGTAGCCTGGGGCACTGGGCTACATAAATATGAGAATAAGGACTGAAATTCATTGAAGTAGAGGAGATAAGTCTCCATTTTTGTTACCCCTACGGGATCAAAGTGTTGAAGTGTTTGTTGGGGGGTAAGTGTGCTTATCCTTGCCAGAGGGGACTCTTTACTTGGTAAAGCCCAGTGGGGCTGGGAGTGGCGAGTGGGAGGTGCTCATTTAAACTTGAGTTCTGGGAGCCCACTGGCATCAATGACCGGGTCACATGCGCCTGGCTTGAGTGTTACGGGTCATCGCTTCCCGCCTTTAACCCTTTGAACGAGCACTCTGGCAGGGGTAGCGCTTACCAATTATTTTATGTTTATGTAACGGGTATTCCCTGTGAATACAGATGCTACTACCTGCTGTGTAACCTGTGTGGCTCTCAGGAGCCTAAGCCTCCGCTTGGGGAGCCTGTGGTACATAAATATAATACGATCCCGTGGTGCAACGCCTCCACCTGGGAGGGATCCCAATGGAGTGGGAGGAGGCCCTCACAGGAAACAATCACATTAAGCAAACAGTTGTAAAACAGAACTGGCTTTACTGCATAGCATGTACTTATTCATAAATCAACAGGTGTCCCTCTCTAGAGGAGACACTGACTACTGCGTCTCGCAGGACGCTCCCACCTACACCAGGTGATCCCACCCCATGTCCAATAACCCCACACAATATGTCCCGCACCCTTAAAGGGAGAGGATATGTGTGACTGCACAGCCACTAGTCCCGTAATAATAATATATGTAGGATCGTTGGTGCACTTGTTGATGGTTACCTGCCGAGCACTCCAGTGCCCGGGCCTGCAACGGAGCTTCGCAAAGGATCCGATGACGGAGGAACACAGGAACTACCGTCCGGGGCGATCCCACCTGGATGGCCTCTGCAGCGGTAGCGGAGGTCTGAGCCCAAACTTCTGGATGGATGCGCAGCGTCCGCTGTGTCCCTAACTGACTCTGTGTAGTAAGGGGCAGGGTCCCTAACCTGGGGCCTGTCCCTACAACACTCAACTACAGGTGACTCAGGATTACCTGGGGCCTAGGGGGCTGCTGGCCTAGTGCAGGGAGTCACTGACTGCTGCACCCTACCTCCTTCCCCTAGCTGCTCCTGGCGCCGACTGACCAACGTGCTCAGAGCCCGCGAAATGTATCAATCCCTCTGTGCAGGGAGATACTCTAACCCTATTGGTTCCCTGGTGTCACGTGGGGTGCTCAGAGGCTCATGGGACTTGTAGTTCCTTCCAAGAGCCTTCCCTGGTAGGCTAGCGTTCGCGTGCTTATCACTGCGCATGCGCAATGCAACTTGCAATGGCGGCGTCCCGCACCACGAGCCGCCGGGACCTTCACAACGCGACCGCAGCCCTAGCAATGGCCTGCACGCGTCCCCGACAACCGGCTACATCCCTACGATAGCACGCTGCTCGCGCACATGCCCCCACACCTCCCCGCAAACGGCCACAGTGAATACGAGGAGGGGGGGGGGTCCGCAACAGAAGGGGGGAACCTGGATACATCCTCCCCCTGGTGAAAACCCCAACGTCCTCGCTTGGGACACAACTCAATATAACTATGTACAAAACTTATATAATGAAAATGGCACAACATTGTTATATAATAAAAATTGCAACAACCAATGCGATCTTAACTTATCATCTCTAGATCAGATTGCGCATTTCAGTGAACATATTTATAACTGAGGCTAGCTTGGCTTTAACTTGCTGCTGAGACTCATAGTGAGGTGCCCCTAATGAATCATAAGCCACTCTAGTGGGAGGGTGTCTCACTCGCTGACTTTTGCGAGTTTCGGTCTCAAATTCTTCATCTTGAGAAATATCATCGTAGGCTTGAGGCCTAGACTCTCTGGCAGCGGGTGGACCAGTTTGGGGAAAGTCTCTTTGTAAAGGAACATTGTCTCTTTGTACTTGAACATTGTCTCCTTGTAGAAGAAAAACACTTCCTGTGGCGCTGAAGCAAGGATAGAGATGGGATTGTAGACAAAGTTCTTCTTTTGATCAATACCTCAAGAAAAAAGACAAAACATGCAGACAACACTGCAATAGTGCATTACCCAGGGACAACAAAGATATTAAATGAAGAGAGCAATTTAATACATTATAAAAAACACATATGAAACACAATGATTATAATAAAAAACATTCTGTGCCTCAGCACTAGACGTTGGATCTTGAAACTTGCTCCGCCTTTGTTAAAATTGAAAACCTACTCACCAAAAGTGACTAGGACATTTGCATTTGTCTAATGGTCTTGTGAACAGGTAAACCGCTTGCCGTGGGATGATTTGCACCTGTCAACGAAGGAGGATCCCCTTCTATGCTCGGCGTGCGCTTGCTGCCAGAGTCTAGGTCGATCCACTCCTCCTCTGACGTCACCACTTGAATGTCACAGCTACGGTGTCCCTGCGATGCCACAAAACCTCCTATGCGTTTCGAAACTCCAACTAGTGGGTTTCTTTGTCTCTTTGTAACTGAACATTGTCTCTCTGTACTTGAACATTGTCTCTTTGCGGCACAAAACTCGGGGTGTTAGGATCTAACGATTGATTACGTGATGAACTCTCTGAAGATGGTGTTTGAACCGCAGGCTCATTACCCGTTGCTCCTTCGGGAGGTGCCCACCAATCTCTGTTGGATGTTCCCTCCAAAAAGTCTTGAATTATTTCCTCTGTGGTCCCTGAATTCCCGGTAGACTCTTCGGGCTCACTGTCATCTACTACTGTTTCTGGCTCACCTTCTCCCAGTTGTGGGATAGGTAACAGATGGTTTCGGTGCAAGACCTTGATCCTGCCATTCACGTCACGTATCCGATACTAGAGAGCAACAAACCGTGTAATAGCTCTAAGAGCATGTGTAGTGTGTGCCAAGCAGGGCAAAATCAATATTGAATGATAAATGGAGTTGACACCGGGATGAGGGGTTATGGATTGAAAAGCGCTGGATAACGGGTCAAGCAAGAGAGGGCTGTATGCATGAGGAACAAGAGGTACTTACTCAGTCCCAAGCCCTGGCCAAGTTGTGCCCGGTGTGGAGTCCACGCGACTCACCAGATCACCGCTCTGCTCGCCTTGCTTACAGCTCCAGTCCTGACGCTGTGAATGCAGAAGCGTCTCCCTCTGTGTCTGCGGCTGCATCCGCATCCGGTGGTGAACGCTGATCCCGTCACATGACAGCAGAGAAGGGGAAGGATCGATGGTCCATCCGCTCCAAAAAAAGTATAGAACTCACTAGCAGAGAGGCGCCATAGTAGGCGTGAAACGCGTGGGAGAGATTTTTTTGTGCTGTTTGTTACTTTGATTTTATGTAGTTTAATAAATTAGTGTTTTTAACCTCTCTGCTGGTGAGTTCTATACCTTTTTTTTGGAGCGGATGGACCATCGATCCTTCCCCTTCTCTGCTGTCACGTATGCGATAGACAGGAAGACCCGGCATTTGGGACTCTACATGGAAGGGTCCCTCTCTCCAGCGATTGGCTAATTTGTGCTTGCCAGGGATCCCTAAGTTGCGTAACAGAACTGCGTCTCCTGGTTGAAGTTCTCTGTACCTGTAAGGAATCCGCTCCACGGTTTACTGGTTGCCTTACCTTGCAGAACTGTGCAGTCCTGGAGCACCTCTCCTGATGTTTGCTGCAGCCTGGATTCACTCACCAAAGCAATACACACTCCCTCTGGTATCTATTGCAGCTGTGCAGCCTATCACTGCAACCTAGACTTGCATTCACTCATTGGAGCAGTACCTTCACACCCCCCTCCGGGGATTGGCCCGCTGGCCTTTAAGTACTGTCTTCCCATAATGCTCCCTGCCGAGCATAGTCCTTACTGGATGTCACTTACTGTTCTGCCACAAGCCCTCGCTTGTTCCTGTCTCTCATGCTGAAGCGGAGTATTCTCCTTGTTGTCTGCAGCTCCAGGTTTCCTAAGGCCGGCTGCTATATTCATACAGCGGTCTGCTCCAGTCTCCTGTGTTGTAGCTGAGTAGTCTTCTTGTTGACTTCAGCTCCTTGTTTCCTGTGACCGGCTGCTATATTCACGCAGCGGTCTGCTCCTGTTCTCCTGTGCTGAAGCAGAGGTTTCGTCCCTGCGTCCTTCAGCCTCCTGGATTCCTGCACAGAAGCGGAGGTTTCGTCCCTGCGTCCTTCAGCTTCTTGGATTCCTGCACTGCAGCGGTGGTTTCCCTGTCTTTCTATAGCTTCCTGGTTCCTGGGGCCTACTCTTTCCCTAATCTAGAGAGGCCGTGTCCTGGTTCCTGCGCTGTTACAGAGGATTCCCCAGGCCGCTCAGGACTCTTGCGCTGTAGCACTGGTTCACCCGTGCAGCTAAGCGGTGTGCTACGCTGGTCTGCTTACCATCTCCTGTGACCAGCACCATGGGCCATGGCCGTCGCTCGCGCAGAGCCCAACCCCGCGCTCCTAAGCTGAAGCGGGGTTCTCCTGACTACATGTTGCCAAACTCTTGCTTGAACAATGTTTATCCTGATATCTCCAGCCCTGACCCTGGCTTGTACAACGACGACGCTGTCTTCTCCTATCCTGATCCTGCGATGTACGACAACGAACTGCGCAATCCGGATCAGCCTGCGCGGTCTCAGGTCGGTGCTTTAACAACCCCACCTCAGCCTCGCGGTCCGACCCAGGTTTGTGGCGAGCACAATCGTGACAGTACCGTACTTTGTGATCGTACCTCCTTTTGTTATTGGCGTTCAGTCTGGCGGTAGCTCTTTCTGCTAACTGATAAGCATGGTGCAGACTGTCCTGAAGTCTTTGTACATATTTATAGTGAGCCATATTGGGTACCCCATCGGTAGACACCCGCATGCGTATGTCAATTGGCAATCTGGCTTCTCGTCCAAACATCATAAAGTATGGTGTGTACCCGGTGGACTCGTGCCTAGTGCAATTGTAGGCATGTACCAAAGCCTCTACATGCTTGCTCCACTCCCCTTTTTGGGAATCCTTCAGTGTGCCTAGCATATCCAGCAATGTCCGATTAAATCTTTCCGGGAGTGCATCTCCCTCGAGATGATATGGAGTAGTCCTGGATTTCTGAATATTCAACAGTGTTAACAATTCTTTGATCAACTTGCTCTCAAAATCTCGTCCCTGATCTGAATGCATCCTGTTGGGCAGGCCATAGTGCACAAAATATTTCTCCCACAGCATTTTAGCCACAGTGGTAGCTTTCTGATCTTTTGTGGGAAAGGCTTGCACGTATCGAGTGTAATGATCTGTCACTACTAGTACATTCCCTATACCCTTTGAATCAGGCTCTATACACAGAAAGTCCATACATACTACATCCATAGGCCCGGAGCTCTTGAGATGGCCCATTGGGGCAGCACGAGTGGGCAGGGTCTTCCTATGAATGCATCGTAAACATTTCCGGCAGTGTTGTTCAATGGACTTCCTCATTCTTGGCCAGAAAAACCTGTCTCCCACTAAACCCAGAGTCTTATCCACCCCCAAATGTCCATGATCATCATGTAGTGATCTTAAAACTAGGCCTTGCAGTCGCCGGGGTAGAAAGAGTTGTCGACGATCAGGATGATTGTGGAACTGAACAACCCTGTAGAGCAGCCCGTTATCCATCTCAAATTTGTCCCATTCTCACATGAGGAGGCCTACCTCATTGGAAGGAGCTCGTTTCACTAGGGAGGGATCATTGTGGCGTAGTGCTTCTCGGACAGCCGTAGCCGCAGGATCACGTGTCTGTGCTATTACCAATTCCTTCCAAGTGAAGATAACGTTTTGAGTTAGACCCATACCATCAGGGTGACAGTAAGCTTTTCGAAGGCCTTGAGATTGACACCCTAAAGAATCCGCGACCCTTAACTCTGAGAATGCCACTCGATCATTTACAATAGCCGCAGTGGAAACATGGCTCTCATTCCTGGTCCCGGGATTTCTTCCCAAGGCCCGTCATCCGAGATCTCGCCCAATCCTGATCTTCTAGAGAGAGCATCGGCGCCTATATTGAGAGGTCCAGGTTTATATCTTAGAGAAAAATGGTAATTGGCGAGGGTGGCCATCCATCTATGACCGGTTGCATCTAATTTGGCTGTTGTTTGTACATAGGTCAGCGGATTGTTATCCGTTCTGACTTCGAAGGTAACCCTGTAGAGATAGTCATGTAGTTTTTCAGATATAGCCCATTTGAGGGCAAGAAACTCCAGCTTGTGGACAGGATAATTCTTTTCACTGGGGTCAGACTTCTACTTGCATAGGCCACCGGTCGCAGCCCAGTCGGATACTTCTGATGTAGCACCGCTTCCAATCCGTTAAGGCTGGCATCTACGTGCAGGATGTATGGCTTCTCAGGGTCAGCATAAGCCAGGACTGGAGCTTCCGTTAAACTCTTTTTAAGCCCTTTAAACTCTTCTTCACATGCTGGTGTCCACCGATCTCCGAAAGGTGTTCTCGGAGTGGTCTTCTTCTGCTTGGGTTCTTCTGGATAGACTTTCAGCAAGTTGTTCAGCACGGCCGCTTGCTTGGAATATCCATCTACAAACCGTCGATAGTACCCGCAAAATCCGAGAAAGGACCTCAGTTCCATCACATTCTCGGCTCTCGGCCAATTCACCACCGCTTCTACCTTGGCCGGATCAGTGGCCACTCCATCTGCCGATACAATATGGCCCACGTAAGTGACCGAGGTCCGGCAAAAACGACACTTGTCTAGGGAGAGTTTCAATCCTTCTTGATCCAGTCGGTCCAGCACCTTCATCAGCCGAGTCTCATGTTCTTCGAGAGTTGCCCCGAACACAATTATGTAATCTAAGAATACCAGACACTCCCGAGGACACATGTCGCCAATCGTCTTCTCCATAAGCCGTTGAAAGGTGGCGGGAGCATCGCAAATATCTTGGGGCATCCGGGTGAACTGATAGAAGCCCAATGGACAGACGAATGCCGTCTTTTCCTGATGAGCCGTGCTCATGGGAACCTGGTAGTATCCCGATCGAAGGTCCAACACGCTAAACCACTGGCTTCCGGACAATGCACTGAGGATCTCTTCTATGCGTGGAAGCGTGTATTGGTCAGGCACCGTACATTTATTCAGAGTTCTGTAGTCCACACATAATCGCACGGACCCATTCTTCTTACGGACCACCACAATCGGCGAGGCATAAGGGCTTCGAGATTCGGTCACTTAGCCGGCGGTTTCCATCTCTTTCAAGAGACCCCGCACATCTTCTACGTCTCGAGGTGCTATACGCCGAGACCTCTCTAAACGGAGTCTCGTCATTCAGATGGATGGTGTGCTGAGCACTTCTACTGCATCCCACATCCATCTCGCTAGTAGAGAACACTCCCCGTCTCTCTCAATTGTCCACGTAGCCTCTCCTTCCATTCCTCTTCCAGGGGAGACTCTCCGAAGTCAAATTGTAGGTCCTCAGGCTCCCCCCCCACCTACCCAGTCAGCCTGGACAGTTGCTGTATCGTCTACAGGATCCACCGGGTAAACTCTACCCAGCCGTTGTCCTCGTTCCAGTGACACCGTATGAAGCGACATGTTTTGGATAGTCACCTTAACCTTCCTGGTGACTTTGGATGACCACTCTCGTACTTCAGGTATCATCCGATATCCCCAATGGAGTTCAGACTCGGGAAGGATCTATAGCGAAAAGTATCGGTCCTGTTCATACCGTTGGGGGTACGCGATCTGTGCCGTCACACACTGTACTCCTCCTGGCGGAATCTCCAGTAACCCTTGCTCTAGATTAAAGATATCGCCATACTCTTCTTCATATGCCACTCGATAGCATTCTTCCCGTAGGCCAGGGGCTATATTCAGGGATGCCAACGGTAGCTCACCGGCTTCTTGCAGGAAGGAGCGAATCACGACCTCACTATATCTGCATTCATGCCCAGTATGATGGGGGCACTGGGATGTTCTCGAGCCCCTGGGCAGACCAGGACTTCCACCAACATGGGGTGCGACTTGTTAGTGTTCAACTGGAGGATGTCTAGCTTGACCGCCACTATTCTGTCGATGGGGTAATCATCTTTGCTCAACCCCCACAAGGTCATATTTTCGGCGGACTGCAAGGGCAGGTGGCTGAGGTGCTGGTCATAAAATGGACGGTAGATGGTCACCTGTGACCCAGTATCCATCAATGCTGAAGAATAGATCCCCTCCACAATGATTCCGATTATGGCGATGGGCCCTACTCGACAGTAAGCGTCTGGTGGTGGATTTTCTGTTGTGACAGTATCCCTTGAGTCTTTTTCTGTCTCCTCGGGTAATGCCGGGAAGGAAGTGAGGGCTTGCTGTGCCCGTACCGTGCAGGACTTGGCGACCGTATGGGGTTTTCGAGGATTTGAGCAGAACCTTGAGATATGTCCGTCTTCCCCACAGTTGTAACAGCGTAAGTCAGGGCGCGATCTTGCCCGGCCTGAGGACCGAGGGGGCGATCGGTACACTTCAGTAGCCTCTACATCTTTCTCTTTCTTGGTCCCCTTTTCTTTAGGTACTGGTGCTTCCTTGGCATCCTCCTTGCGGCCGTCCTTGCCTTTGTTAGGGGTTTGAAAATGCAGTTGTACTTCATGCCTCCGGATATACACTGGCGACACACTTTATTCGAGCGTGGCTAGTCCCACGAATTCGGGTATACCCGGGTGTATTGAGGTTTGTGACTGTTTTCTGCCCGAGTGCATTGAGGTATTTTCCAAGCAGGGATTGAAGCATTTTATTTCCGCTGGCTGCAATACTGCACAGTATATATATATATACTGCATTACAATTCATGAATTTATGCCATCTGGTAGACACGCGAAGCATTGCAGCCTATTAAATCCTAATCATTATCATTTAACAGATCAGCCGCCCGTCAGCCAGGCATGAACCCAGGCTGGGAAGGCAAATGCAACGGGGCTTGTCAGAGGTGAGGAGCGGCACATTCCAGGTATCTGCCAGGTACATACCGGGTATTTGCTCGAATAAAGTGTGTCGGTGCAGTACCGCATTAATTCCATGTAGTTTGGTGTTGTAGCAGTGACGGGGGCACCTCGCATCAACATAGCTGTAGTGTCCAGCAGCAGTGAACCTTTCAATAGTTGCTTGTATCGATGTCGATCCCCTGCCGCGGCCACCACAATCTTTCTGGACAGGAGAGTCCCTAGGGACAGCTGGAGCTTGCAGGCGAACGTGGAAAAGTCTTCTCCTTCCCTTTGCCGAAGAGCTTTGAATTTTGCCATCAGCTCATCTTCATCGTCTTCAAGGACTGGGTGAGCATTTCTAACAACTCATAAGCCGTCACGTCTCCTTCTACTTCCCAATGCGTTCGAACCAGTAGTGCAGCTGGAGGCCGTAGGCTCTCCACTAGTCGTTGCCGCTTGACGGCCTCGGAACACGACCATTCAGCTAATATGTGGATGGTATGTTCTCTCCATGTTACAAACACTTCTTCTCCGGTAGGTGTCGACAGTGTTCCGGAAAAGGACTTTAGTTTCCTGTAATTTTGAGGTTGAGAGGCGAGAGTCACTGTTTCGATAAGTTGAGGCACAGTCATGTTCAGGGGGAATCCTCCAGGGATGGGGCCTCTGTCAGCCCCAAAATTGCCAGTACGGGAGGGGCTGGAGCATTGGTTGAGGGTTCATCAGGGACAGGGGATGACAGTGATTGCCTCTGGGCCCAGCTAGTGGCTCCCTAAAATGCACTTGAAGAAAAGGTCACTCGGGGTGGGTGAGAAGTACTGGCAGGGGTACTTGAGATGGGCGGTATCGTCTGCCAGTCACTGGTAGAGGGTTCATCCGCAACCAGTTCAGTGGTTGGAGAGCGTGAAGAGGTGAACACCTCTCTGATTTCGGGTAGGGCTGCAAACACTACCGAATAGCCTCCGGGCGGGGCCTCTGAGCCTTGTAAGGTCCGGGGCACATTGTCCCGGCATATCTCACGCCCTGCCGTAAATAGTATGGTGCTCCATTCAAAGTTGAAGTCATATTCCCGCGGCCCTGTGTGCCCCAAAGTGTCAATACCCAGCAGTTTCCCTAATGAGTCTCGTATTTTGCTCGTGGATGCTGTGACCGGAACGTTCCCTACAGCAACTACATGACTGGGTGGTTCGCTGACCTTGAAGGCCCACGCGTGGACTTCCGGGCTGGACGGGGAGAACATGATGAGCAATTTGGGTAATTATACACAATTTTACTAGGCACCCCAGGTCTGAATCTCAGCAGCGCCTCCAAATGTAACGGGTATTCCCTGTGAATACAGATGCTACTACCTGCTGTGTAACCTGTGTGGCTCTCAGGAGCCTAAGCCTCCGCTTGGGAAGCCTGGGGTACATACATATAATACGATCTCGTGGTGCAACGCCTCCACCTGGGAGGGATCCCAACGGAGTGGGAGGAGGCTCACACAGGAAACAATCACATTAAGCAAACAGTTGTAAAACAGAACTGGCTTTACTGCATAGCATTTACTTATTCATAAATCAACAGGTGTCCCTCTCTAGAGGAGAAAATGACTACTGCGTCTCGCAGGACGCTCCCACCTACACCGGGTGATCCCACCCCGTGTCCAATAACCCCACACAATATGTCCCGCACCCTTAAAGGGAGAGGATATGTGTGACTGTGCAGCCACTAGTCCCGTAATAATAACATATTTAGGATCGTTGGTGCACTTGTTGATGGTTAACTGCCGAGCACGCCAGTGCCCGGGCCTGCAACGGAACTTCGCAAGGGATCCGATGACGGAGGAACACAGGAACTACCATCCGGGGCGATCCCACCCGGATGGCCTCTGCAGCGGTAGCGGAGGTCTGAGCCCAAACTTCTGGATGGACGTGCAGCGTCCGCTGTGTCCCTAACTGACTCTGTGTAGTAAGGGGCAGGGTCCCTAACCTGGGGCCTGTCCCTACAACACTCAACTACTGGTGACTGAGGACTATCTGGGGCCTAGGGGGCTGCTGGCCTAGTGCAGGGAGTCACTGACTCCTGCACCCTACCTCCTTCCCCTAGCTGCTCCTGGCGCCGACTGACCAACGTGCTCAGAGCCCGCGAAATGTATCAATCCCTCTGTGCAGGGAGATACTCTAACCCTATTGGCTCCCTGGCGTCACGTGGGGCGCTCAGAGGCTCATGGGACTTGTAGTCACTTCCAAGAGCCTTCCTTGGTAGGCTAGCGTTCGCGCGCTTATCACTGCGCATGCGCAACGCAACTTGCAATGGCGGCGTCCTGGAGCCGCCGGGACCTTCGCAACGCGACTGCAGCCCTAGCAACGGCCCGCACGCGTCCCCGACAACCGGCCGCATCCCTACGATAGCGCGCTGCTCGCGCACATGCCCCCACACCTCCCCGCGAACGGCCGCAGTAAGTATGAGGAGGGGGGGGCCGCAACGGAAGGGGGGAACCTGGCTACAGTTAAATAAAAAGCCGCAGTATTGTAATTCCAGACATTGACGTGTCTTTATTTGTGTGTTATTTATGTGGAGTTCTGGGTACTTGAGGTAGAGGGGAGCTCCCTCACAGTCTCACCGGTCATGATTACACTTGCTGTGATGAGGACACTTGCTGATGGTGACTTTTACGCTTGCAATTATGGGATCCTACATTATGGTAAGGTCTGTGATTTCCACTTCTGTAGCAGCTTCTCTTGAATGAATAATTTGTGTCCTTGTACCTGGAAGGTGACTTCTTTACAGAAGCTTTCTTAGACTTCACTAGGTAAACTACAGGTGTGTTCAGTTTAATGGATGAAGCTTGTATTCCTCTTGAATAGGGAGATGCAACCTAACAAGGAAGTACTTCCTCTCTGGTGATAGTGAAAATTAAATGTTGTGTTGCAAGTAGTCTGTTTTGCAGTGCTTTTGTCTGGAACTCAATACTGGTTGATCCCTCAACTGAGATTCCAGACTAGGGCTAATTTTGCAATTTTATAACTATCTACACCAGGGGTGAGTAATCTGGGGGCACGCTCCCCAGGGGTGGCACAAGATTTTCTAGGGGGGGCGCAGTGGTTACAAAGGCCCTGCGCCCTTCCCCAAAGCATTTAATATAAATGCTAGAGGAACTGTGAGGCCTCTGTAAAATCCCTTACCTGCTGCCAGCTGGGACTTCGTGACGCGTCGCCATGGCAACGTGGCGTCAAATGATGCAGCAGGGTCATGTGACGTGACATGTCACGTGACGTGACCTCACATGACCCGATGCGTCATTAAACGCCGGGTTATAGGAGAGGAGGGGGCGCAAACGCTGGGGCTGCGAGGCAGGGGAGGGAGCAGGTCAAAAACTTTGCATATCCCTTATCTACACTATTCAACAATATTAACTATAATACCTTTATCTGTCTGTTAAAATGGAAATACCTTACAATTTTGGATGGGTTAGGAGGTGCAACATTATTTTTTTTAACAATGTAAGAAGTTCCTCAAATTACCAATCTATAAGGAGACACCAGTAAGTGAACAATGTCAAATATCTTAGAGCCAATGACACTCATTTCTGAACAGCATTAGTAACTTTATAGACTTGTAGAAAATAAACTAGTCTGAAAGCATAGGAGTCCCATAAGGATGGCATGTCCAGTAGCCCTATAAAATTCCTTCATGTAGCAATGCTAGAAACACTGCATTGTCCTTAGTCAAGTAGAAGGAATATCAGACAACATCACTATAGTTTAGGATGTATTACAGAAACCATTCCCACTCACTGATGTCCATCCCACTTGACAATTGTATGTACAATAATTGAATTATTTCTTGCTGAAGTGAAAAGGCACACATCATCATCATCTTCATCAACAGCAGCAGCAGCAGCAGCCTACATTTTACTGAAATATATAGACTAAAAAAGCAAGGAAGAGATAAACTGCCCTTAACAAGTGAGCAGACTACAATTCAAAGAACATGGATAAATTACAAATGCATATTAGCGCCATCTGCTGACTGAAGACAGAATATGGTAACAATTACACAATAGAAAACAGGCTGTAATGTAAGCTGTCTGCCAGTACCGGAAGGCCACTCTTCTTATTAGATATCACTCACAGTATCTTACATCTCAGTTTCCATAGGTCTGCTTGTCTACGGTCTATGCAAAAACTTTTCATATGGTACTATTTTTGCCAGCTGTAAGGAACTCTTGTAAGTATGCCAACCACAACAGTGCATGTTTTAGCCTTTCCTCCTATACGGTCATGTAAAGTATTAGGGGAGAGGTGGAACTCTCCACCGCACACTCAGTCTAATCCAAATATTAGCAATGCTTCATATCATCTTCAACAGCTTTCCCAGAGCTTAGGAATAAAGTTTTTATTGGACTCCCTCCATCCCTCTCATGTCGGTGGCCTTGCAAATCCAACCCTCTTACACACCTCGCTCTCTAACTTCCCTCTATTCCCCCCTCCCTTCTCACACTCCCCACTCCCCAATGTATTTCTCTTCACACCACTGTCTCTCACTCTTCCCCCTTCTCTCTCACTCTCCCCCACTTTCACTCTTCCCCACCTCCCCCACTCTTTCCCACCTCTCACTCTTCCCTTCTCTCTACCTCCCTCGCTCAGTGTCCCCTCTCTCCTCTCGCTCACTCTCCCCCTTCTCTCCACCTCCTACACCCTCTCACATTCTCCCCCGTCTGCTATCACTCAATGCCTCCCTCCTCTTAATCCTACTCCCTCCCACCTCACACTCAACCTCCTACTCACTACCCCCACTGGCCACACACAGACACACAATACCCCCACAACCCCCCCTAAAAAATACTCCCACAACGCCCCCCCCACACCACACGAACAATACCCCACAAAGCTTATCCCCATACACACATTACCCCACAAAACCCCCTACACACACTTACCTTGGGTAGGACAAGACCATGCCAGGACGCAAGATGCAAAACATGCGCTATGCTCCACACAGTGGGCACAATACAAAAACCACACAGGAATCTGGAGTACAAAATCAGAGGAAGGTTCACCTGTTCCTCCAGCAATGTCGTGTACCTCATCATGTGCATGAAATGCCCAGGGGGCTGCTACTACATGGGTGAGACGGGACAGGGGCTAAACAAGAGAATGAATCTGCATCGCCACAGCATCACACATGGAACAAGAGACAGTTCTGTTGGCGAACATTTATCTGACTCGGGCCATAAGATGAACGATCTGAAGGTGGGCATACTCAAAGGTAATCTTATAACACAGAAAGAGATGGTTGCATGAATACAAATTTATGCAACTGTTCAGGACACTTAGCGGTGGCCAAAACCGAGACCGCAGTTTCATGAGTCACTACCCTGACACAAGAGAACTCTCTTCCTATGAGTGCTAAAGGCAATGTCTATACATACTGCACTATATGAATATACACAGCTGTCTCTTACACATATAAATGTACAATATATACCAATAGGGACCACATAGTATCTACACACTGTGACAAACGGCTTACTCCGGGGCTCCGTCGTTTGTCCGGGACTGTTTAGAACACGGTCTTTTAGGGTAGGTTAAATGATGAGGCGTCACGTACTGTTCCTTTAAACAGGCTATGCCTGGTTTATTCAGTCCCAGGCACTGAGACTGCCACAGTGCATACAACAGAAAACAGATCAAAACAAAAGCTGCTCACCTGAGCGATAACTTAACTTAGATATCCCTGACTCAGGGTTGGAAGTGGCTTTTCCACTTCCAACATCAAAACACGGTACTTTTGCAGTCTTACACAAATGAACAGAAAGATTGAACCTGTTTGGGGAAGAGGCTTCTCCCCTCTGTAGTTCAGCAGCCTTCCAGCCTCCTGGCTCTTGTGGGGAGAGCAGAGCAAACAGGAAATCAGTCTTTCATACCTGATTCCTAATTAGCATGACAGGTGACAGAAATCAGGCAGCAGACAAACTCTGGTCTGGATCTCTCATCCCTCAGTTCCAGCGCTTGCCAAACTGTGGGATGGAGTGTATGTATTATAAGGCTGCACTCCCAGGCCAAACAGGATAGAAACTGTCTAGTATCCTGGGAGCCCTATATACGGAATTTATTACCATCCCCTGGTTTCTGTCACATATCCTCCCCCCCAGCTCAGACCTCGAGGGATGAGCGACCATGGATATTAGGGAGTGCATCCTTGACAACCCGTCAGCATTGCCATGTTTGTGCCCTGACCTGTGTTCCACAGAAAATTTAAAGGGTTGTAGGCTTAGGAACCACCTGGTCACTCTAGCATTCTTTTCCCTGTTTTGACACATCCAGGTAAGGGGTGCATGATCTGTGACCAACCGGAATTTTCTCCCCAACAGGTAGTATTTGAGCGTCTCTACAGCCCACTTTATTGCGAGACACTCTTTCTCTACTATGGAGTAATTTTTCTCCTGGGGATTTAGTTTCCTACTTAAATAAAGGATGGGGTGCTCCTCACCTTGAGACTCCTGGGAGAGTACTGCCCCCAGCCCTACCTCAGATGCGTCGGTTTGGACTACGAACTCTTTGGAGAAGTCAGGTGTGACCAACACTGGTTGGGCACAGAGAGCTTCTTTCAGGCTTCTAAAGGCCTGTTCGGTTTCGGGGGACCACTTTACCATTAGCGGTCCTCTTGCTTTTGTGAGGTCAGTTAGTGGGGTTGCCTTAGTTGCAAAATTGGGAATAAACCTTCTATAGTACCCAATTAACCCCAAAAAGGTCCTTACTTGTTTTTTTGTAACTGGCCTTGGCCAATTTTGTATCGCCTCCACTTTGAGTGTTTGGGGTTTGAGTAAACCTCTGCCAATAGAATATCCCAGATACTTGGCCTCCTCCAGACCAATAGTGCATTTAGCGGGGTTAGCAGTTAGTCCAGCAGACCGGACTGCGTCAAGCACAGCTTGGACCTTTGGAAGGTGGGATTGCCAATCTTCACTATGGATTACCACATCATCCAGGTAGGCGGCAGCATACCGAGCATGTGGTTTTAAAATTTTATCCATCATTCTTTGGAATGTGGCGGGAGCTCCATGTAAGCCAAAAGGCAACACCTTATACTGAAAGAGGCCGTCTGGGGTTGAGAAGGCTGTCTTTTCTTTTGCCCTTTCTGTAAGGGGAACCTGCCAGTACCCTTTTGTTAGGTCTAGGGTTGTGAGATATCGGGCTTTGCCCAGTCTCTCTACAAGTTCATCTACCCTGGGCATAGGATAAGTATCAAATTTTGACACCGCGTTTAGTTTCCGGTAGTCATTACAAAACCTTGTTGTACCATCTGGCTTTGGGACTAAGACTATAGGGCTGTTCCACCCACTTTGGGATTCCTCAATTACACCTAGTTTTAGCATTTTTTTAACCTCTAAACTTATAGCCTTTCTTTTGGCCTCTGGGATTCGGTACGGTTTAAGGTTAACTCGGACCCCCGGTTCAGAGACTAGGTCATGTTCAATTACGCTAGTTCTACCTGGCCGTATAGAGAAGATTTCTTTGTTTCTTTTCACTAAATTCTGAACCTCTCGTTTCTGATGAACAGACAGGGTTTCAGCTATGCTAACCTCTGGGTCAGTTTCTTGATTCTCTGACGGACCTGGGGGTACTAGGGTTAACAAGACTTCTCTATCTTTCCAGGGCTTGAGTAGGTTTATATGGTAAATTTGCTCAGGTTTCCTCCTACCTGGCTGTCTTACCTTATAATTTACTTCTCCCACTCTTTCCAAGACCTCATATGGCCCATGCCATTTAGCAAGGAATTTACTCTCCACGGTGGGAACCAGAACTAGTACCCTATCACCTGGAGAAAAAATTCTGACCCTAGCACCCTTATTATATGTATTCCTCTGTGCTTCTTGAGCTTTCTCCATGTGTTCCCTCACTATGGGTAGGACTGCAGCAATGCGGTCCTGCATCTGGGCAACATGCTCTATTACACTTCTGTAAGGGGTAACCTCGTGTTCCCAAGTCTCTTTGGCTATATCCAGTAAGCCCCTTGGGTGTCGGCCATACAATAGTTCAAACGGGGAGAAGCCTGTGGATGATTGGGGAACTTCCCTAATGGCAAATAACAGGTACGGTAACAAACAATCCCAGTTTTTCCCATCTTTATCAACCGCCCGCCGTAACATGCTCTTTAAGGTTTTATTGAACCTTTCCACTAAACCATCTGTTTGTGGATGATAGACTGAGGTTCTGAGATGCTTGATTTTTAGGAGTTTACATAGCTCTTTCGTTACTTGGGACATAAATGGTGTTCCCTGGTCAGATAGAATCTCTTTAGGAATCCCGACCCGGGAAAACAGAACTACTAACTCTTTTGCTATGTTTTTAGCTGAGGTGCTACGTAGGGGAACTGCCTCCGGATATCGGGTGGCATAATCTAATATTACCAATATATGCTGATGTCCCCTAGCAGACTTTATTAGGGGTCCTACTAAATCCATAGCAATCCGGTCAAATGGTACCTCTATTATGGGAAGGGGTACCAATGGGCTGCGGTACGCCTTGAACGGGGCGGTGATCTGACATTCTGGGCATGAGGAACAATAATTCGTAATTTCTGCCAGAACCCCAGGCCAATAGAAGCTTCGGAGAACCTTTTCTTTTGTCTTTTCCACCCCTAGGTGTCCCCCCAATGGATGACTATGTGCGAGGTGTAATACTACGTTACGGAATGTCCGTGGTACCAACAATTGTTTAGTTGTAACTGATTTCCTTTTATCAACCCGATATACTAGGTCGTTCTCTACCTCGAAGTAGGGGTAAGCAAGTGACCTATCTGGTTGGCCAGGAGTACTATTCTGGTCCCGTATATTTCCCCTTGCTACCGCTAATGTGGGGTCCTCCCACTGGGCCTTCTTAAAACTCCCAGGACTGACCTCTAGGTCAGCGAGGGTCTTATCCGGTTCTGGGGTGGTAAGTGTCTGCTCAACATCTTGATTTGGGGTATTCCCTACCAAAGTAGTGATGGGGAAGGGAATTTTACAGCACTCCTCCTTTTCCCCCTTCTTATTTGGGCCCTCGTCAACCTCCATTTCTGAAAAAGGGAAAGGATTTGTTTCTTCTAATACTTCGTTATGGTCCGCTATTGAACTCTGGGCGCTATTCTGAGCGGGGGACCACATTTTTAGAAAATGGGGAAAGTCGGTCCCTATTAACACATCATGTGCCAGTTTGGGTACAATACCCACCTTGAAATCTAAAGAACCAAACTCTGTTTCAAAAAAAACATCAACAGTGGAATATTCATGATTATCCCCATGTATACAACAAATTGCCACTCTTTGTGAACTGTTTCCCTGTTTCTTCTTAATGGGCAAGAGGTATTCGGACACTAGTGTGACCATGCTCCCAGAGTCAAGAAGTGCCCGAACCCTCTTACCATTAACCTTTACAAATGCCCACAGATGGTTATTCAAGGGGTCCTCTGGGCTAGGGCCCATACATTGGGACAACAGCGAATAAGGTTCCACGCTGTTGCATTGCATGGGCTCATCATTTAGTGGGCAGATTTTTGCTGTGTGGCCCCTCTCGTGACAATTTACACATTTAGGTACATAGTCTGTGTCCCACTTAGAGCCTTTTCCCGGCTCCCCATGTTGGCTATTGCCCTTAGTGTGCGAACCACTGTTGCTGGTGCTGCGTGAAGGTGGTCGCCGCTCTTCAGCGCCCCTTAACCCCGGTACCCTTTTACCGTCTCTGGAAGAGTCCTGGAACCTCGGGTAGTGGGGTTGCTCCACGACTGTGGGTTGCGGGTGCTCTTCTGCTGCATTGTACCTTTCTACGAGGGCCACAAGCTCATCCGCATTGTGGGGGTCACTCCGACTGACCCAACGGCGTAAGGCAGAGGGAAGTTTCCTCAAGAACTGGTCCATGACCAACCGTTCCACGATGTGGCTGGCTGAGTTGATCTCGGGTTGTAGCCACTTCCGGGCGAGGTGGATTAGGTCATACATCTGGCTTCGGGTGGCTTTATCCATCGTGAAGGACCATGCGTGAAACCTTTGGGCGCGAACAGCCGTGGTTACGCCGAGGCGGGCGAGGATCTCGAACTTCAATTTTGCATAGACGTTAGCTTCGGCTGGCTCTAGATCAAAGTAAGCCTTCTGGGGTTCGCCGCTTAGGAAGGGTGCGATTAGACCAGCCCACTCAGCTTCTGGCCATCCCTCTCTCTGTGCCGTGCGTTCAAACGTGAGAAGATAGGCTTCCACATCATCCGAGGGTCCCATCTTCTGAAGGTAGTGGCTTGCCCTGGTCATTTTCGGAACTGGGGCTGCCGCTGCCAGTGGAAGGTTACTGATAGTCCCCCTCAGGATCTCGAGTTCCTGCTGAAAGCCCTGAGCGAACCGCTGTTGCTCCTCTCTCAGCAAGCGGTTTGTCTCTTGCTGGTTTGCATTCGCGTTTTGCAGGGCTTCATTCGTCTGTTGCTGGTTTGCATTCGCCTGTTGCTGGTTGGCATTCGCCTGTTGCTGGTTGGCATTAATCTCTTGCTGGGCTATTAGCAGCTGTTGCTGGGCTGCATTCGTCTGCTGCTGGTTTGCATTAGTTTCTTGCTGGGCTATTAACAGCTGTTGCTGGGTTTCATTTGCGTCTTTCTGGGCAGCGACATTGCGTACCAGCGCACCCACCACGTCTTCCATCTTGTTTGCAGAGGATGAAAAAAACTTTTTTTTTTTTTTTTTTTTTTTTTCAAAGTTCTTCAACCCGCAGACCCCCTAGTGTTCTGCCCGCATTCTCCACCATATGTGACAAACGGCTTACTCCGGGGCTCCGTCGTTTGTCCGGGACTGTTTAGAACACGGTCTTTTAGGGTAGGTTAAATGATGAGGCGTCACGTACTGTTCCTTTAAACAGGCTATGCCTGGTTTATTCAGTCCCAGGCACTGAGACTGCCACAGTGCATACAACAGAAAACAGATCAAAACAAAAGCTGCTCACCTGAGCGATAACTTAACTTAGATATCCCTGACTCAGGGTTGGAAGTGGCTTTTCCACTTCCAACATCAAAACACGGTACTTTTGCAGTCTTACACAAATGAACAGAAAGATTGAACCTGTTTGGGGAAGAGGCTTCTCCCCTCTGTAGTTCAGCAGCCTTCCAGCCTCCTGGCTCTTGTGGGGAGAGCAGAGCAAACAGGAAATCAGTCTTTCATACCTGATTCCTAATTAGCATGACAGGTGACAGAAATCAGGCAGCAGACAAACTCTGGTCTGGATCTCTCATCCCTCAGTTCCAGCGCTTGCCAAACTGTGGGATGGAGTGTATGTATTATAAGGCTGCACTCCCAGGCCAAACAGGATAGAAACTGTCTAGTATCCTGGGAGCCCTATATACGGAATTTATTACCATCCCCTGGTTTCTGTCACAACACATTAATAGTAATGCAACACCCTCTAACATTTCTACACCTCCCCACACAATTGGTATACACTCCCCCTCCACACACACCTTTTGTGAAGCGCTGTATACACTGTGGGCGCTTTATACATTTATATTTACATACATACACACACATACATACATATACATACAAACACACATACACACACACTCTTACATGACTAATATTCAGGGACCATTTAACACATTAAGTCATAAATCGTATACAGCACAGGAGGAGGGATAGGTTTCAATCACAGATACATTCCAGGATGCACTGTTTTTAAGTAAAAACCTCTCTTGCTTTATCCATTGTAACACCGCCGGAAGAAGAGATCAGTGTATCTCAAAGGCTCTCACAAATCATAGCATTTCGTTAGCCACAAAACGGTATTGTCTATCCATTTTTGATTATATATATATATATATATATCGCACTTTCCCCCACCCCCTGGGAGATATGGCAGCTACTGGGTGTGAGGTGCGTTACCTGCGGCTCACAGGAGGCCTGAACCACCGCTACAGGGAGCCTGGGGTGTACCTGATCCGTCTGGTGATAGCGCCTCCTCCTGCATGGGATCCTAACAGTGTTGGATAACCTTGTGCAGGACACTATATAAATAATACACACTGGTATAGTATAAAAGGTTTACTGAATGCGTAATAATAATAATAATGATAGTAACAGAACCACTCAGGCCTCGCAGGGCCGTGACCCCCACACCGTGCCCCCAACATCATGTCCACATCGCGGTGGGGTTTACCCCAAAGTGCTGAGGTGCCCCATGGCAATAACATACTGGTTAGTTTAGATGTGTCTAGCCTCTACACGATCATTCCACATGATGCAGGCCTCGACATCAGGTCTGCCCTCACTACCCATTATAGGGATACTATCCCTACGGAGTACATTATGTTAATTTTACATTTCATTCTGTATAAAAATTATTTTAGATTTGAGAATGACTTTTTCCTGCAAATCAAAGGGACAGCTATGGGCAGTAACATGGCCCCTGCGTATGCCAATATATTTATGGCACACTTTTAGGAGGAATATATCTACAAGTCTGAGTTTTTTGTCCATATCTTGAGCTATCATAGGTATATTGATGACCTGTTCTTTGTGTGGACTGGGACTGAGGATCAGCTTTTATTGTTTTTTGAATATCTCAATGATCTTCACTCATCAGTACGCCTCACAAACACATGGAGTACACAGCAGCTTGCCTTTTTAGATGTCCTCATTACACAAACTAACGGTGAGTTACATACTGATCTATACAGAAAGAGTACTGACAGAAATGCTACTTTAAGAGCAGATAGTCACCATCCTCCTTCACTCATTGATGCATTACCTTTTTCTCAGAAAGTCTGTGTCTGTAAGATCACAAGCAGAGAGGATAAAATCAAACCAGCCTTGGGAGATCTACGTAACAGGTTCCTGGCCAGGGGATATCCTCCTGCTGTGCTGGACAGGGCACTGAATAAGGAGGTAAGTGCTAGTAAATGAAAAAAGGAGGACAGACTTGTTTTTACGACCACCTATATAGCCAATCAGGTGGTTTTGTAAAATCTACCATTCTTAAGCATTGGCACATCTTACAAAATGATGACATACTATCTGCGAGTTGCTGTGTACCCCCTATGGTTGCCTTCAAAAGAGGGAGAAACTTGGCTGACAGTCTGATACATGCAGACAATGAGGGTAATTATAAAACCCCTCATTTTCTGACGGGTGGTAGGCCGGGTAACTACAGGTGTTTAAGTTGTTCGTTCTGCATTAGCCTCATTACAGGTAGTATATTCTGTCACCCAAACAGTGGTAAAAAAAAATCAATATCAAAGACAGAATGACGTGCAGATCAGATTATGTTGTATACATAATAAAGTGCCCATGTGGTCTTCTCTATGTGGGAAAAACTATTAGAATGCTTAAAACTAGATTCATAGAGCATAAAAGTATAATTAGAAAAGGTACGGATCCTCTGTGCTAGTGCAACACTGTGTGGAACACAATCATAACGTGGCATGGGAATGGGAATTGAGTCAGTAGCCCCCAGAAAAGGCACTCCTTACAGGGAGACATTTCTGCTGAGACGAGAAGCATTCTGGAATCATGCATTGAACACCAGTAATGGAACGGGACATAATGATCAACAGAATTTGAGATGCTTTCTTAACAGAAGATAATTTTGTTTTATTTACAGGCACCTTTGATCTGGAACCTTTATGGATTCTGCTTCTATTCTGATGTGAGAGATCGTACCTTCTCCACCCTCCCTTCCCCCCGCCCCTCTCCCCCCCACCCCCCAAACTCCCCTCTTCCTTCCCCTGACATATGCCATTACCATATTTTGATGTACTGCTCATTTGAATGACCTGGGTATTTATTATACCTGGGGCTGTGTAATTTAACAGTATACAGTCTTATGCAGCTTATAGTTCATTGTTTTTAATTACATAAGTATATGATGTACTTACACATGTCACATATGCTTGTTTTGTTTTATTTATTAGTATTTTTCAACACTCACAGGGTGATGCATAAGGATCTCAGTCCTCCCTGCTCAGAATGCATTCCTTTGGTGAACGATTACATCTACAGCACAGCACACGTGAGTACTGCACTGGTAGAGACCTGCCCCCCTCTCCAACTCCACCCCCCCCCCCACTGACGTCTGACGTCATCGCGGAGAGTCACTCTGATGTCACCATAGGGGCGTCGTCAACATGGTGTGTGGTGTGGCAGTGTTCCCCCTAGGCAGCTCATTGCTGTGCTACCAGGGACATACACCATGACGTCTGACGTCACAACGGAGCGCCACACAGGCGCGCTGACATCATCACGTGGGCGTCAACGTCGTGGAGCTGAGAAGGGAGGGGTGAGTACCAGAGGGGGCATGTATATGTGTATATATATCTGCTGTTCACTTGTATTTGGTAGCCTACACCTTGAGAAAGGCAGTATTACTGTCGAAACGTTGGATTTCTTGGCACAATAAACCCCTTTCACTGATGATTAAGACCCTGTGCCTGATTCTTCTTCTTCATTCGCCCCATGGCACACAACCATCCTGGTGTCCACAGAGTCAACTGACCCAATGTGTGCATGAAAGCGCTGCCCACACTCGCGCATTACTGTTGGTGCACTTGTGGAATGTTGCTATACCTTCCAGGTGCTCCAGCACCTGGTATCACCGACTGAAGATAAGGGATCCGCTGATCCAGCCACATTGTCCGCCTCAACGTGGGCTGAATTCCGGTGTGGATAATACCACCATGAAGGTAGTCTCGGTGCTTTGTGGTGATGGTCTGGTCCCAGACCACAGGCCGCAACTGCTGCGCAGCGTCCTTCTTTGTCCCTGATACTCTGAATGCTAAATGGGGTAATGTCCCTGCCTAAGGGCTTGTCCCTGTAGCAGCCACAAAATGAATGGGGAGTTTGGCCTAACAGGGGGTCTCTGGCCTAGTGCAGGAGCCTACTGGCACCCTGTAGCTAAGGCGTGGCTGCAGCGCATGAAAAGTATCAATATCCCTCCGCAGGGGAAGCTGCAGCCCTATTGGCTGTTGTGCGACATGTGGTATACCTCCCTGGGCATTCTTGGGGCTGTAGTCTCCTGCGGATCTGTCCTCCTATTGGACGGTGGACTTGGAGGTCACTGCGCATGCGCAAAGCCCCATTAATGGCCACCCCAACTTTGGAACCAGTGCGCATGCGCGAAACGTCACTGCACATGCACGAAACGTCACTGCGCATGCGCTCACGTACCAACATGGCGCCGCCCTGCACGGTAGCTGCCGCGGACCTCGGGCGACTCGCATGCCTCACCTGAGCAACCGGTACCTGCCCCCTGCCGCCGCTGTCTAGCACACCCGCGCCGGGAGGTACGTGGGCCATAGGGAAGCCGAGAGGGTGACCCGGGCTAGATATGTCTAGATAGATAGAAAGATAGATAGATAGATAGATAAGGGTTTGGGGCTTCTGGGCAAATTGAATGTATAAACATCCGTGGCTGCCAAGAAATGCTATATTCACGGCAAATTTGAATGTTGGCATAAGATTTACCCATCTATTTTACTGAATTTCCTTATGTTTAGAGCATCCAGAAATGTGGTAATAAAATAATCACTTTACTTTAATTCATTTTATGTAATTTGGGGATATTAAAAAAAATTGTTTTGCATCTTTTTAATTGTCATTATGCAGATTTTTAATGACTGCTAAATTCTTACTCTACTTTGATATCAGCCCCCAACTAGAACCTAACAAATGCAGTTCATATTGTATATTCTGTGATACTTGGTACTGCGGTTTTTGCATTTGAGCTTTCTAACCTAAATTTCAGATACAAGAACCTAAAGCTGCTAAACATATGTTAAATTAGGACCATTCATTACAAATGGCAGAGAATGATTACATTCTGGGTACTTTCAGTTTATTGCAATTGCAGAATAGGCTGTAAAGTGGGACTGCACCTTTAACCCCTTTGATGCTAAAGGGAACAGCAACACATTGCAAAGAAATGCATTGCAGGACCACCTGGTAGTGATACTGTTAAGCAACATTCATATCACTTCATAACATAATGGATTTCAGGCTTTAACCAGTTTAAATGTTACTTATTTAACTGATCTCCGAAGAAGTAAGGATTTTACACACTATATCATTTGGCTAATCTTTGTTTCTGACAACAAGTCAAGTAAAATGCTACATCCACCTCTTTAGACAAGTAGGTTTTTAAATGTAACCATGAACCAAATCCGGCTTTATTCCACAGTGTTAGACAGAGGTAGGAAGTCATTAGATTAACCTCGCTTGACAGGGCAGGCTCAGCAAATATTCTTAAAAATAACTCCTCCAGTAATTTATGACCTTTTGGGAGCATAATCAATAGAGTTAAGAGGAGAAGCAGCCAGACAGCTTTTCATGGTAGAAGAAAGTTTCTTGTCTTTGTACTGTTTGCATTCTGTCTGCTTATATGCAATACAACTGACTGCTAGTGATATCATACCCTTCTACTCTCATCAGTTTAGGAGACATACATTTTTGTTGTCAATTTTACTGTCTCGTCTGTTATATCGTATTGTATCTGATTTCCACACAAGCAGGATTTCCTGTGTTGGAGTCTTCATTTACTATCTTTCTTGTCTCACATTTACGATAACGACATACAATAATATAAAATCTTCAAATGAGTATAGTAGCATAAACTACTAACAGAAATACATAGATATATTTCATTTATCTACAGTACTCATGTTTATCAATGTTTCGTAACTTCAGTTACTGCAGTGTTAAAAGATTACAGGATTGTATTTCAATTTGTTATTTAATTTTTTTTTCTTTCAATTTCTTGTTTTCGTTTGGTGCAAGTATGATTTCTCTAAATTAGTGTAAAATAACAATTAACAGGAGAAGCTACTATCTTCAAATTGTCATGTGAAAATGTTTACTGCTTTTGTTATCTGTAACATGCAATTGACTTGAATGGTGAGATTATTTAAATTGGAGTGTATGAGGGGAACATCCAAACCATTTACATTATATGCATATAATGACTAACCACTGACTCTTCCATTAGTGTAAATATTGAATTATTATAGGTATTTTAATATTTTATAATAAAAAAACACATGGTTTTCATTCGACTTGTGAGTTGAAAATAATCTTTTTAACTTGATACCCTCTTTCAGTTTTTAGTCTCCAGTAGCATTTCTGAGTGACGTATGTTTGTCATGAGGTTTACACAGATTATTGTTAGAATGGTGAGAAAGAGGAATTGGAGCTAATGTATTTATACCATACAGTGCACCTTTAACTCTTCCAATGTCTGTCATTGTATAAATTGTCTGAATTAGCATGGTATATCATTTTCACACTCAAAGAAGAGAGACATTATTGTTCTAGTTGCTAGAGAAGATTTAAACGAGTCGTTCATCAAACCTGTCATCAGTGAACCCATCCTTGTGGATTTACACATTGTGATTTTACCTTATTCTATTATATTCATAAATGCTCAGAGATTTGCATCTGAAATTGTTGAGGAGGTGCCCAATGCCGAGCACATTAATTTAATTCAGCATTTACAGTGACTTGTGAGGGCAGAGAAAGGGCCTGAAAGAGAGATAGGAAGGACAGTTGAGTTCACACCCTGGGTCTTATTGAACCAGGGAAATTCCTGGATTGTCCACAACCCTGGTGCTTCCCCTCCTGACAGCATAATGTGTTTCCTGAGAATGGGCCAGCCTGGGTCCCAACAGAGAAAGAGGGCCTTGCTAACCGACCCAGAATTCGACGACTATCTGGGTCGGCCACCGTGGTGCCCATTCTCCACTTGTCTCCCCCTCCCTCCATCTGCCAAATTTTCTGGTCTACAGAATGGGATTTTGAGGGGTGAGGGGAAGACCCACAGTAAAAGCCCCTGGTGCACTGACCATGACATGCTTACTTACACATTGAAAAAAATAAAATAAACAATCATCCAGGGGATTTTTCATTAAATTACAAATATACTTTTTTTCCACATTTCTTTCACATTTGCAGATTCATATGCTACAAAATGAAATGGTGCTTGACACCAGCACAGTAAAAGTTATTGAAATGAATACATGGAAAATAAAATGCAAGTGAGCACCTAAAACTGTTCCTAATCAAAATACTGCTTAATCAAAATAATTGTCTAGTTAGTTTAACAGGTAACACCAAAAGCCAATCAGGAACTACATTAATGAAACAAAAGACAGGAGACAAAAATAATACAAATGCATATACTGTAGTGTTTTAGGTTTGTGTATTAGCAAAAAAAAGATCACAGGATATTTCTATGTCCTCACATTTGCCTATGGGTAACAACAGTCTTGTCATCTATGTTCAGCATCACAGATAGTCTTGTGGTCTTGAGTAGCGGTTTACCATTGCAAATGCCTAAACACAGAATGTGAAAATGGACAATGTAGTAATTACAATTTTACTAATAAAATAAATAATAAAAGCCCTCACAAAAATAAGTGTAAAAAATGCATGGGAATCTGTAAGGAGTGGGTGAGGTGCGAGGGGACCATAGCTGCTACCAGTATTCTACGTTCCACTCACCTTTGCGGTTTATGCCAGTATCGTCCTGTCCACAATTCTGGTTGTTGGCTCTCACTCCCGTTCATCACTGCAGAGTCGTTTTGCAGACCAATCATCAGCTTCTTCATGGGACTGAATGGCCTTTTTTTCCTCCTCCTGGGAGTTATTTCATGATGTGTAAAGATAGGTTTTTCTAATCTCTTCACATTTCCTTATTTTTATAGAGTTGCGACTTATTTTTTCACTTTGTGTTTTCCCTGCAACTCTGAGAGCAGGTGCAATTTTGTTATCATGTTTTAAATTAAACAGCATTCAGTTAAGCAAGCAGAATATATTTGGTGCCAACATCTAATTTAGTCCTTTATGTCAGCATTATCACCTCCTTGAAAGCACAAAGGCATATACAGTACAGTAGACTTGTCCTCATAATGTAATATCTTCAGAGAAACTACTCAGAAGAGATGTACTGTAGAAAGACACAACTCTCATCTGGAAAGGCATACAGGTGCTGCTAAAGTTATGAGTCTTATTTTGTTCTATGACACTACAACTTCCAATACCACCTGTGACTTAAAGGTCTGCTAAATACTTCTATGTATAGTGATACAAATAGAAACTGTCTCCCATGGCTTTTTCTGGGCAAGCTACCCGTCTATCTGAACAAGCTCCTCACCCCCACCACATGCATCACTTATCATCTGAGATCTGACTCGAAAAGACTGTTCATGGTCCCAAGGTTCAGCAAAGTATCCAGTCGCTCCTCCTTCTCTTACCATGCACCCCAAAACTGGAACAATCTACCGGAGACTCTCACAGCCACCACCAGTCTAAGGCCTCAACCAAACAGGCTGTTACACGGCCGCACGTTTCCGAGCCTCTGTCTGCTTTGCGATCTGGGAACATCCCCAGCAGACAGAATTATATGATTGGGGCATAACTTAAAAAAAGTGTGTATGTTTGTGATTGGCTAGCGAAGTACACGTGATGCGGCTGCTGCTTGAAATTTCAACCTCAGTTGAAAGCTTGAGTTGCAGCCGCGACAACACTTCACTTCGCTGTCAGGGGTAATTTCTGTCTGAAAACTCCCACAGAACGCAGCGAAAGAGTGGCGCGCGCACGTTGCATCGCGTTCTGTTTGAGCGAGACCGAAGGCTGCGGTCCCAATCTGCACTGCAGCACGCGCGCTCGGTGGGGGCACAGCGCTTCACTGCAATCTGCGGTCTGTGGGGAGTTGCAGGAGATTGCGACGGGGGGCTTGGCAGGAGTTTTGTAGGGAAATGGCCATGACCTCAAGCAACTGGTTCGCCCTCATTGGCTGAACCAATTGTTCTTCCTATGTAGCTCATACCACAACCACATGTCAAAATATATATTACATAGTTGGTGTTACATGTAATGAAACTCTTAAGTCTGATTTGATCCTTGTTAACTTTTGAATGCACACAAATGCTTATCGCTCTCCAACTATTCAATATAAAGTCTATTTTCATTCATGGTGCATAGGGTAAAAAACTGATATAGACACCTTAATCCAAAGGGGGGGGTTTAAAGCCCCCAGTGGAGCAAGAAACCCAGGGCTGCACTCACGAGAAAAAGTGGGAGGGACCAATAAGTCCCAGGCCAATAGCCCTGTATTACGCAACGCAAAACAAAAAAGGTTTATTTAAATATATATATACAAGGAAAGGTACATCAGGGGGTGTGGGGTAAATGGGGAAAGAGAAGTGTGTTAAAATAAGAGGAGGATAGGTGACCAGGGAAAAGTAAGCTCCCAATATCAGGTATGCTAAAGGTATATATGGGTACCCAGTATATATGATACTCAGGGTATTAGCTGACTTGAGATTTATATGGCCAAGAAGGACAGAGTGTATATATTTATAGCAGTTTAGCATTCAGCTGAGGTACATATATGCAGAGCTAACACCAAAGGTGTATATCTTAGCTGTTAATGTCCTAAACTGACATGAGATAGGGACATCTAGTAGACGCCCATACATCTGCGCTAAAACGGGTGCATATAAATGTACAGATAATCCCCCACAGCGTTTCAGCCCATAGCGGGTGAAACGCGTAAGAGGCGCGGGGGGGTGTCACCCCTCCTCTTGTTTTTTAAAATCCCATGCTTTAATAAAGTTACTTTATAGCACAGTCCAGCCTTTGCCATTTTTGCTGTGCGGCCGTGCCCGCTGTCTCACTCTCCTCCTCAGTGACGGTGATTTCTCCCTAGATAATTATTGCAATTACATTTAAAAAATATCCAATATGCCATTGGTCTCACAAATTTCTTCTTCGCGTGCATAACTTCATCATTGGGACTAGTTATTTGAATTAATAATATCCCCTATTTACTTCTATAACACTAATTTAATGATTACACAAATACTTTGCATAAACCTGCAGGTACACATCTAATTAAATTTCAGATTAAAGCATAACTCTGAGTAACCTGCTGCAATTATTTCTAACATTCAGAGCAGATAAAATATCCACAACACATTTTTGTTAACTCATAACAAGAAAATAAGCAAATGAAATAATAAGCTCACGGCTGACATTTCCTTAAAAAATAGTACATGTCTGCCTTCATTTTTCTGTACTTATTATGACTTCGTATTACAGTCTAATGTCTAATAATAAAAAAAAAAACTAAATGCAATTCTTTGTGACTTGCTTAGAGGCATTTAAAGTGACCTTGACTTGCATTTTTTTGTCCTCTGGAATATATTTAATTCATTACCACAAAAACAAACAGACACAATGCTATGTCATGTGAAAATTATAGTTAGCTATTATGTGAAGTCACATCACATCACGAGTCCAGCGATTAAACACTTAAAGTTCATTTTATGTGACTGGAATTTTGTTATGGAAAAGTGAAATGCTTAATGTGTGGCTTATGAGGAAACTGTAGATCTTAAATCTATTTTAGTTGCAAAGGCAACACAAATCTTTTTTTTTATTCTGTTATTTCAAGTATATAAAAGAGAAGCTCCTATACTAAGTGCTTCATTACTTCTTTATTCTTTTTCTTACAAACACATTCAAGTATCTTTCTAAAGATTTTTTTGGGCACTGCTTTAATTTAGTTAAATATATTAAAACATTTTGACACTTGTACTGAATAATATGTCCATTTTGTGACGAGGGCATATACTGTACACAGATTTGTTCACTACAGGTACTATCTAATGAACCCCTGTGATGAAAATTGAACTTAACGAGTGCCTCAATGAATGTACAGTAAGTGCACTGTGAATACTAATGCTTAGGGCACCAGTTACACATTGCATATCATTGTATTACAATATAGGGTATCCATAAATGTTAAGGATAGTAGTTATAATGAAGTAAAGCAAGGGTTTTCACATTTTCCGTACTGCAAACCACTTAAATCTCAATTATCATTTGTAGAACCACTAAACGTTCACTTAGTTCAGTTTATCCACATATTTAAATATGTGTATACGATCTATTAAAACAATAATAATCCACATATTAGTAAAGTTATGATACACTCAGACTGCAGCAGAGACGTACATAATTGAATAAAATGTGTGGTAAAAGTAGCTGAAAAATAATCTGTATGTGCAATCAAATGTGAATAAAATGGATTGTGGCCAAATTAGTTCAATATTTCAAATCAATTATCGTTATCAGTAATATCAATTTTTGCTTCTTGAGCATTTTATTATAGAAAATTAGATACATATGATACAGGAATCAGCACACAAAAAAATATTCTAGCACGCATAATTAGATGAAAACGGTTAGCAGCGCTGGAGATGGGCAAATCGTTATTATGACTTTGGATTTTGGGGGAAAATTCGTGAAAATCCTGGAAACGGATTTGGGTTGATTCACCCATCTCTAACCAGCACCATTTGTGGATGAAAAAAAAAACCACATCCCGTATGGGCAGTTTCACAGTGTAGTCCAAGTATGAAGATATTTTGGAGCAAAGTACAGTAGCAATGCATAAAGAAAGAATTATCTAAAGAGGATATGGCTCAGAATTTAGTTGCCACTTCACTTTTGGAGACTGCTAATCTACACAGAATATTAAAAATAGAGATTTAAAAAAAATTAAAAGAGAATACAGCGGCGGCCGCCTTTATCCTCCTGCGGCCACCACCGCGGGATATTTCAAAACGCGGCGGCACGCGGCTTTTTTTCGTCAGGTTTCCCGTGCCGCGGGCGCTTTCAATGATAAGCGCCATTAGCGCTTATCTGATGATGTGGCGGCCGCCGCGCGGGAAACTCCGAGAAAAACGGAGAAAATTCCCGCATTTATCCGGGTAAGTAGGAGAATAAAGGCGGCCGCAACAGTACTTAAAAAAAAAATTAGAGACCGTTTGAAAATTCCAAAATATTTTTTAACAAAATAAGAGCATAATAAAAAAAGGGAGGGAGAGAGAGAATATAAGTGGGAAATAAAGAGAGGGAGAGAGTCTAAGGGGGGAAGAGAGAGGGAGGGATAGAGTCTAAGGGAGAAGAGAAGAGAGAGTCTAAGGAGGGAAGAGAGAGGGAGGGATAGAGTCTAAGGGAGAAGAGAGGAGAGAGTCTAAGCAGGGGTGAGAGGGGGAGGGAAAAAAAGAGGAAAGGAGAGAGTTTAAGGGGGTAGAGAGAGGGGGAGCGAGTCTAAGTGGGGAAGAGAGGGGGAGGGAGGGAGAGAGTCTAAGGGGGAAGAGAGAGAGAGAGTCAAAGGGGGAAGAGAGGGAGAGAATCCAAAGGCTGGGAGGGAGAGAGTCTAACGAAGGAAGAGAGATGGAGGGAGAATGCCTATGGGGGGGAAGAGGGAGGGACAAAGTCTAAGTGGGGAAGAGAGAGGAAAGGAGAGAGCTTACAGGGAAGAGAGAGGGGGGAGAGTCTAAGGTGAGAAGAGAGAGGGAGTGATGGAGTCTTAGGGGGAAGAGGGAGGGAGGGACACAGTCTAAGTGGGGAAGAGCGAGGGAAGGAGAGAGTTTAAGGGGGGAAGTGAGAGAGGTGGAGAGATTAAGCAGGGAAAAGAGGAGGGGAGAGATTCTAAGGCTAAGGGAAGAAAAGATAGGGAGGGATGGAGTCTAAGGGGGAAGAGAGAGAAAGAGGGAAATAGTCTAAGGGGTTAGAGAGAGGGAGAGTGGGAGTCTAAGGTGTGAAGAGAATGAGGGAGAATCTAAGGCACGTTCTATAGTGCCGGGCGTGTGGATTTTTAGTTGGCTGACGTAAGTCAGCCTTTCTATAGAAGGGCCGCTCGCGCGGCAGAGAGAGGGGAGCCAACAGACAGCGGCGAAGATGAGGAAATTCATCTTTTCGCGCCGCAGCCTGCGCTCAAATGTATGTATGTGTGTGTATGTATGTGTGTATGCATGTATGTGTGTATGCGTGTGTGTGTGTGTGTGTGTGTGTGTGTGTGTGTGTGCGCGTGTAAATAACTGCAGAAGTAAAAAAAATATTAAAGTTTTTTTTCTTAAAAAAAAATCTTATCTAGGACTTACTTCCACAACCCATGCGCACACACATATACTCACACACCTTACCTGCAGCTCCCGGCACTATATACACGAAAAGCATGCGGCACGTGCACGTGCTTTCGCATAGGAACGCGCGGCTGCACGCTGTATATTACAGCCCTTAGGTGGAAAGAGGGGGAGGGAGAGAGTCTAAACTCATGACTGAGCAGTTAATTTAGAGGGTTATTCCCTTTTTCAGAAGATTTGAGCAAATAGAAGAGGAGGTGGAGTATGCGTATATGTTAAACCAAATCAAAGACCTATTATAAGGAAAGATTTTATTAAGGGAATGATGAAAATGTAGAGACCTTGTGGATAGAAATTAGCAGTGGAGGTAAAAGTATAAAGAAAATGTTTTTAAGGATATGATATAAACCGCCAAATATCTGTGAGACTGAAGAAGCTAAAATTCTTTTGTAAATGGAGAAGGCATCAAAACTACAAAAAACATTTGGGTAACAGTGATCATAACATGGTCTCATTTGAAATTAACGGTCAAAATACAGATTACTTGGGTTCAACAAAGACCTTAAGCTTTAGAAAGGCAGATTTTAATAAACTGAGAACTGATCTACAATACATTGGGATGATGTTTTTGCAGGAAATTTTTTAGAAGATAAATGGGCAGTCTTTAAAACATTGTTAGAAAAGCACACTTATTAGTGTATACCCTTTGGTAATAAAAATAAAATAAATAAGTCAAAACCAATGTAGCTAAAAAAAACAGGTAAGGGAGGAAATGGAAAAGAAGGGCGTTTAGAATTATAAGGAATGTAACAAAAGATAACAAATTAATAATGAAAAAAGGATTGCAATAGAAAGTAAGATCAAACCTAAAAAGTTATTGAAGTACCTAAATAACAAAAAAATCAGAAAAGAAAATATAGGACCCTTTCAGTGTGAGATGAGCAGGCAGATATTGGAGATAAGGAAAAAGGAGAGGTATTCTTTGCCTCTATGTTTACCAGGGAAGCATCAATTTCAATAGAAGTGCTGCTGGAGGAAGCCACAACCTCTATATTAAGGAACAATTGGTTAACTGAGGAAGAAGTTCATATACGGCTTGATAAAATAAAAGTAAATAAGGCACCTGGCCCCGATGGCATACATCCAAGAGTTCTTAAGGAGTTAAGTTCAGTTAAAATCAAACCATTACATGAAATATTCAAGGACTCCATTTCCACAGACTCAGTACCACAAGATTGGCGTAAAACAGATATTGTGCCTATATTTAAAAAGGGAGCTAGATAACAACCGGGCAATTACAGACCTGTAAGGCTGACCTCAATAGTGGGGAAGCTACTTGAAGGTTTAATACAGGATAATATTCATGAATACCTAATCCAAAACAAAATGATTAGTAATAATAAATATGGATTTATGAAGGATAGATCGTGCCAAACTAACCTTATTTGTTTATTTGAAGAGGTAAGTAGGAATTTAAACCATTGTAATGCAGTTGATTTGGTCTACTTATATTTGGCATAGGCTTTTAATATGGTTCCATACAAGAGGTTAGTGTACAAAATAAAGCAAATTGGACTAAAAATATATACACCTGGATTGAAAACTGGTTGTAGGATAGACCAGAGAGTTGTCATAAATGGAACTTTCTCAGGTTGGGCTAAAGTTGTAAGTGGAGTACCTCAGGGATCAGTACTGGGACCCCTGCTTTTAAACTTTTTTATTAATGACCTTGAGGTTGGCATATAGAGCAAAGTCTCCATCTTTGCTGATGACAAGAAATTGTGTAAGGTAGTAGAATCAGATCAGGGTGTAATTTCTCTCCAGAAGGACTTGGATAGACTGGAAACTTGGGCAGGTAAATGACAGATGAGGTTTAATACAGATTAATTAAGGTTATGCATTTGGGAAAACAACTAAAGAAATGGCTCAACGCTCAATCCAATACCTATAGAGTTGTAGACTAGGGTGCAAAGGGTTAAAGATATGTATAGCACAACACGTTAACGCTAAGATTAACGAAAAGAACCCAGTTAACTGCACTGAAAGTAACATTAATAGCTAAATTAGCCTGGGATACCAATTGTCCCACTATATGAGGTAGAATCACCCCTACCTAGTGACACACTAGAGTGAGTCAGAGCTCACAAAAACCAATAATTCAAAAAATAAAAATAAAAAATATTTATTAATTATGACAACCGCGACGACTTAAAATTACAAAAACGAACAAATACTAAAATTCCCTATGGGGTGTTGAGTCGAGACCTGTCTGGTGTAAGTCAATTGATGAGATAAGACTCAAATAACAGGATTATTATCCTCAACATACACCAGTTAATAAATGCAGTGGTTGGTACGCAGTGGAAAAAAGCCCCTGTTGGTGTAATCACCTAATAGGCACATAGTATACCAGGTGTCAGATGACATACAGTATACACCCCAATGTAACAGCATAAATATATATATACGTGGGTATGTGCAGTATGGCCACACAGCCCGAATAGTGGAGACCTGACTACACAATTGCTAAATAGTAAATCTGTAATCCTGTATAACTACATCAATTGGTGACCTAAGAAACAGCTCTTACTTCAATCAGAAAAATAAATGTTATAATCAGCATGCTTAGAATAATGTTGCCTCATGTATTAGCTGCATCAAAACTGTCCTGTAAACCAAGGCTGTTGAAAAATAAACCTCAGCAGCATGAAAGTGCTAGATCTACAGTATGACACAATAGGGTAAATCCAACAGATAAGTATATCCCAGTATGTGGTACAACGTTACCAGCCCCAGATAGGCACTGCATGTGCCTCACGATCCAACACCCTCAGAGACGCCAGCGTGATGACGTCATCAACCCTACGCACGTATCGTGTGCATAACACACTTCATCAGGGGAGGAGTTAAGTTCAGAGGCTGGAGGGAGGTTTAAATGTGCTCTCTCATGGGTGTGTCTAAGTAAATGCCTCCAATCCCGATATCTTATTGGGTGAGGCACTAAATCATGCGTAGTATTCCTGAATAGGGCTATTTTAAAGCACAATTTACTTGTAAAGCGCCATTCTGTATATATGGTAGCAAAAAACACTAAAAATTAAATGGATAGTTATCTGCTCTATAAAATTCCCCTTCATTTTTGCGGATTAAAACTTAAAGTGGTACTTATCCTAAATCAAAAACAAACAAACAAAAACCAGGAGAAAAAAATATATGTATTTTGAATTCATCATACAGTGAGATGTCAGCAAGGTAAAGGAACAAAAGGGGTGCTCCAAAAGTGACCTGGATGTGACTAGGATGGATACTATAGATCTGCTATTGTATAAAACAGCGATGAAAGACCATCATTGATGTAGGAATGTACTGGTACTGATGTAAAACCGCCCTTTAAGAGGTCAATATGGTTTTGATGCAGCTAATACATGAGGCAACATTATTCTAAGTGTAACCCTGCTTCCCCCTCTCCCCCAGACTCTACGGTGGTGTCTAGGGTGCATGAGGGCAGATTACATGCGGTGTGGTGCGTACCTGTGAGGAACAGAAGGGCCTGAGCTCCACGCGATGTTGTGGGGGAGCCAGGACCGGGCTTCTGGGGTGGTAGCCTCCATGATCTCTTAGTGGTGCAGCGCCTCCATCTTTTATACTCCCAGGAATATGGGACAGGACCGGTATAGAAGGACCCCTTGGGTCCCAGGGTAGTACTTTCCAAGTCACACACGGTCTTTACGGATGAAGAATAGTCTCTTTATTTGACAAAGCAACAATATCCCAACGATAAGGGCTTCCAACAGCCGCAACACAATAGCCAGGACGGGTTATACGCCGCTCGCCTTCGCCCAGATAATTCCTCCTCTCCTTCCCTCCAAGTCACTCTTCCGGCAGGATGGTCTGTGCTAGGGCTTCAATACCCCGTGGCCCACCCCCGAGGTTAGCCTCGCGGTGGGTCTTGGATTCTCCCCATCACCCCTGGCAGTGGGGTGAGGGCATTGGTCCACCAAGTCTATAACTCTATCAGCTCTACTAAAGGACGCTGATTCTTTCCGCTCTGCTTTCGCCTGCACTCTGCGCAGAGGAAACTGTAGGCCCCTCCAAATCCTCAGACCGATCCGCAGGATTTCTTGACTCATGGCCTGTTAGAGGCACTGCATACTCCCGGCCTAACTAACCGGCAACTCCAGACTCTGACTAATCTCGAACGAAGAAGTTACTACTCACCGGAGTTGGCTGCTAAATATAGAGCTAGCCCCGCCCCTCGTGATGTCAACAGGACCTCCCCTTGTGCTCTTGCCTGCTGATACAACCCAGGTGAGCACTGGTAGCACTCTGATTACACCCGTGCGGTGTATGGGGGCGGAGCCTCATAGCAGGAGTGGAAGTAGAAGAGAGAATGCTGGGCGTGCGCTCTGTAAGCTGTGTGTGCACGCGAGCAGTGTTGGAGGAGGACACACGTGTGCGTGCGGGACAGAGGACCCACGCCTGCCACTGAAAAGGAGGAGGAGCGGTGGGGCCGCCGAGGGAAGGGGCCCTGTGGCGACCGAGGAGATGATGGCCCGTGGAGGCAGGTAAGCGGAGGTTGCTCTGCACGGCCCGAGTCTCCATGAGGGTAGTCTATGTGTTGCGCGGACGGCTCTGAGAAATCAGATTCCTAACAGCATTAAATGGGTAATGGATGGAAGGGAAATAAACATAATTATGCCCCTTTATAAAGCATTAGTAAGACCACACCATAAATATGGAGTACAATTTTTGGTCCATAGAAAATACATTATGGAACTAGAGAGAGTGCAGAGAAGAGCCACCAAATGAATGAAGTGGATGGACAATCAAACTTTTGAGAAGAGTCTAGCTACAGTACATTGGATTTACAGTATTTACATAAGAAAAGAGGCATTTAAGAGGGGATATGATAACTATATACAAATATATTCGGGGACAGTACAAGGAGCTTTCAAAAGAACTATTCAAACAAAGGACTCTGGGTACTACCAGGTACCAATGAGTTCAGAAGACCCAGAGAAGACGGCATTTGTATGTCCCCTTGGGTTCTACCTATTCACCCGCATGCCCCTAGGCATTTGTGGTGCCCAACAACATTCCAGCATTTGATGGAGAAGACCATTGGCGACATGAACCCATGGGAAGGCTTAGGCTACTTGGACGATATCATCATCATCATCATCATCTTCGGCAGGACTCTGGAGGAACACGAAGAATGGCTGCTGAAAGTGTTGGATCGGCTGGGCAAGGATGGCTTGAAGCTGTCTCTGAACAATTGCCGGTTCTGCCGCACATCAGTGACTTACGTGGGACACATAGTGTCCGCAGATGGAATAGTGTCAGGATCCATGATCTGCGGCGCGCTCGGCACATCCGCTACTCACACCAACCCGCGATTGGGTGTCCTGCTGCTAACTCCGCCTGTGACGCCCCTCACACTCCTGTCGGTACCAGCTGCCAACCTAGGAGCATGCACACTTGCTGGCCCCACCTCTAGGTTTCATCTGCACGGTGGCATCAACAGCGCGCAGCACACATACGCAGTGCGCGGTTAGCACGCGCACGCGCCTAATCACCTTTTGGTTTCAGGGGTACTTCCCACACCTGCTACCACCTTCCGGACAGCCAATCACAGCCAGCCTCACTGCTGAGTTTCTTTACAGCCTTCAGCCCATTGGACCTTACCTCCTATATATGCTGAGCCTGCCCTCTGGCAAATTGTCTGAGCCTAATCATTTTCTTGTGCGAAGTGCTTACTGCGATTCCTGCCTCCTTGTCTTGTTGTGTTCTTGTCTGACCTTGGATCTCTTCTGTATTCCGCTCTTCTCTACTCCTGAACCCGGCTTACCAACGACAATCCGCACCTCTCCAAGCCCGACTAAGAAAGTACAACGACGATCCGCACCGCTCCAATCCCGACTATGGCAAAAGTACCTACGATGATCCACACCTCTCCAACCCCGATCTCAGCAAGTACCTTTGACCATTCTGATCTCTCTAACCCTGATCCGGCTACCTCGGCCAATCTACACTCCAGACGCGTACGTGCTGCTGGAGGTTGGTGTTTTATCAATTCCCACCTCGGCCCTGCGGTCATGCCTAGTTTGTGGTGAGCACTCTGTTAGAAATAGCTACCGACCCCGCCAAAGTTGAGGCTGTGGTGAACTGTCAGAGACCAGAAAATGTCATGGAGCTATGTTCCTTCCTAGGATTCTGCGGATAGTATCGCCACTTCATGGGGGGATATTTGAGCAAAGCGAAGGTCCTCATCAAACTTCTCAAGACATACCCCAAGGAAACAGAGTGGAAATCCACCTCAGCATGACTACCATTCGATGACATGTGGATGGCCACCTGTGAAAAGGTGTTCATCAGCCTAAAGAAAAGCCTAATGGATGCTTACACTGATCTAGCTTACACTGATCATGAGAAGCCCAAAATCCTTCATGTGAATGCGAGCTTCAACGGCCGAGGTGCAGTCTTGTACCTGAAGTACCCGGCTGACTTCTGACCAGTGGCATATGTCAGTCGCAGCTTGACCTCCAGCAAGCAGAATTATCCCATCCACAAGTTTGAATTCCTCTCTCTCAAGTAGGCAATTGTGGGCAAACTCCATGACTATCTGTATGGACTCACCTTCGATGTACGTACGAACAACAATCCGTTGATGTACATATTGATGTCTGCCTAACTTGACGCCACTGGCCATAGATGCCTGGCAGCTTGCTCGAACTACCAGTTTATGCTGAAGTACAAACAAGGGCCCCTGAACATCGGAGCCAATGCACTATCCAGGAGACTGGGACTGAGTACTACACCGGACGTTGATCTCTGAGAAGAAATCCCTGGACCAGGGCTATGTGCTTAACTGCAGCCATTGAGGTCGATAAAGTGGCCTTCTCAGAACTAAGGGTCACATATTTAATGGGATATCAATCCAAGGCTATCTCTGCCGCCTATTGCCACCCAGATGGAATCAATATCACAACAGACAAGATCATCGCCTGGAAAGATCTGGTGCAGTACCAGATATGGGATCCAGTGGCTAGAGCTATCCGCCAGGCCGTCCAGCAAAACAAGCCCTCCCTGAGCGTGTTCATAGCGACACGGTCGCAGTACTAATGCAGGAAATGGACAAATTCGAAATTGATAAGTGGTTACACTGGTTCTACCCAGGAACCTATAGCATATGGTTCTTCGATTGCTACACGATAACCATGGGATGTTCAAGGTGCATCCAACAAAAGAGTCCCTACCAGAGCTCTCAAATGGCTCATCTGCAGAAATTGGGTCCCCTGGACCTCATATGCATGGACTTTCTATGTATAGAATCAGATTTCCGAGGCATCGGCAGCGTACTAGTGATCACAGACCATTACACCCACTATGCCCAAGCCTTCCCCACCAAAGACCAGAAGGCCATTACGGTGGTTAAGATTCTGTGGGAGTGGTACTTATATATTACGGCCTACCCAATCGCCTACATTCGGTTCAAGGCCGGGATTTTGAAAGTAAGCTCATCCAGGAGTTGCTGACATTGCTAAACATCACCAAGTCCCGAACGACCCCTTACCATGCAGAGGGAGATGCTCTGCCGGAGAGGTTCAACCTCACCCTCCACGACATGCTCGGCACCTTAAAGGGCTCTCAGAAGAGTGAATGGAGTAAACATGTGGAGTCCTTGGTGCACGCCTATAACAGCACCCACCATGAATTTACAGGATTCACTCCCTACTTCTTAATGCTCGGCTGAGAAGCACAGCTTCCTGTAGACATACGTCTGAGGGTATTGACCGACGGGTTACCAACAGGACATATTTCAAATATGTACAGTGGCTCCAAGAAAGCCTGCAGCAAGTCTACCAGCTAGCAGAGAAAGCATCAACTCATCTAAATACCTTTAATAAAAAGTGCTACAACCATGAGGTCCGCCATCGGGAAATTCGTCCTGGAGACGCTGTTCTCTGGACCCCAGAAATCCTTGTTTATACCCACCAGAGACATTGCAGAGACTGTTCTACCCCCAATGAGAGAGACAGAGCCTCAAGCGTACGATTACTACTCCCCCGAGGGAGTTGCAGAAGAACTTCGCAGAAGCCAACGTATAAGGTACCCTCCCAACCAGGTAGCCTATGATTCGTTAAAGACACCCCACTACAAATCTCAGCAGGGGTCTTGGAGCAAAATATAGTAAAGTCTTTTTTTGTAATGTTCACCGAGATGTATAACCTGAGTCATGACAATGTGTTACGTTGTATATACTGCAAATCATATAACTTTGTTGTGGTTATATGTTACAATGTTCCCAAGCGGGGATATTGATCTTTTCACCAGGGGAGAATGTTCCAGGTTCCCCTCTGGATCCCTCTTGCGCCACCCCCCCCCCCTAACCTCCGGGAGCGTTGCGGCAGTGTAGTGCAGGTCCCGCTGTCAGTCAGGGAGGTTGTGGTCAGCTGTGCAGGGAGCACTCCGGTGCTCCAGACGCTCCATGGCGCACACGGCTAGCGGGGGCCGTCATCTTTAAAGCTGCATATGCGCCGACCTGTTCTAGGTTGCGGTAGCCATTAGGAGCATGTGCGCATGCGCAAAGCATGGGAGAGCAGCAGCCATTACAGGAGCAGGTCCGCAGGGGAACTACATGCACCAGAATTCCTAGGGGTGACGGACCACATGGCACAGTACAGCCAATAGGGCTGCAGCATTCTCCTGCTCCACACAGTTGATACATTTGTTGTGCTGCGAGACCACGCCATTCGGAGCTGGGACACAGGGAGGGAGGTTGTGTGTGCACGGTGTCAGTGACCCCTGCACTAGTTCAGAGATCCCTATAGGCCCAGTTAGGCCACGACTCACCTATAAGCTTGTGGCTGCTGCAGGGACAGGCCCATTAGATAGGGACACTGCCCCTGTAGTGCCAAGTGTGAGGGACACAGACAGGACGTGGCAGCGAACTAGCAATCCGGTGGTCTGGGACCAGATCACCCCACAGATAGACTCTCTTCATGGTGGGACCATCCAGCTGGATACCACCCCACACAGAGGCGGATGCTTCTCTGACGACGAGGTAGCTGGATCAGCAGATCCCTGTTACTTTTCGGCCATACCTGGGTGCTGGAGCACCTGAGCAGGAAGCTCACCAAGTGCACCAACAATAACAATTCATTTACTGTGGGCAGCACTGTCACACACATTGTGTGGGTTAGCTTTTGTGGACACCAGGGAGGTTGGGTGCCCAGGGGCACCTCAGTACTTTGGGGGAATCCCATGAGGGTATGGACATCGCGGTTGGAGGGAACTGTGGGGTTACATCCATGCAAGGCCTACCTGGTATGTGTTATAGTGATATACCTACAGTATTCTTATCTGTGTTCAGTAAACTGTTATTGTATACAAGTGTGTGTCTATTGTATTGGGTCCTGTGCAAGGGGGTGGAGGTGCTGACCAGATGGATCAAGAACACCCCAGGCTCCCAGCAGCGGAGGTTCAGGCCTCCTGTAAGCCACAGGTAAAGCACCATAGCCACCACAACTCCCATAGGGTGGGGGAAACAGTGCTACAATTAGTTAAGATTTTACAGAGGGATCTTATTCTGCTGTGAAAACTACAGTAGCAGAAAAGGGGCTGCACAAGCAACCACCGGTCACGTGGTTTGTCAAACAGTTCTTCCTCCGGGAGGCTTACCTTCCCACCAGCTGTTGCTAGGTGGCAGTTCTTATTCCCAAGAACAAAGTACGGTTTCCGGTCATAGATTCCGGAAAACTCTGTTTTTTAGTTTAACTACTGCTCTATAAAGATACACACACACACACAGATACACACACAGATACACACACAGATACACACACACATACACACACACACACACACATACAGATACACACACACATACTGATACACACACACATACAGATACACACACACATACAGATACACACACACACACATACAGATACACACACACATACAGATACACACACACATACTGATACACACACACACATACAGATACACACACACATACAGATACACAAACACATACAGATACACACACACATACAGATACACACACACACAGATACACAGATACACACACACACAGATACACACACACACACACAGATACACACAGATACAGACACACACACACAGGAGAGCAGTGGAGAGCAGAGACAGCGACGGATGTGAGTGACTGGGGGCGGGGATGAAAGGCAGGAGATCCATGCAGGCAGCTCCCTGCACACAGTCACTGGACAGGCAAATGTACAACTCCCCCCCCCTACCTTCTCCTATCACCCCCTACCTTCTCCTATCACCGGGGGCAGAAGGGGACGGGATACCGTGCAGCCACCAGCAGACAGAGGAGGCAGGAGCAGGAATGCAGACACACACACTCACCGTGTGCTCTGCACAAAGCGGAAGCCCCGCCCCCGGCTTCCTCTTACCTGCAGCCAATCCCCTGTGGCCCGGCCTGCATTAAGGAGGGATGGTGGGGAGGGATAATCGGAAGGATGGTGGGGAGGATACACGCGGCGCCCCTCTAAGCAAGACACAGCGCACCAGGGCGCCACGGTGCACAGATTCCTGTACACTGTATTCCTCTGGGATGTCTGGACCTCCCTGGACCCGGTGCACCTGCAGATAAGTACCCCCACATGCAGTGTGCATGTACATCTCTCTATGACTAATACCAGGATTATACCAGAGGCCGGCGGGGGTTCTACTGCTGTCACATGGTACTTCAGCCAATCAGATTGTGAGAACTATATCCCCATTCTGATTGGTGGTAGTAGACCATATGACGGCAGCCATGTTTGATTTTGGGCTGTTATGTTAAAGGGAAATGAAGCACAGTCATTCTGATGGCTGCCTTCAGTCCCTTTACATGACGTCACATTTAAAAAAAAAAAAAAGGGCACATGGTTTTCACAGTCAATCAGATGGCGTGTGAACCATTTGCTGCCCAAATGTGATTTCACAGGCCATATTTAAGGTTGTGACATCTCATTTGAGCTCAAGAAGCGGATGGGTCAACATCTGGATTTAACATGGGGTTATTGGATTAACAGATGAAGACAGAAGATGAAGAAAATAAAGAAATAATCTCAGGTGAAGAAAGAAGAAGATGAGAGAAGATTAAAGAAAAATAATTTGGTTACCTGTTCTGGATCTTCACGGTGGATGGTGTTGGATTGAGTTTCATGACGTCATGGTACGAGAGCTTGCTGATTCCACAGGATTCGGATGGCCAACGCTTCTAAAGGTAAGATAAATATAGAAAGTATGTACTTTTATTTTTTTTCCCGGACGCCCTTGGGGAACACCCGGGGACCCCCGCCGGCCTATGTTAACAATCGTGTGTTCAAATAAATACATTTTATGTGTGGGCACAGGGGGTGGATTGTGTATTGGTTAAATCTGCAGCCTTAATACAGAGTTGGAGATCTCTCAGAAAGATGTTCACACTCTCAGTGTAAAGCTGGCTGTCGCTCCCCAGGAGGTCAGAGATCTCAGCACAGAGCTGGGAATCTCTAAAAGGGAGTTTTGCAGTCTCATCGCAGACCTAGGAGTCTCTCAGAAAGAGATTCACAGTCTCAGTACTGAGCTGTGCATCTCTCAGAGAGAGGTTCACACTCATGCAAACAAAAAGAAAGCGCAAAATGGAAAAACACAGGCTGTAATATACCTATACTAGCTCCCATTGGCAGTGGAATTATCCGTTTTTGCTATATAAGAGCAGCTATGGGAGTGGCTAGACATACCTCCTGAAGAAGCGTCATATGATGCGAAACGCGTAGAGTTACGTCATCACGCATCGAGGAGCGGGCGTGACGACGGGTGCTCGGTCGATTGCGGTGCTTTTCCCCTGACTTTGCATGAAAGCTGGTTCCTGTTTCAACCACATGTAAGCTAATAGCATCTAGCTATTTCCCAGGACTTTTTCCATCACTAGATCTATAGGCTTTTGTTGCAGGGATCCTCATTAGTGCCTTGTCATTGTGGAATTGTGGGTTCATGTGATTCCTTTTTATGTATTTTCTTATTATGTAGTTTTATTTTAATTGGTATAAAGACAATTATTTTTACTAACTGTGTTCTTTTCCTTTTTGCGCTTTCTTTTTGTTTGCATGTTTCCTATCCACCCCGTTGATCACGGGAGAGTGAAAGCTGCAGAGGGAGAGCACATACTTTGAATCAAGGGAATCTATTGAGATTGCGCGCATTTGCTTTATTCAGAGGTTCACACTCAGCATAGAGCTGGATGTCTCTCGCCAGGAGGTCAGCGGTCTAAGCACAGTACTGCAATGGTCTAAAAAGGAAATTCACAGTCTCAGTGAAGAACTGGAAATATCTAAAAAAAGAGCTTCACAGTCTCAATCAAGAGATAGAAGTCTCACACCAGGAGTTTCGAAGTCTTAGCACAGAAGTGTGTGCCGTAAGGATGGAGTAAGGAGTAAGGATGATTACTAAATGCTCCAAAGTGTTAAAAAACTGTAAATAGAGAGAACATAAATATGAAAGAGGAAGTTTCAGATCTGACTGATAAAGTCAGTAAAGGAAATGAGAAGCTTCACGAAGAAAATATGTGAAGAAATCATTGCAACAAGAAAGTTGAAAGTGTAAATAGCACTGGAGGAGCAGATGGCACTTTTCATTAGGAAAAGAGAAAATCCAGATGTCTTGAACTATAACTTTCTTCGATAAGAGCAGATTGAAAGAAAAAGAGAAGTATTCTAACACTTCAGAAATCCTGCAGAGCTCGTATCCTAGGAAGGTTGGTGAGAGAAAGTTATCTGCTCAAACGCTTTGTAATGGTCGTCATACAGGTAGAGATGGTCGAAATCAGCCCAAATATATTTCCTGGATTTCCTTGCATTTTCTCCCCAAAATCCATTTCCCAGTATAAAATCCACAAACGGATTTGTTCGGTTTTAATCCACGCGGATTCATCAAAAAACGTCATTGGATACAATCCATTGATGGATGTGTAAAATCCTATCCGTGGATTCAGCAACTTTGTGGCAGGTTCTTAAAAATACGTCAATGGATTGCAGAATCCACGGAGTGTATTGGCAATAATAATTAAAACTGCAATATGCAAATTGCCCTTTTTGAGATTGATCCACTGAAATCTGCGCACCAAAAGAACCAGCCAATCCACTACGGATCCAAATCCACCCCTCAAAAATTGCCCATCTCTACATATAGGCTGCCAACAAAGGAACGAAATCTCGTTGGCTTTATCACCAGTCAATATGGAGAGTGCAACGACGAAGAAAGAGGTACAGTACGAACATTTGAAACAATGTGTCATTGTGCTCAAGTCAAATGTTAGGATCTGTAGAAAAGATTCTATAGGAAAATTAAAGAGGCTGCTTGTATGATTCAGTCCAAATATAGGTCCTACATCACAACCAATCAAGCTGTTGTTTGCTATAAGCGCATTTGCAATACCGTCTCAGTGCTACAATTGGTGTTCCACAAAATGCAGGCAAGAAAAACCGAATTAGGACTGAGAAGCATAATACAAACCCAGTGTAAAAGATGTTAAAGATGTGTTGGTAAAATGGAAAAGTGAGCTGTGAAAAGTGAGTGTTTTGGAAAAGTCATCCAGGAGCAACTAAAGCGTGTGCTGAATTCAAGCATCTACTTGAAGAGACACTGGTTGTATGCACAGGTTACAAGGACTGTGTTACCAGTGTTCTCTTCCATCATGACCACATGTCATGGCCATGAACTGATGGAGAAGTAGCAAGCCGCTGTGCTTCCTCTCCTGAGTATAAGATAACTGCCCCAAAGGCGAAAGGCAAAATTACTGAAAGGAGTGAAAATCACATGGGGAAAATGTAACAGGGTGCCTTCCCAGTCTAAGGAGTTTTGAAGGAAAACCTGTATGGAGAGCTTAAGCCCAGCACTAAGCAGGATAATTCAGACTGTCCTAATTAGCCTGCTTAGCTGGCTCGTTAGTTCTTTTAAAAATCCTAAAGCTCTCAGTGCTAGAGATCTCCTGTCCAGGGAAACACCCTGGACTGCTGAAGAGATCACACAGGGGCTATGTCTCTCTGACTCAAGAAGATACTGCACCCTTGACCGCTGTGGAGAGAAGTCTGCACTGGAATTCTTCCCCCCTCCTCCCCCCCACCCCCCCACTCCTAGCCAGACTGAAGGAAGCCGGGCCCAAAGGTAACTGACCTGCACCTTGAACTGTTTCCGTGATTGTTGTTGGTAAGGGGCCTAGCCCCCCAACCCATAGATAGGATGTGGTTTGGTGTAGTCAGTGCTCCCTATGGGAGCTAGGCATTTTTTTTCCCCCTTTAACCCTGTTTTTGCTGAACACAAGCTTTTGTTTCCGTTAAAGGTTTAGCTAATAAAAAGCCTATATTTTTCCCCTAAACCAAGTCTCCCTGTTTTAACCTCTGCACACATCTCCTACAGTAATATTTGCGGAGATGTGTAAAAGTTAGTTGTCACTGGAATTTTTCGAACTGACTTTATTACTCTAGCTCTGAGCAGTGTGCAGGTTGGGAATCCCTGCATTGCTTCCTCACTTACTATATGCTTGTATGCCCCAAAAAGGAAGCATAATCATTGTTTTTCAAAGTTAATTTCTTTTTTATATATGTAATCTTTGGTTTGAAACATGAACTACCTGTATAAGATATTTAAAAAGCTGTTAAAAAGCTGTGGACATGGTTGGACACTTTCACGTTTTATGATGCAAATATACATTGCGAAATTGAGCTTCACATTTATGTTCAGCAGTGACTGCATTGTGAAGTCTCTGATCTGCAAGACAAAGTCAACGCAGTGTGCAAATAACACTTGTTTAAGCAAATAAAACATTGATTTTATATGATTTTACTTTGCTTTTTTACATTGTTTTTAGAGAGTTTTGTCAGTAGGAAGACTTTGATATATTTCTCGTTTATTTTTATGGTTTTTTTTTCTATGATTTCCTCACCAATTCATATAGTAAAATACATCATTATTGCATACGATTTCTAATCACGCTGAGAAAATTATCATAAAATACATTAGGTACCGACATGCCACTATAAATTTAATTGAGTGTATCAATGAACTTGCCTGGCTGCCAAGCTAACTAGGCAATGTGAGGATATTAAACTCAGTTTTATCACCACAATAGTCAGGTCACATTTCCACTATTGCATAAGTAAACAGATTAACCAGTGTAGCCCCGGTAAGAAGTGGGGGCTATATATCTTTCTCCTACTGGTGTAAGTCCTGCTAAGGGCAGGCCGCCAGTAGTATCATGGGTTTCCCCTGCTTCAAGCCCTGCCTTGATTGGTGGAGTTAGGCCCCCTGACTCTGTGTGGAAGGCATGAGACACAGGGGAGGGGCCTGCTGACATCATTAGGGGTGGGGCTGACTAAACTTAGTGTTGCCTGTTCCTGTAAGAGACAAGCAGTTCTGTCCTGGGTTCAGAAGTGTTGGAGTGACTGACCAGAGAGGTCATGATTAGAGTGATACCTGTGCTTGGAGGAGAAGCAAAGGCTCAGCCTGATTAGAGCTGATAGCCGATAGTGCGGTGGACCAATGCCCCTCACCCTGCTCAGCGGGTGAGGGGGGGAATCTAGCCTCACCCAGAGGATATACTCCTCGGGGTGGGTGTCGGGGTATTGGAGCTCCATACAGCCCATCCTGCAGGGGTACAGTCTGGAGAGAGAGGAGGACAAGATCCTGTACACTGTACCTGAGTGCTGCTGTGTATGAACTGTTGCTGCTATTGCTGCTGGAGAATAAAGGACATTGCTGCTTTTACTAAGGACTCTGTGTGTGTGAGACTGAAATCTCTCGCCCTGAAGCAAAGGGCTCTCTGGAAGGATTTCACCCTACATCCTAAGGGCTTACCAGAGATGGAGGCACTGCACCGTTGCTGAGCTAAAGATGAAGGCATATACACCAGAAGCCTGTCCCTGTTGTCCCCTATACCATCGCGGGAGACTCAGGCTCTCCTGTTCCTCACAGGTATGCACCACCATAGTACATGTAACCAGCCCTCATTACACCCTAGGGGTCCAGTCTGTGACCGGGGGGGGGGAGGGAAATGGGTTACACTAGTATGCAACATATCAACTTTGGACTGCTTGTATCTGTAGCGCACACAGTCAGAGCTTAATCTTTGCTTAAAACATGTCTTGCATGATTACAAGGACTAACATTTATTTAAAGCATAGTATTTAACTTCTGTTAACATCCCTCCTCCCCAACAATGCTATACAGTAGGTGCAACAGTGTGGCTAAACCAAACTCAATGCTATTGAACATCCCCAAAAATCAATACCCCCAAACTTTAATGGGACCAGCTGTACTCCTGTACCATACTCCTACCTGAGTCATACTCCAGCCTACAATGAGTAGTTATTTTACCTTATTGTTTCAACAATGCCCCATATTCCCTCTAGATTGTAAGCTTTTATTAGCCCTCACTACCTTTTGTATTTATTTATGCCTTTATCAGTGTATTACAGTGAGCACATGGAAAATATTAGCGCCACTGAAAATGTACTTTCTAATGTAATTCTTGATGTATGTGTGTGTATATGTATATATATATATACAGTGTTCGACAAACCTATACATTTGCTCGCCTCGGGCGAGTGGATTTAACCCCCGGGCGAGTAAATATTGGCCCAAGCAGCACACGTTTGGTACTAGGTGGCGAGTAAATTTTTTTGTGTGGCGAGTAGATTTTTTGGTGATTTGTCAACCACTGTATATATATATATATCAAATAAAAAGTTCACTTATGAGCACATTCACATGTCTTAGACAGGTCTGCAACCCTGCCTTTCACCATTATCACCTAGCATACAGTGCTTCCACTGCAGCAAGGGATTCTGGAAAATGACATGCAAATGAGATCACCTTTTGCCTGAAATCCATTTTTACATGGAGCCCTTATAAGTGAATGCTTGCTGTTAACACTGCTTTTAAGCATAGCATGGGAATCAGATGCAAAGCCAGAGAAACCACTCACAGACATTTTTCGACCTTAATGGGTCTCATCAGTGTGAGGTTGGTTATACTAGCTTTGACATTTTCAAGGCTGTAGGATTTATCATACACATTTTCACCCACCATAACTTAAAATGTATATATAGTAAATGCTGGGTGCACACTATACACAAGTATGAACAATTGTAGGTATACTCATCAGTGGATGGACAGGGCACACCAACAGGTCCAGTATATACAGAATGTAGAAAATTCACAGCACTCTCCAGGTATCAGCAAAAAAAATTATTTACCAAATTCTTTGAGTACTGAGGAAAAGCCGATAAAGGGCCCCATGCAGTAAAATCTCAATTTTTGACAGTGTTGCTATCACGGTATACAGAAAGCCCCGAATACCAGTGATAGCAACATTTGCAAAAATGGCGAGTAGCCGGAGACGAGATGCTCGACTCTCTGAAAAGGCTCTCCCGGTGAGTTGATTCTGCTGGAAATTAATTATTTTGAATTTATATTTTATTATTAGTGTACATGAGCAGGGGGTCTCCGGAGCAGAACCGCATTGGTTTCAGGTCCGGGACCCCCTGCTTCCCGAGATACAGGCCCCGTTATGGGGTGCCAGTAATGCATATGAGATACCGGCACCCCATAGTGGGCCTGTATCTCGGGAAGCAGGGGGTCCCCGGACATGAAATCAACAAGGTTCTTCTCCAGAGATGCCCTGCTCATCTACACTAGTCTTAAAATTTATACTAAAATATGTAGTAAGCACCAATACACAACCCACGCCCTGTGCCCCCACATAAAACCATTATTTACTTATTTTTACACATGCTTGATAACATAGGCCGGCAGGGGTCCCCGGGTGGTCCCCATGGGTGTCTGGGGGTCCTCGGTCATCTCAACGAGTGTCTTGGGGCAATCGGTTGGTACCCGTGGATGTTCGGTGGCCCCACAGGGGTCCCTGGGTGGTACCCGTGGGTGTCTGGGGGTCCTCGGGTGGTCCCCGTGTGGTACCATTCATGTTGTAAAAATAAATAAAGATGGCCTACATTTGGCCTACATTTCAATAAATACACCTCACCTCCTAAACACATACAGTACAGTAATGTGCAAATTAACTACTATCCAGATATGGATAATAGATCATTTGCCCATTATTAAACAAAACATTAGCCAGCTAGCATAAATAAAGTAAATAAAACTGTTCTACTTACCCCTGCCATTATAAAGGGCGTCCTCATCAGCATACTTCAGGGCCATGTCCAGGGCCAGAAAGAATACATAAAATACAATCTAATGGCCCCTAACCCCTTAATCACTTAAGCGGTTAATAACCGCTATAGTAATTAAGGGGTTAATCCACCCTGCCCCGCTTCCCACCCGGGAGCCTAACCACATACCCTCGACCCACTATACCCACCCTGTACTTATTGATTGGCATAGTAGTACATCATACCCATATAATATGGGCATGATAAGCTACTATAGCAGTCAATGGTCACCCTAATACAAAAGAATGAATGTCCAAAATACACAATAATCAAACATATACAACAAGCACCTAAACCCCCAAAATCAAAAATTAAAAGCACTAGCGAACCAATCAATTACCTAAATGAAACCACTAGCCAATCAATTAAAGAAATAAAACCACTAGCCAATCAAATAAAGAAATAATACCACTAGGCATTCAATTAAAGAAATAAAACCACTAGGCATCCAATTAAATAAATAATCAAATAATCAATAATCATCAAGAAGGTCGACCGACCAAGACACTCTTGCCCCAACTAAGATGGCCACTAAATAAGGAAGTCAGTCTCAGTTTGATTCAGATTGTCAGCACCTGCTCCAGTGCTTTGAATAGCAGCCAAGGCTTGAACAAGGTATTCTAACCTTTGTGCTCCCAGATCACATATGATTCACTTTCTTTACCATTCCTGTCTCCAGTCCCATTCCTTTCTCCAGTCCCGTTCATGCCACCAACTCTGACCCCGGAACTGGACCCTGCTATTCTTGCCTGCCGCCTGCCTCAACCCGGAACTGGATATATCTACCAGTGCATTTCTAGTACTCATAGCCAAGGTCAAGTTCAGGGTATCACTCCCTACCTCTGCCCTGCGGTCTTTTTTTCTCTATCCTCTATCGGGCATCTCCGGTTGTGTCTCACACGTCTGTTCATGTCTCTGTGTTTAGGTCCTCCCCAAACCTCTGTTAATAATTAAGCATCATATTATCAAAAAAGTGTTTATTTAGAAGTAGAATGAAAAGAAGTAAGCTGTGCGTATAGACCAAGGCAGAGTCTATTCAAAGCTGCGGAGCAGCGGTATGAGGAACTATGAAAAGCACAGGCATAAACAGACCTGTGAGTGCACACGGAGATACCCAACAGAGTGGAAGGACTGCAGACATGAGGGGATGTCAAAGCACAAATGGTTTCAAAGCAGAAAGGGAATGGTGCAGCAGACACATGCTGAGGAATCCATTATCCCCACTAACAAGAAAATTAAAAAATTTGGTCCCATCAAATGAGTATAACTATATATATTTTTCTATATGTTAATGTGCGTTGCTTCCCCCCCTCCCCCTGGGGGATCTTGCCTAGGCCACAGGTCCATGTGGTGCTAGTTACCTGTGAGGGTCCAGGAGAGATGAGCTTCCGCGATGTTATGAGGAACAGGACAGGCTTTTGGTTATCCACAAGTTCTCTTCATCTGTGTCAGCGCCTCCAGTCACAGTAGGCTCCAGCAGAACTGGAGGCAGTCCCCGAAAAGGCAGTCTTTTCTCCCATACCTTTGCCCAATAGTCTGCTACTTAGGCAGAATTATATAAAAAGTATCTTTATTGGTGCAGCCACTGCAGGTGATATCACAGCGTTTGCATCATAGTGGAGAATGGGTCCCAGACCCCTGGATGGTGCTGGCCAGAAAGTAATATTGAGGCCTTGTGCTCTTCACAGATCTTGAGCTCACTCAGCCCTGCGAGGGGCACGTCTCACTCTCAGCCGGGAGGTACTTGAACTGACTCTCTCACCCCCACAGGATGGGCTGAGCTCAACTCGTATAATTTGAACACTTCCTCCCTAAGTTCAGAGGGGGAGGGCACAGGGTCTACACCATGATTGGCTGTACACAGACTCCTGTTCACCTCCACCCCTGTCACTCAGAGAGGCAGCATGGGGAGGGGTAAACACACAGGATAACCTGCCACTGTCTGTAGCTATCAGAATTTACATGACAGGAAGGCAGAAAGATAGTCTGGACAGTCATGGCTATACTCTCCCCTTAGGTGAAATTCTAATGTCCTTACTGGGATTCAATTTAGATACCATCCAGTAACCTGGAGCCGACAATACAGAAATAGGTTACACAGATGTTACAACATAACCGATAACACAGTAAACAGACGACTAACCTATATTATCCACTGTTTACAGCGATGATAAGAAGTAACAATTCTTCCAACTGGAGAAGAATAAGACCTTCATTATATTATTTGGGATCCGGCTTCTTTACTAACCACCCATCAAACAACTTGGTCCAGCTGTAGTACACCTTTGGAGGACCAGGACCCTGCCTAACTTCTACTCTATCCTTATAGATGCATGTATCCACTAACCATTCTTCCATGATGAAGCATATTTTAGACTCTAATATACTGTATAGATTTTCTCTGAAGTCTTAGACTTCAGATACTCCAAAACAGCCTGCTTGAGCCAATCATGACGTTTTTTTTTCCATTTCTTCCATGATCAGCTCAGGCACATATGGGAAATTGTAGCCATGAGACTGACGGTACCGGTGTAGACTGACGGTACCGGCTCTATCAGTTCTACTAAATTTTAATATTTTGCCGCCAGCTCTTTGGTCAGGCAGCACCCAAAATTTAGGTTCACTAAGTTCTGCCTCCTGATAGAAAATGGAGGGTCCTCTCACCCCTAATTTTATTTCTCTCACCCTCTTGCGAAGGGCTTCAGCTATTTCCTCAGGTGACAGTTGACCTTCCTCCCACCAGTGGTCCACGACAGGACCATCCACCAGCAGTAGCCAGGTCCTGTTTAAACTGGCGGGTATCCCTGAAACATTGAGTCCTACATCTTAAAAGATTCCACGGACTGATGTTCTATGTATAGACTACTGGTCCTGGTGTCCATCTGGGAGGACACACCAGAAGTAGCTAACTGTTGGGACAATGATGATTCCCTAAACGACCTGAATGACCCCGGGGATCTAGCCACTAGTATGCGACTAGATGCAGGTATTTCTCCCTCTGACTCATCAGAACACCCATCCCTTCCCCCAAAGTTCCAGTCCCTTAAATCCGTTGACAGGCTAGGGAACAGATCATCACTGGGGAATTTGGTTAATACAAAGTTGGATGCAGCAGGGACCGAAATATTGGGACTACAAGCTAAGGGTCGAGGCCTAGGATGGTCCCGGATAAATTTCTCAGGGTAGGGCTTACCCTTAGATGGCATTATCAGGCTGGATTCACAGGATGGTGACTGGGCTGGTGATGGGGCTGGTGACAGGACATGAGCAACTGGGGCCGGTGAATTGGCCCTTTCAATGTCAATGACCAGTCCAGAGTTTGCAATTTTGGGTTTTGCACAACCCCTAGAGGATGTATAGGGGCAATGCTAAAGGATCCACGGTTCTGACAACTTCTTCCCTGGAGTGGGGTCTTCTGGGCAGTGGTAAACTGTCTGGCACTCACCCCAGGAAGTCCTGACTCTGGTTCCGCAGCTGCCATCTTGACGACATCATCAGGTCACGCTGATATCGTGAGGCTGCCTGGCAAGCACAAGTTCGGCGGCGATGATATCTCATCCGGCTGTGCCGGAAGTGCATCACCCCACGGCACACCAAACAGGGCTCTGCCTGGCTCCTCGTCTGGTAAGGCTGCAGCAGACTCCTATTGCTGGAAGACAATGGAGACTCACCCAGCTGAAGGTAGGAGATGTCACCTGGTTCCTCAGCAAGTGGGTCTTTTACTGAGCCGACACCTTCCTCTGGCGTGGGGCTCCTCGGGGGGTCCGGCAGCACCACAGCCTTCAGGACGGACGTCGCTGGATCTAAACTCTGCCGCAGAACACAGGTAGGTGCAGGCCTTTTCTCTACAGGTGTCTGGCAGCTTGCTTCTCCTTTGGAAGAGGAGGGTAAAGACACCTCCTCCGGGCAGCGATGTCAGGTGCCTCGCACCCTCTGGCAGCAATTGGCATGGAGCTGACCCGCTCCGGCGTCACCAGAGGAAGCGTACCCAACACCCCTGGGTCAGTCAAAGCACCCTCCCTGCGCACCGACACCGGTTCCAGTCCTGGAACCATTGGGAACTGGACCACTGGGACGGTCCCAGCACAGGAACGCTTGGCTCAGTTACAAGAGATTCCAAATTTAATTACTTGACGTTCATATGACAATTATGATCAGATTATTTCAATTGTTTGATACGTCATTTTGTTTTTCACTTCGGTAATGTTGTTTCATTAATATTGTCTTTTGCCTTTTGGTACAATAAATGAAAATTCATCTTTGCACCTTTTTGTTTAAAAAGATATTAAATACTTGAAAGGCACTTCTGTACTACAACTGTTTCAGACCAATAATCTCAATACATATCCCCCATGTTTTTTTTTTTTTTTTAACATCTATTTGTGAAAGTAAATTTACTTTTCAAAGCTATTTAGGATTTTCTTAAAATAAACACAGTTATGTGATAGCTATTTCTCAATGTCATACCCCACTATTTAGTAGAGGTACAAGAGGTTGGTGTTACATGCATTAAAATTAAACGTATCTGACATATGCTGATATCATCTTCTAAAGTGTCTTAACATCTTTCCCCAAAACCTTCATATTTCCTCCTTTATCATGTTGTTCATGCAGCCAGTATAAATTACTTTTGTCTTTTCAGCATGATCTTATCGATATTTGTGTGTGCTTTTAATAACAAGAAAATACTCTTCTCCCTGGTACAAATATGGCTAATAAATCTACTTCTGTATGATCAATGTGCAAAGCATGGACGTTAGTGGTTGTGAAAACTTGTCTCTTTAAAGCATGATTTCTCTAATAAATGGAGTCCATAGAATGTGCCAAAGCGTTAGTAAATATTTCAATTAAGTGCACAACAATAATCTAAAAGTAGGAATTTAAAAAGTGGATTGGAATCTAAACGTGTTTTTTCATTTGCCTGTCACTACCCAGAGTCCTTATCTGTAGCTGAACCACTGCATGGCATGTGACAAGGAAACAGGTTTAGTGAGTGACCTGTGGAATACCAGCAAATCCAAAGCTGTAATTGTGAGAACATAATAAGACAATTAAAAAAAGTAACAATAATTACACATTTTGCCTCGGGAGGGAGGGGGTGGAGGGGGGGGGGATACTGGGTAGTATTACATTAAAATGTAAAGAATTATAAATATATCTGTCTAAAATTAAAAAGTGTAAATAACATATATTCCTTGATTCACTAAACTTTGGAATATCAGTGAATTATTTTTTTTGTTAAAAAATGGGAATTTGTATTTTTTTTCCAATTCACATGCAATCCACAAAACTATAATATATGTATAAAATTGTATGTTCCTTAACTAGTTTGCATGCTGGCGTTTTACAATGGGAGATAATAACTATTGTCCATTTCATGAAATGGCATTGCAGCCACATTAAATAGAAATTTGGGGTACTATAGGGGTAATGCAATAAGTAATTTAACACTACTGATATTGGGTGCACTATTAATTGAGATGGGTAGAGAAAGTTATTCACGTTTCTGCAGAATTTCAACTGCATTTTTGCTGACTTTTATCTCTACCACTATTTGTGGACGTTCACAACATAGTGCTTAATTGGTGGCTGGGTGATAATGTCACTGCCTTTAAAGCTGGTGAACCTGGTCCAAACGTCAGCACTCCCAGTCCTCATGAGCTAAGGCATGTCACTCAATCTCACTGTGCCTCAGGCACCAAAATTAGATTGTAAACTCAATGGGGAAGAGACTCATAGGGCCTCATGCAGTAAGCGTCGATTAAGTGAAATCGGCAAGTTTACCGATTAGTCATGTTAATGGCGATTTTTCCTCTCCGTATGCAGTAAGTGCCGAATACATTCAAAATGAACCCGAAAACAAATCCGCCCACTCTCACGATGATTATCCGATCACACACAGGTGTATCGGCGTGCGTGGCGGGGTGCTGATAGGTTGCCCAATCACAAATCTTGCTGAATCAGGCGAAACAAGCATGTATTGGATTGCGCACCATATTTAAAGGCAACGTGTACTGCTAATCATTCTCTGTGTTGTTGGGAGTGAGAGAGAGAGAGAGACGCACAGAGCTGGCTGATTGAACATTTGCATATTGACGGAGAGACTTGTTGTGTATTGGGTGAGCTTTGTCCATTGTTGTTTTGTTTACATCTTTGTCTTGTTTTATATGTGGAAGTGTTTCGTGTGATTGGCTGTACATTAGTTGTCTGTTTTTTGTGAGTGCTGGAAGTATGCCCGCAAAGCGTGGGAAGAGTGATGCTGGTGGGAGTGGGAGTGCTACTCGTGCGAGTACGCGTCGGAGTGAACGTACTGTTCAGGGGAGTGATGTTGCTGGTGCACCGAGTGGTGTTGCTGGGAGTGGGAGTGCTGTTGCTGGGAGTGTTGTTGCTGGGAGTGGGAGTGCTGTTGCTGGGAGTGGGAGTGCTATTGCTGTGAGTGGGAGTGCTGTTGCTGTGAGTGGGAGTGTTGTTGCTGGGAGTGGGAGTGCTGTTGCTGGGAGTGGGAGTGCTGTTGCTAGGAGTGGGAGTGCTGGTGCTAGGAGTGGGAGTGCTGGTGCTAGGAGTGGGAGTGCTGGTGCTGTGAGTGCTGCTGGTGGCGCAGTTGCTGATGGGGTGGATGGTGGTGGCGTGCTTGCTGGTGGGCAGCTTTTGGAGGCTCTTCCATTGGAAGAAGGAGAGTCCAGTCAGCACCAGCCAAGCTCTGACCCTAAACCTGCTCGGAAGAAACGTGTGGAGAAGCCACGTAATCCTCGCTTCAATGACCAGGAAAATACAGCTCTTGTCACTGGCATTCTGGAGCACTATGACAGTATCTATGGACATTTACTAGGTAAGTGTACCTTTACATTTATTATTCAAATACATGTGATCCTAGGTCATCTGAGTTTTGTTCATATGCAAATATGGGTTCAGAATATCTTTCTATGTTAATTAGTCTGGAAACACAGCTTTTTATCATGCCTTACAAGGACAACTAAACACAGGCGGTCAATTTGCCATAACTGCATACAATATGAATGCAACCTTGCTTACATGTATAGGTTTAGTAGTGAATGCTCATGTGCTTCACATATTACACATAAAACAGCATGTTTGCTATCTCTTGGAACAGCTAGCAGTGTAGGAAACTGGTGCTTCTATTATTAATCATTTACCTCATATATTTTATATGTTTTTCAAGGGCGGACAAGTTCAGCAAGCAGAAAAGAAATGTGGGACACAATAGTCATTGGTGTCAATGCGTGTGGGAATCATGTGAGGGACAAGCGGAATTGTCACAAGAGATTTGATGATATTAGGTCCAAATTGAAAAAGAAAATACAACACCAACGCGTGCATGCTACTGGCACTGGAGGTGGGCCGACACCACAACGTCTCATATTAAGTCCATTGGAGGAGCTGCTTCGGGCAAAATTACTTCCCGTCGTCGTGGAAGGCTTACCTGGTGACCGTGATATAGGAATTTACCCCTCACAATTTCCACCAGGTGAGAAATATTACTGTACTAGGCGTGTCGTTGCTTACAGTTATTTTGCATAGTTACACTGCTTTTTATACTGTCTTCACAATATAAGCATACCTGCATCTATATATGTATATGTCTGATTCTGTATATATATATATCTCAAAATAGACATATATGTTGTAGTCCTACTAAAAGCAGTAACTAATATAGCACGTGCCATTGCGTGCTCATTTACATGTGAATTCCCAAAATGCATTGCTGCAGTGGAAGCAATTGATGGTGGGCGAAGATGGGGAACAACAGGGTAGTACACATGTGTAACACATGTTAATGAGAAATTATTACTAGCTACAGGTACAGAACAGAAATATGTATAATATTATTGTGTATTTTATTTATTTTACTCCGACAAACATGACATTACTGCCTATTTTAAGCATGCATCAAATATATTGCATGCAACGGCCTACAAACATCACTTGCACTAACACATCTATAGTTGTTTATGAAAAGGTCCATTTTTGCTTTAACTCATATACAGACAGCATAATGAGGCACACGTATCATATTTTATGTCATTGTTTTCATAACTTAAAAACTGCACACGACTATTTAGCTCATCTACCATTGTGTTAAAGCAGCTGCAATTAATATCTCATCACAGCATACACTTCAACAGAGGGGGTGGGGTTCAGCACACACACTAATTACAGCCTCATTTTAGGGTCAACTTAGTTCACACCATTTTCACCTGTTTCAAGTAATTGAAAGGTGTGGCTGATTAGGCTTTTTGGGGAAGGGAATACCGTTCTTACAACCTGACTAGCACAACTGAAGTTAATCACACTCATTTGAAAGCTTCACTTTAGCTACTAAATGCCCCAACAACTCATTACTTATCAAAGCGTACGTCACACATTAGTTCACTCATATCTATAGTTGAACTACTACTATCAACGACACATTATCACACACTGCATGTGTTGTCTTGTTTAGTCACAGCCACATTCATGTGTGCCACATCTTATATTAATGTACCACACATATCCTCTACCAAAAACAACACTTTTTGCAATATGACCACCTTCATGATAACCATTCTGAATGGTCATCTCATGATAGTTATGTACATTATGATACTGATATCACTACACAACATATGATTTTTATGTACAAATTTTATCTATTTATCCTCACGCATTACTGCAGGAACATAGTATGTTTTATGTTAGGGAACTCAAAAGTTCTAAGTACACAGGCATGTACATTGTTATTACAACTATTTATGTTCACTTTCACACACACATTTTGGGTTAAGGAAATGATGCTGTTAGGTACTCATAAATACAGAACATACAATAACTGTTTGTTCAATATTTACACATGTAAATGTAAAACTTATGTTATTGTTATATATAGTTGCCCCTGAAGGACATGTGTCACCTGAGACTGAACAAGTGTCTTCACCTGGGTCAGCCAGCTCAACACACCTAGAAGGTGAGTGTATCAGTTGGTGGCCATATAATATGTGCTCTTCTATATGTTATGTTGTCATGTTCATTATTTGTTTTGCACATCTTCTTTAAATAGGATTACTTAGTGTCAGTGAAAATTAAGTGTAAGGCAACTTGTATTGTGTTAGTGATGTTAACTATCATGTAGGAGTTGTGAGTTTACAGCAAGTTTTCATTCACTCATATTTCATACTGAGTCCAAACATTATTCTTAAGTCAAGGTAGTTTTTAATGTGAGGTTATAAAACGTATGGAAACATGTTAGTTGTTACTTATGACACAGTACAATTACATAGTAACACAGCAGAGATTAACATGCCATTTAATAATGTGTACATTTATTTGTAGAACATGATGAAGAGGATTTTGATGATGATGATGATGATGATGATGATGATGCCGCCGCCGCCGCCATAGACACACAAATACAAGCAAGTGACCATGAAGAGGTTCCAATTGAAACTGATTTACCGCCAAAACGTCCAGCAAATACCACATATGATGCAATTGTAGCTTCTGAGGGAAAAATTGTGGAAGCAGAAAATCGTCGCCATTCTGACCTGATGACAGTGCTGGAAAGGATGATTGCACTGCAGGAAGAAACAGTTTCACAATTGGCACATCTCCACAGAGTCTTCATTGAAGTGCCTAAACAGTTGCAAAAAATCAACACCTCATTCGAAGCATTAGTTGTTCAGCAAACACAAGCTAATTACTGGAGAATGACTAATGTACCACAATTCAACACCTCACAGCCAGGATCTGTTCATACAGGTCAGTTTTCACCACATTCATCTGATATTCATTCACCAGGCCCAAATGTTACCGGTCAAGTAGCAGACATTGCTGTGCAGGTTCCTGATGACATCCTACCGCTGCCATCTGTACAAATTCAGCAGCAGACACCTACAAAGGAGGCGACAAAAACAAAACAAGACACACATGAAACAGACCAACCATCACTTGTGCAGTGTCTACCAACTTGCTCACATGTGTCAGTGGGCACAAGCCCTGTCCGTGAACAGTCACTACCCAAAAGCCCTGTAGGTGAGTCACTGCCCAAAAGGCCTGTAGGTGAATCGCTGCCCAAAAGCCCTGTAGGTGAATCGCTGCCCAAAAGCCCTGTAGGTGAATCGCTGCCCAAAAGCCCTGTAGGTGAATCACTGCCCAAAAGCCCTGTAGGTGAATCACTGCCCAAAAGCCCTGTAGGTGAGTCACTGGCCACAAGCCCTGTAGGTGAGTCACTGGCCACAAGCCCCGTAGGTGAACAGTCACTGCCCAAAAGCCCTGTAGGTGAGTCACTGGCCACAAGCCCTGCCCGTGAAGTGCCAGAGGCCACTCAAAGTGGCTCTGTTGTGCCTAAAGTTGGTGGCAAAAGAAAAAGGAAAATTCAAGAGACAACAAGCAGGCCTGTTACTCGCTCGCAAAAGGAACAAAAAAAATAAATGTTATAATTCAGAAAATATGTCTTTGGCCTTGTTTTGTTGACTTCAGATTATCTAATTACTATTGTATGTATGCTGAAGACTGTGTTGTTTCCAAACTTTCAAGTATGTTCTTGTACACGTGAAGTTTTGGAAATGTTAACACTCCTAATTAATGAATAGTGTTATAAATATTGATGTTTTAATCGTCTGTTCAGTAATGGTCCACCAGGAGCCAGTTGCTAAGTTTAGAGAAGCTGCCATTGACTTTGCAGCAAAACATTGCATTTGGGTGTGTTAATTGATGTAATCATTGCATGTGCATATTATTTTCATGCAATTATAAAAGCACCTATTTAACTGCAAACATCTTTCTTGTACGTGTACAGCAGGATTTTGTGTTAAATATTACTTACCTTTGGTGGCCATTGTAATGTTGTCCTTTAATCATTTATGTGTTCTTGTTTCAAGAACATCTCTGAATTGATACTAATATATATGTAGTATGTATTGATATATGCACACACACACACACAGACACACACTGTGTGTGTGTGTGTGTATATATAGTACTATCTAAACTGGTATAGATGTATTTACAAAAAACATACACTTCATGCTTCCTTGTGAAAACACACTATTTTAATAATACAGGCCTAATGTTTGACAACTATACTAAGTGTGAGCCTCTAACATTATTGGGTGCAAACAAATGTTTATTACTTAATTCACTCATGTTTATCACCATTTAAATAGGTTTCATACAAGGCCTACTTACTGCCATCAATATGTTGTGTGTACTCCTGCAATATAAAAAAAAAAAAAAAAGATACATTATATATATATATATATATATATATATATATATATATATATATATATATATATATATACATATACATATATACACACACACACACACACACACACACTATACATATAGTACAATATACACTTTATATATATATATATATATATTTTTATGAGAGAGATATATTTATATATATATAGATACACACGTATTTAAACTCATGCAGACAGGTAGTTAACCAGAATTTCAAATACACACAGAAATGTATGTGGGAAAAAAACATTTCATTTTGCAGGTGTGTGTATTTACTGATATGGCTGTCTAAGCACTATTTTCACACAGTGCTCTTTGTTATTTTTCTAGAAAACTCAATGTTACTGAAATAAGTGTAGGAATGTTTTCACAAACGAGATAAAAAAATGATACATGTTTTTCCCACATTCGCCTATCACTAACCACAAAACTTAAACCAATTAAAAGGACACATCCAATTGGCGTTTGAAATAAGGAGTAAAAGTAGTTACTTTTGTTGACCTTGAAAACGAAACACAGGAATTTGTTAGCCATTGAGCAGAATCATTTTGATGAGCAAAGAAGACAGAACTGCACACATCTTTTGTGCAACTCTGACATGGCTGATGAATTCGTTAACAATATGAATCCCCTCTTAGGTTATAAGTACATGGTTTCAGAAGCAATTTTAAACAGTCGCGGACACAAAGCAAGCACACGCCAAATCTATGATTTGATTCGAGCTAAATATCCTTATTACCAAGACCGTAGGCATGCGCGGAATTTTAATTCCTCAATAAGATTCACTTTATCAACTAATGACTTTTTTGAACGTGTGCAGGATAAGCTAGAACACACCTATGGTTTCTGGAAGATTGCAAAGGAAAAGCATTTTACCCTGAAAGAGGGCACATATATTGTTGTGAAAGGCATATTTATTCCTAATGCCAATAGCAATGGATCCGCTACTACTGTTCCGTGTGAATCGATACCTGCTGCAATATCTGCACCCTCCATTCCTGAAACCCACATTGTACAACAACAAAAGTACTATGATTATGTACCAAGCCTTTCAGCTGAAAATGCATTGGAATGGGAACCAGAAGAAATGAACCTACCTCCCGACCAATTGTTTGAAGAAAGCAGTGGCGATTCCTATGAGCGCTTCATGGAGGAGATGTGTGTCATACTGGATTCAGCGGGTGGGTCAAGCGTGGATGAAAATGCCTTGCATTTCTGGAGCGACCAGTTGCAGCCAGACGAACAGTTAATTCTAGAAGAATGGTAAATATAACAACCGTTATGCGTTGACTGTGCGTTTAAATGTTTTTTTTTTTTTTTTTTTTTAACCACCATTTTCCCTTTCAATGCGTGGATACAGCGTAACATTGCAGACTGCATAACATGTAGCGATCACAAAGAAATTGTTGCCGAATACAATATAGTATAACCTGAAAGAGTAGTACACATTGCTGACGGAATAAATATACGTACTTTAACCCTTTAACCATACCCTTTAACCCTTTAACCATACCCTTTAACCATATTAGCAACATTTTAACATAACTCTAACACATACCTGTTTTGTTATCATGCAACATTTAAAAGCGGGTCCACCACGTATGACGTGGGACCCTTGTCATGGCCCAAGGCGTCCTTAAAAAGGATTACGGATGTAAGTCCCGCCCCCAAGCGACGTGCGCGCCTCAAAGCCTATTGGCTGTCATGTTTTGTTATAGTAACGGTAACTGCAGTGTGTCATGTGTGCGGCTCAGTGTTTGTAGGCGTCAACTGGGCGTTAGCTGAATGTTAATTGAGTGGGAGGAGTGTTAGCGTGCGTTTCACGCTGGTTTAACATGACGTCACACGTATTGCATTTGCGCATTGTGTTATCGGCCGTCCTTTCTGTCCAAACACGTCTGTTTCAAAAGAATACAGATGTACTCGTTTAGAACGAATGTAGTTTCGTATTCATTGTATTTGAAATAAAGATTTTATGTTTAATGGTATTTTCAAGATGTATTGAACGCACAACGTACGCTTTGTTTTGCGCATGCGCTAACAGTTAGTGCAGCCAAGCGTGAAGTGCGTGCGCACACTAAGATGTGCGCGCACATTTTTCAGTATACAGGCAACGTTCACATCATATACATAGTTATGCCTGCTACAAATTTAAAGAAACATTACATACTGATGTACACTTGTACTTCTAACATATAAGTGAGTGACGTGTGTATGTACACAATCATATAGAGCTGTGTAATGCGTTGTCACGGATACATATATAGTAAGGTGCCATATTTGACCATCATGTGTTTGCTGTATTTCAGAGATGTCGGGGAAGATACAATCGGATCAATGTATGATTTCAGAAGAGTCTACCTTTATATGAGATGATTGTGAGGAGGAGCCACCGACTACTATACTACATATGGAACTAATTTTATATTGCTTGCAGCGCTTATTAACAAACAATTAAAAATGTGATACCCTTATGCCTATATTGCATAAGCACTTAATTAACATAATGATGTTGCAAAATAGTGCCTTATGAATTTTTATTGAGTGTTCTTTAATGACTACTATCATTTTATGGCATGGTGTGTTTTATATATAACAACCATTCCCACTCTGCTAACACATTTGTGAATTCTATTGTGTAATGGAACGTATGACTGTCGAAACTATGTAACAATAATAATAATAATAATTATAATATGAGCATGTTCATTTATAGCGCTGCTAGTTGTACACAGCGCTTTACAGACACATTTTTCAGGCTGAGGTCCCTGGCCCGTGGAACTTACAATTTATTTTTTGCCGCCTGAGGCACAGGGAGATAAAGTGACTTGCCCAAGGTCACAAGGAGCCGACACCGGGAATTGAACCAGACTCCCCTGCTTCAAAATCTCAGTGCCAGTGTGTGTCTTTACTCACTGAGCCACTCCTTCTCCCAATGTAAAGGACACTTACAATCAACTAGCCATTTCTTGTTAAAAATCTCTTGTTACATGGGTATGTTGATAAAATGGTTTGGGACAGTAGCAAATAATGTTATTGGCCAGATGTTGTGGTCCCCTACAATGCATGATGTTCTGATTATGACATCAACATCATGTAATGAAGTACGTTTCTGTGTATATTTCATTAACCTAACTAACTATAGTTTACTGTGTTTATTAAACGTTCTAAAAATACATAGTATAGTCAATATGATGATATAAGCTACCATAATAAAGCTGGTGTTATCATTTGTCGGTGTTATACATGGATCCTACACAAATTGATACAGACACAAACAGTTGTCTTACAAAGTGTGTCTATGCTAATGTGCACGTGATTGACGTTACAATTGTGACAATACTTGATAATTATCATCATGATAATGATGAAGTGACGTGATTTATATTGCAAAAATATTACCAACATTGTCATATTGGTAAATTATAAATGCTAAATGACAGTAACATTAGTGACAAATTTGTCTTCTCTGTTAACAGTTTAACACTTGGTACATGTAGGACACATCCACACACGTGTGACTTATACATACACATGTCACAAATGTAAATTAATGTTGACTATTAATTCTTAGCATTAAAAAACACCTACATTGCTAAATATAAGATGTAGTACGCATTGTTGTGATTACAGGCATTCATGCATGGAGTGTTATGATCAGTCAATTTCATCCGTCATGAATGAGCTCCCGTAAGTAAACAAATAAGTACAGTTATCCCCTTGTCTCCAAACACCTCTATATTACATTAATGGAATTTATAAGGAAACATACATAAAATGTGATGAAATGTGAGTAATCATTTTCTAATACAATGCACATGAAAGCTCAAGAGTAGCTAAATGCATATACATGATACAGAAAGTACATCTATGTTACATTTGTGTTAAAACCAATATGTAGGGTTTTTACTTCAAATAATTATAGGAAGATTGAGGTAGGCACATCTTATGAGAGATGTCAGCAAATATACATACCATGATCAGTCATACTGGAGATATACCTATAATGCAAAGGAACAATATATAAATTGCAAACATTGACATGCCATCTTCAGTACCGTAAACAACACAGCAAAGTGTGTATTTGGTGTTAAATGTGCAACACCATGTATATTTCATGACATTCAAAATGTAAATCAGGCTGGTGTACACATCATATGGATGTACATGTTACACTGCACCAATAACATTGTATGTAAGCATACTAGAAGCATGAATGAGTATGGGCATAATATGTGTATTGTGTTAGCATAAGGAACAACACAATGCTAAAATATTAGTGCTTTGTTACCCCAGTTGTATTCACATACACACAACTAAAGTAAAATTGAAGAGGGATTATATAACCTGTGCAACAATAACATACCAGTGCCACATCCCTTTGTGCACACAGCAGAGAGAAGAAAGGTGTGCAACCCATATTCATCTGTGTCCTACCAGAAGGGTATATAAAAAAACATTATTGTTAAGATAACATAATGTAAGTATAAAAGTAGAACTTGGAACATATATGTTTGTACTTACAAGAAAAAAATGAATTGATGAGATTCTGGCGTGTCTGGCCACCACTGGCTGTTTGTTCATTTTCAGCAGCTACATGGGTGGGATGCTCGTCTACCAAAGGCTCAGCTAGGTCTGATTGTACATTGTGCCTCAGTGCAAAATTGTGCAAAATGCAACAGGCAAGGATAATATCAGACACTTTTTGAGGCTTGTATAGAAGAGCCCCACCAGTTCTGTCCAGACACCTAAATCTGGTCTTGAGTAGGCCAAATGTCCTCTCTATAACAGATCTTGTAGATATATGGGCTGCATTGTACCTGTCCTCTGCTTCAGTTTGAGGGTTTAGCACCGGAGTCAAGAGCCACGGCCTAATTCCGTATCCTGAGTCACCTATAATGAATGGAGCACACATAAGCTGACATTAGTGATCAAATTGTACAATGCCAACATTCCTAAATAAAAATGTGTTTTGTGTTAGAACATGTAAATGTGTACTCACCCAGCAGCCAACCATGTTCAAAATGTCCCTCTTCGAACGCATGGAAGACTGAAGAGTTCCTCAGGATGGAGGAATCGTGACTGGAACCAGGGAATTTGGGTACCACATGCATTATCCTCATCGTCGCATCACATACCACCTGTACATTGAGTGAATGGTAGTGCTTACGATTGCGGTACACATGCTCACTCTGACTAGGTGCAATCAAAGCAACATGTGTGCAATCGATTGCACCCAGCACACATGGTATCCCTGCTATATTATAAAAGCCAGTCCTGACTTCCAGCCACTCTGTCGCCTCTGTAGGAAAATTAATATAATTCCTAGCGCGTCTATTGAGTGCATAGAGAAACTGGGTCAAGGCCCGCGAGAATGTAGATTGCGAGACCCCGCCCACTATGCCCACAGTTGTCTGGTATGACGCGGAAGCAAGATAATGTAATGAGCACAGCATTTTAACAAGCCCAGGGACTGCACGACCTCTGGCTGTGAAAAAATCTAAATCTCCCCTTATCTCCTGATAAAGAGCTAAGATTGCTGCTGAACTCAAACGATAGCGACTTACAATCTCCTCCTCACTCATCCCATCTAACAGGGTTCTCTCCCTGTACAGACGCGGACGAGGCACAACTTGTCTCCTCTGTCTTCTCCTCTGATCTCCTGTCCCTCTCCCTGTCTCTGTCGTATCCGCGTGACTGTCCCTGTCACTGTCACTGTCCCTCGGTGTGTCCCTCCCTTGCCCTATATGATTGTCTTCATCATCAAGCATGTCATAGAAAAGAATGTTCCTCCGTCTCCTAAACAATCTCAACATTTTGAAATGAGTAGCTGTGAATGATCAGGTAATGGGCGTCCTTTAAATAGGTATGTGATGATGTCAGGTGACATAGTAAAATGCAAGGTGTTACATTAACATAATAAAGTACTTCTGTGGCAAGCTGTGTGCAGTTCTTGTTATAAGTATTTGTTGTGTGTATTCTGCAGGGAATGATGATATTTGGCAATGATGTGACGTGAACCTTTGTAGAAACATTGCTTGCAAATAAATAGTTGCATGTGCAATGCATGTAACACTTGTGAACGCAACAGTCAGTCATGTAATTAGGCAAAAAGGCTGAGATTGACGTGGGAAAAGTTTTGTGTAACATGTGTAATTAGCCATGTTATTGTGACATGTTGACAACAATGAATAGTCGTGTGCATATGCATGCATTTCTGTAAGGAGGATAGTTGGTATAGAATGAGTTTACAAGGTGTCCCAATGCTGAATTACTGTACATGTGTGTATAAGTTAGGTTGAAGTGCTTGTAATGCTACGGTTACAATGTAAACATGCAATGTGATTGAGCGTCCAATAAGTGACGTCATGAAAATAGGGAGGACCCAAAAGTATATGTAAACATGAGAAGACAGATGTACATGAACGTTTAAAGATGCGTGTCACATTACAAGCATTGTGTAATGTAAAGGAAGATGAATATACTGTGTATGTGTGACATGTGTGACATGTGTAACATCATGTAAATAATTGTCGCTCAGTTCATTAAAATGTGTGATATGATGTGAGGTTCTCCTTTAAGAGTTGAGTATAGTATTTTCCCTTGGCACATCATCACATGATGAGTAATGTGACCCGCAAATGCTGCAAACATGTAAAAGTATAATGTTATGCAAATAATACACGTCAGCTGTGACACAATGCAGGGAATGCCCCCACACTGTAATGCAAATGACGTTTGTATTGTGAGCAATGAAACGTAAACAGTACTATACTGTTATACGTCCCCGCTCCATTGACTCCATTGATGTACAGAAGTTTTTTTTTTCTAAGTGCCGTTGCGGCAGCCTTAGCGATCGTTCTCCCCTCCAAACTGCCAACTTTAGTTGGCGGGAGAAATTGGCCATAACATCTCAATTTCGTAGTGCCGATCAGGCCCGATAAGCTGTTTTTTTTTGTTGAATCCAGCCGATTTAAAAAAGTGGCGATCAGTGGCGAAAACAGGCTTATCGGCAGCCGACTGGCCATAACAAAATAATCGGCTCCGAAACCTGGCGAAATCAAGCACTTATCGGCGCTTACTGAATCTCAAACCCAATTTTGCCTATAAAATGGCGATAATTCCCTTATCAACGCTTACTGCATGAGGCCCATAGTTTCTGCAAAATACACCGCTGCGTACACTGTCATCAATATATAAAAATATTATTTTATTCTTGCCTCATGCCAACTTTTCCTGGCATGAGGATTTTGGGAGAAATTTGCCATTCTAGAGTTGCGATAAGCCTCGATAACCTATTCGCGGCTATTAGAATTGCACGAGTTTCAGAACCTGCCGATAAGTGGCTTATCACCGTTCACCCAGTGATCTGTTTTGGACGGCTGCAAAAATGGGCGATTTATGCCTTTATCGCCCAGTTATCGAGGCTTACAGAATAGCAGTAGGCGTTTTGGGCAAAAAGGCCTCAATAAGTGGGTTATGAAGGCTTATAGAATAAGCCCCTATCTCTGAGTGCATTTACCATTGCTTTTTAATCTAGTCAAGTGTTTTTATGTGTTATTAAAGTTTGGCTATTTTCTGATGCTGCTGTTCTCCTATGCGCTTCTATCAATATATATATATATATATATATATATATATATATATATATATATATATATATATATATATAGAGAGAGAGAGAGAGAGAGAGAGAGAGAGAGAGAGAGAGAGAGAGAGAGAGAGAAATTCAGTAGCGCCACTTGTGAAACAAAAATTGTATAAAATATTATGAATTAAACTGTGCAAATATTGTGTATAATATTGAACAAAATATCAATCTAATAATTCAAAAAATGTGAAAAATGTTACAAATAAGTGAAAAAATACATAAAAAAATAAATATATATATATATATATATATATATATATATATATACAAATATAGCTGTATGCTCATCTGCATGTCTTAGGCAGGTCTGCAACCCCGCCTTTCCCCATTATCACCCAGCATACAGCACTTCCACTGCAGCAAGGGATTCTGGGAAATGACATGCAAATGAGCACACAGTGTCACTATATATATATATATAAAAACCGTGCAAATAAAACAGGGAAGAAAAGGGACAAAAAATGGAAGAAAGTCCAACCCTTCGTACAAGTCCAGTGAAAATACAATGGTGATTGGAAATGCTGCTCAGGGATCCACGGCTGCTCTCAGAAGGAATAACCAATTCCAACAGGAAGACTATAGAAAGAGAAGAACAGAGAGCGCACGCCCCATAATGTAAAACAGTACATTTAATCAATAAAAAAGAGGACAAGGGGATTAAGAACACTCACAAAGGTACAAGACAAAAAGGCAATTTGTGATATATATAATCACCACCAACAAGGCCACACCGTCCTGGAACACATCAGATGGTAGATTGTCCCTCCGGTTCACATCCAGCAGTGGTCGGGTGCTTTGAAAACAATGTCTCTCGGCATCAGTGCAATTTAGAGATTTTTCAGCCTCAGATCAGCTCCATGCAGTGTTCGACAAACCTATACATTTGCACGCCTCGGGTAGATTTTTTGTTCGGCGAGTAGATTTTTTGGTGATTTGTCGACCACTGTGTGTGTGTGTGTGTGTGTGTTAATGTATGTATATATATATATATATATATATATATATATATATATATATACACACACATACACACATACACAAGGCTGTCATCGGGGGGGAGAGCTGGGAAAAGCATCCTGGGCCCGTTGTTGGATGTAGAGGGCCCAACTTCTGCATCTCACTGCCTGGCCTCTGTTTGCCGCTATCGCCGTGCTCCAGGTGCTGCCGGGCTCCCACCGGAAGCTGAGCCTGACTTCCAGGTGCACCCAGCTTCCAGCGCACATTAGCGGGAGAAAGAGTATGGTGTGGGAAAAGGCAGCTGCTTGGACTCTGGTTGCCACCACCAGGCTCTCCCCAGCTGCTGCCTCCTCTCACGCCATCCTCTTTCTCCAACTGGTGTGTACCAGAAGCTGGGTGCACTCGGAAGTCTGGCTCATCTTCTGACATGCACCGGCGAGAGAGAGAGGCTCGATGTGGGAAGAGGAGGCAGCAGCCGGGAGTAACAAGGCCCGGTGGCGGCAACCAGAGGTAAGTGGCAATTGTATTTGTGTGGGAGTAGTAATTGTATTTGTGTGGGGTGGTAATTGTATTTGCATGGTGTTGTAATTGTATTTGCGGGCTGGTAATTATATTTGTGAGGGGAGGGGGGTAATTGTATTTGTGTGGGTTGTGAGGTGGTAATTGCGTTTGTGTCAGGTGTGGGGTGGTAATTGTATTTTGTGGGGAGAGGGGTAATTTTATTTGTGTGAGGTATGGGGTGGTTGTGGTAATTGTATTTGTGTGAGGTATGGGGTGGTAATTGTATTTGTGTGGGGTGTGTGAATGGTAATTGTATTTGTGTGAGGTGTGGGGGTGGTAATTGTATTTGTGTTTGGTTTGGGGGGGTAATTGTATTTGTGTGGCTGGTAAATATATTTGTGTGGGGAGGGGGTAGTAATTGTATTTGTGTGGGGTGGGGTGGCAATTGTATTTGTGTGGGGTGAGGGGGTAATTGTATTTGTGTGGGATGTGGGGCGGTAATTGTATTTGTGTGGCTGGTAAATATATTTGTGTGGGGAGGAAAGTAATTGTATTTAAGTGGGGTGGTAATTGTGTTTGTGTCAGGAGTGGGGGTGGTAATTGTATTTGTGTAGGGTGGGAGGGTAATTATATTTCTGTAGGGTGGGGTTAACTGTATTTGTGTGGGGTGGGGAAGGGTAATTTTATTTGTGTGGGGTGAGGATGGTAATTGTGTGTGTGTCAGGTGTGGGGGGTGGTGGTAATTGTATTTGGGTGGGGGTGGTAATTGTATATCTGTGGGATCAGGGTGGTAATTGTATTTGTGTGGGGTGGGGGGGTGGTAATTGTATTGTATGGGATGAGGTATTTGTATTTGTGTGGGGTAGGGGAGTAATTGTATTTGTGTGTGTGTGTGTGGGTAATTGTATTTGTGTGCGAGGGGTAATTGTTTTTGTGGAGGGGTAATATTTGTCAGGGAAATTGTATTTGGGTGGGGGTAATTGTATTTGGGCAGGTGGTGTTCCTTGCATCTACAGTGGCTGATCGAGAGCCATTTGACAGACGCAGGATATGATCGAGCCGAGAATCTGTTGAGATTGCCTCTGGGCACTTGGAATGTGCTACACGGGGACCCAATATTCTGCAAACTTGCGTTGCTGGAGGATTCCAATACAGTGACACCAGCAGTGAGTTCCAGGAGATTACATCCTACAATGGAGCGGGCAGACAGCGTTTTTCTCCTCCCGTGTTGGCGTATGAGATCAGCTCATACCACGATTATATATTTTGGCAAGATTGTGAGTTTGAATTTGTCTAAGTTCTATTTTATTAAACCTTTTATACTTTGGTATCACACGAGGATCGGGCACTTTTCTTTTTTTCTCTGATATATATATATATATATGACAGTGTTCGACAAATCCGGTCGCCCGGTAGCCCCGGGCGACAGGATATTGACGGCTGGCGACATGCCAAGCAGCCACGAGGTTTTTTTTTTTTTTTCAACTTCAATTTTCTTTATTGGGGATACATATTCTGACAATATATCACAGCCCATTGCATTCCCATCCCCCAACATCTTATTTTCTTATTCTCTTTAATAACAGCTGTCCCTTATTAAGGCTACTTTGTTTTATGACAGGGACAGTACATAAAAGACATACAGGACAAACCGGACATTGGACAAGAGGGGGGGGAGGGGGGAAGGTAGGGAGGGGGGGGGGCGGGGAGGAGTCTGCTCCAGAAGTTTCTGCCGTCGAGGGGTCCGCTTATGCGTTTCATCGCCTTTTCCGTGGAGGTAGTTCTGTTTGCAAACCTGTTTCTAGTGCTAGATAATCACCTTGCCGTTGAACAGTAGGGTCGTCGGGTTGTTAATTGTTACTTAGGGGGCTGTCTTCTAACTGTACGTCTCTATGTGTCTATTGGCTTCTGCCCTCCAAAGGAGAACGCATTCTCGAGTATTATAGCAGAATTGCGGTGGTGTCCACCCCGGGGATGTCCGCCTGTGCTTGCTATGGTGACCAGACTTTCAGGAAATTTGTGCCGGTGTCATTAACCAAACTCGTTAATTGTTCCATCCGACAAACGAGCCAAATTCGATTCCGAATCTTTGGGATAACTGGAATTGCTGTCTGCTTCCATAATGCTGCAATCTCGCACCTGGTGGCAAATTGCGAAATGCGTTATTAATTTGTGTGTCGCATTTGGCATACCCTGGATCCGTCTGCCCAGCAGGAACAACCACGGGTCCAGGGGGATCTCCCAACCGAGAATCCGCTGTAACCAATCTCTAATCTGTTCCCAAATCGGGGCCACCTTGGCGCAAGACCACAGCATGTGTTGCAGGTCGGCCGTCTCCCCGCACCGTTTTGGGCAGAGAGGGGAGTAGCCCTTAACAAATTTAGCCAATCTAGTTGGGGTGTAGTACCACCGCATCAGGACCTTATACGCGTTCTCCTTTAGTGTGGTACAGATGGAGCTTTTAGCCGCTGCTTGTATGATCTGCTCCCACTCCTCGTCCTCTAATGTCTCCCCTAGGTCTGTCTCCCACTGTCGCATGTAGCTTGGCCGGGTCTCGCTTGTCAATTTTGGACAGACCACTTCCCCATACATCCTAGATGTGAGTCCCCTTGTGTCCGTATCTCTGGAGCACAGCTGCTCAAAATTAGTGCGTTTTGGTCTAATTGCAGTTTTGTTATAGAAATCCCTGATCTGAAGGTACTTAAAAAATTCTGTTTGTGGGATATTTTTTGCGGATTTAATTTGTTCAAATGATTGTATACTTATCCTGTCCCTCAGATCATTCAGTCGGGTAATGCCCGCCTGCATCCAATATTTCATATTCTTACTGGCTAGGCCCGGAGCGAAGTCTGGGTTGCCGATGATTGGCGTCATAAGAGATGCCTTTGTAGTTAAGTTACAACTAAATTTGGAGGCCTCCCACACTCGAATAGAGTTGGCAATGGTCTGTAGTGGTGTGCTGATCTGGCGCGCCCTTGCCTTGGGCAGCCAGATCAGCGTTTGGATATCAATCGGCGCACAACAATTTTTCTCCAACTCTACCCATCTTCTAAGGCTTGGGTCTGTGTGCCATTGGAGAATTTTGGCTAATTGAGCCGCTTTGTAATAAGCGAACAAACAAGGTACCGCTAGGCCTCCCCTGGTTGTGGGTCTTGTCAGGATACCCTTAGCAATTCGTGGGTTTTTCTTATTCCAGATGAATTTCATTATTGCTGACTGGAGGGAGAGGATGTCCGAATGCACCAATGGTATGGGTAGGCTTTGGAAAAGATATAACATCCTTGGGAGGAGATTCATCTTCACGCTTTGTATCCTTCCAATCCAAGAGATGCCCCCCTTTGCCCATATTCTGAGATCCTCTCTCAGCGTCTTTATTAACCTGGGAAAGTTTGCTTTATATAGAGTTTTGTAGTCCCGTGTAAGATATACCCCTACATATTTGATTGCGGAGGGTTGCCATTTGAAATTGAAGTTAAGATCAATCAGTTTTTCGACTTCTTTGGGAAGATTTATATTGAGGGCTTCTGATTTAGACTGATTAATCTTAAAGCCGGAGACATGATTACATTTGTTCAGGATTTCAAAAACATTAGGAAGGGACGTGAGCGGTTTAGATAATGTTAGAATGACATCATCTGCATACAGGGCGGCCTTGAACTCATGCTCCCCAGTTGAGATTCCCGAGATGTCAGGGCTATTTCGTATATGGGCTGCCAGGGGCTCTACACATAGCGCAAACAGTAGCGGCGAAAGTGGACATCCCTGTCTCGTTCCACTTTTTATGTGGAATTGCTCAGAGGGAAAACCCTGGTGCCTCACTCTCGCCGTAGGGCTCTCATACAATGCCATGATGGCCCGTATGAGACGTCCCCCAAAGCCAAACGCCCCAAGCGTCGCTGATAAGTAGGGCCAGTCTATTCTATCGAAGGCTTTCTCCGCGTCTAGACTCAACACCATAGAATGTATATTTTTCTTTTGGGCCAGATCAATCAAGTCTATGATTCTTCTGGTGTTGTCTGCCGCTTGCCTTCCTCCGATAAACCCTACTTGATCCGTGTGAATTAACCTGGGAAGGACATTACCCACCCTGTTCGCTATAAGTTTAGAGTAGATTTTGATGTCCGAATTGATCAGTGAAATGGGCCGGTAGCTCTTACAGTCTGCCGGGTCCTTTCCAGGTTTGTGGATCACCGAGATAGACGCCTGGAGCATCTGTGCTGGGAAGGAGTCCCCCCCCTAGTATACCATTAAACAATTTTAGCATATGTGGGGCTAGAATTTTAATATATTTCTTATAATATAGATTAGAGAAGCCATCGGGCCCCGGTGCTTTGGCCGGTTTTAATGCTTTGATGACTTCTTTGAGTTCTTTCAGGGTAAAGTCCGCCTGTAGTGCCTCCCGCTCTGCCCTTGCCAAGGTTGGTAAATTTGCCTCTTTCAGGAAAGTGGACAATAGGTCCCTCGTTTTCCTGCTGTGGGTGACCTTGTCCCCATTATAGAGTTTTTCATAGTAGGCTTTAAATTGCTCCACTATTTTCCCAGGTATGGAGGTAAGGTCTCCCTGTTGGTTTCAAATTGCGTGAATAGCGTTATTTGGAAGCTTCTTTTTTAGCTTATTGGCAAGTAGTGTATCAGGTTTGTTCGCTTTTTCATAGAATTTCCGGTTAGACCAAGCCATTTCCTTCTCAGCCTGGGAGGTGAGGAGGAGGTTGAGTTTAATTTTAGTGTCTAATAGTTGTTTGAGTATATGTGCCTGTTTATTAGCTTTGTGCAGGGTAGAGAGTTCTGCTATTTGTGTTTCTAGGGCCTTAGTTTTTTTCTCTCTTTCCCTTTTTCGTTTGGCTGCCAAATTCATCAATGTCCCCCTGAGAGTCGCCTTATGAGCTTCCCATAATGTAGCTTGTGATGCTACACTACCCTCATTCTCCTCAAAGTATTCCTGAATTCTAGCTCCTACTTCTCTTCCGAGATCCGGGATCTTTAACAGGATCTCATTTAGTTTCCAGTTCGCTCTAGGTCTATCCAGCGGAATTAGTGTGCACCGCAGCTCTATTGGTGCATGGTCTGACCATGAAATATCATGGATCTCTGTGCGAGAGACCCCAGGGACCATACCGTTAGACACGAGGAAGTAGTCTATCCTACTGTATGAGTTATGTGGGTGAGAGTAGAAAGTATACTCTAGTTCTCCTTGATGTAGTTCTCTCCATATGTCAATTAGTTGACAATTGGCTATCCCGTTAGTTAGAGTTAATACGTCCTGTCTATGTGGTTTGTTAGTGGTCGAGCAACGGTCTAGTCTAGGGTTAAGGACTCTGTTCCAGTCGCCTGCCAGTATGATATTGCCTTTTGCAACTTTACTTAGTTTAATGAAGAAGCTATTGAAAAAGCATGTGGCGTTATCATTTGGGGCGTATACAGTAGCGAATGTTATTGGAGCTTCTCGGATGAAACCCGTGATGATCAGGAACCTCCCTTCTTTGTCCTGGTATGTTTTGTCATGTCTATATGGGATATGATTATGAATTAGAATGGCGACCCCTCTTTTTTTAACTTGATCTGATGCTAGGAAATGGGTTCAGAAATTTTTATCAAAATACTTGGGGAAGTTAGTTTGGGAGAAATGTGTCTCTTGTAAGAAGAGTACTTCTGCGCCCTTACGTCTATAGTCTCTAAATGCTACTCGCCTTTTCGCCGGGCTATTCAGGCCCTTAACATTATGGGATATTAGAACTATATCCTTACTCATGAGCAGAGCTGTGCTGTTCCGGCTGTCGTAGTTGTTCTCTGCCGCCTCTGGCAAGGCCACTTCTGCGCTTCACGTGAGCACCAGCCACCTTTAGCTTGATGACCCCATCTGTAGGGATGAAGGGAGGGGGACACACACGGGGAAACAGGGGGGTGAACATGTACACAACATCACAGGAAAACTCAGAAACAATCAAAACATATGAACTTTCTCGGCGTTCTCTTTCCTCCCTCCTTTCGCCCAGATTTCCTCCTTTGGGTTTATAGTCCAGAGTTCGAATGTTCGGACTCGAGGCCGGGTGTTTACCTCCTTTCCCCGAACATCCAACCCAAAGGGTTGCACTAGTGTGCATAGGGAATTTTCCCCTATTTACTAACGCCAGGCCCATGCCGACTTCAGGGCAGGCCTCCTCCCACCTCTCCTGCCTCTCCCCTCCTAATAAACGTAGAACTTCTTCTCACCCACTGAACTAAGGGTGAGCCCACCAACTCCCCGTGATCCTGTGTCCCTTATTACTATAGCGCTGGACTTGTCGCAATTGCAGTCCTTGGTCGTTTGTTACGGTATTTTCTGGCTGTCTCCCTTCTGGGTTTTGTATCCCTTCCCCCCTCGCAGCTCTGCTTATTGTATATTCCTGCCCGGGCTATTGCTCTATGTCCTTTCACAGGTGCTATTCCCTTATCTTCACTTAGAGCCTATTCCCTTGTCCTCTATCCGTTTTGGGCACAGTACAACCTTCCTGCCTCCCTTTCTGTAACTTTCTCTTCTCTTCCTTCATTTCCTTCCCCTCCTCCTTCCTCTCCTTTCTACTTCCCCCTCGCTGTCTGAACCCTTTCTGCTCTCCCGCTGCTATGGATACCCTCCTAGTGTGTCATCCCTCTTTACACTATTGCATTATCTTTCTGTTCTTTCTTCTATCTTTGCTGCCTCCTTTGCTACTTTCCAGACCTTCCTAACCACTTGCTGTACCCTCTTCTCTCTATCGCTATACTCCTTGTATTGCCTGCAGATTACTTCCTTAAACTGTTAGCCCTCTTACCTGCTATACTTCCCTTCCCCTTGTGGTGTTCCCTCCTTCTCTACTCTCAACTCCCTGTGTCTCGCCCCTCGCGCTGCCTACTCTTCCCTCTGTGGCTTTTCTGGGGCTGCCCCTGCATCAATTTCTGGTTTTCGCGGGCGTGTATTTAAATTTTGGCTGCGGCTGACTATTTGGTGCCTGATTGGGGCGTTGTATCCAGCAGGCGCTCTTTCGCCACCTCTTGGGGCCTTCCGCTGTGCTGCCACACTCAAGATGGCGTCTGTCTCACCGGATCCACCTCGAGTATGATGACGTCCTTCCGGTCCGGCGCTATCTTGAATTGAGCTTTCGTCCCCGGCGGTTGAGTGTGAGCGCGTTCCTGCTTCCCGCCTGCAGCTGCCTTCCGGCTCCTGCGTCTCACCTTGGCTCCAGCTGCCTCGTGTGTCGCCGCCATCTTCTTTGGAGGGGAGCCATCATGCTTTTCCCTGCCGATGCCTCTGGGATCTTCCAAGCTGCTCTCATAGTTTGTCCAGGTAAGTAGAGTTCTTATAATTGTTTATTTTACAGCCTTTGTCTTGCGGTTGAAGGACTGCGCTAAGGGAACGCTACCGGGAGCACACTACAGGGTTTGGTGGTTGTTCGTGACCCATTTAACTTGAACCAAACAACAGTAGAACAAACATATAGTCCTTGTATGCCATATTTTAGGCGGTATCTTGATGTGCCCTGGGGGACCTTTGGGCTTGAGACCAGGTGGGGTCTGGTATAGAGCTTTCTGGGGTCAACCTTTCAGGGGCCTCTCCTAGTCCCAGCTTGTGCAGGAAGGCAGGTCCCTCTTCCACATCCTTTATCATGAAGGATCTGCCACTTCTTGCCACCATTAGTCCAAAGGGAAAAGTCCAACGGTACCTGACCCCCTTCTCCCGGAGGATTTTAGTGATTGGAAGCAGGGTTCGGCGGCGGGCAAGAGTGACCGGAGACAAGTCCTGAAAGATCGATAGCCTGACCCCCTCATACTCCACCACTGGAAGGGGTCTGGTGACTGTGAGAACTCTCTCTTTCGTTTTATAATAGTGTAGGCGAATCACTATATCCCTTGGTGGGTCATTTTGTAGGGGCTTAGCCCGAAGGGCTCTATGACATCTGTCCATAGCCAGTGCGTCTTTGGGGGTCTCAGGGAGCAGCGATTCTACCCAAAGTGTGATGTATGCTTCACAGTCTAGTACGCTCTCCGGTACCCCTCTGATTCTCAGGTTATTTCGCCTATCGCGATTTTCTGCGTCCTCTTGCCGTTCTCTTAATTCATTTATCTGCGCTTGCAGATCCAAGGATTTCTTATCCTGCCGTCTGATAGCCCGAATAGACTGGTCCACTTTTGTTTCTAGGACTCCTGTTCTTTCTCCCAGTCCAGTTACTTCCCTCTTTAATTCCTTCAGCTCGGCCTGGAAAAACGATTTGAGATCGTTGCACAGTTTCGTTATGTCACATTGCCTAGCCGGTCTTTGTTCTTGGAGGGTAAAATCCTCTTCTTCGCCGTCAGGTTCATTTTCTGAGCCAGCATTCAAACATGGCGCCATTCCTGCGCCTGCACCGCGCGGCTCTGCCGCTCCATAATACTCCGGCATCACCCGTTTTTTTCCAGGTTTGGGGGTTTTACGGGACATCCTGGCTGTTTAAGCTGTCTGGGGCTTTATTTCTGTGTTGTTTGGTTTCGATTTTTGTGGGTTGTATATGGCTTTATGGGGGTCGAGGCAGGGAGCTGTCAGGTTAGTCTGCCATACTCCTAGCCGTCGCGCATGCGCCCAGCCACGAGGTTTTTAATTAATTTCCCTGCTCGTGACAAACCAAAAAAAAAAAAAAAAAAAAAAAATCCCTCTTCCTTACTGGATGACACTACTTGCTGGCCTGCTGCCAGGACTTTTTTGGCAGGCAGCCAGGCTCTATGTGAGCCCGTGCTGTGACGGTGGCCCCTCCCTTTGGATCCTGCTGCAAGGAGCAAGAAGGTAAGCCCCATGCCTCCATTCTCTTCCCTGCCATGTCTCCATTCCCTTCCCTGCCTCTCCTCCCATGTGTCCATTCCCTTCCCTGCCTCCCTGCCATGCCTCAATTCCATGCCTGTATGCCCTGTGGTGAACCCCCCTCCCTTGCAGCGGCCACCCCTGCCGGGTGGCGGCCCACCCTGCCGTGTGGCGGCCCGCGCTGCCATGCAGAGGCCACCCTACTGTTTCTCACCCCCCCCTACCGTGTCTCAACCCCCCCTACCGTGTCTCGGCCCGCCCTGCTGGGCGGCGGCTCCCCCTTCTGGGAGAAGGCCCACCTGCCGAGGGGCGGACCCCCTACAGTGTGGCGGCCCGCGCTGCCATGCGGAGGCCCCTGCCTTCGGGGCGGCGGCTCCCCATGCTGGGCGGCGGCTCCCCATGCCGGGCAGAGGTCCCCCTGCCAGGCGACGGCTCCCCATGCCAGGGGCAGCTCCCCATGCCAGGCAGAGGCCCCCCTGCAAGGCGGCGGTCCCCCCTACAGTTTGGCAGCCCGCTTTGCCATGCGGAGGCCACTGCCTTCCGGGCAGCGGCACCCCCTGGCGGGCGGCGGCCCCCCTGCCTTGGATGCCTCCCCCTACCATGTGGCGGCCCCCTGATCCAGGCGGAGACCCCCCCTGCCGGGCAGAGGCCCCTCTTCCGTGTGGAGGACCCCCTTCCGTGTGGAGGCCCCTCCGTGTGTGCGGGTGTGTATGAGAGTGTGTGAGAGTGTGTGAGACATAGTGAGAGTGTGAGTGACAGTGAGTGTGACAGTGAGTGTGTGACAGTGTTTGACAGAGTGAAAGTGTGTCAGTGTAAGACTGTGACTGTGACAGTGACAGTGTGTCAGTGTGACAGTGACAGTGTGTGACAGTGAGAGTGTGTGACAGTGACAGTGTATGACAGTGTGTGACAGTGACAGTGTGTGTGACAGTTTGTCAGTTTGAGACGGTGACAGTGTGTGACAGTGTGTGACAGTGACAGTATCTGATAGTGACAGTGTGAGACAGTGTGTGACAGTGTGAGACAATGACAGTGTGACAGTGTATGACCGTGACAGTGTGTGACAGTGTGAGACCGTGACAGTGTGTGACAATGAGGTGGCCCGTGCTGCCGTGTGGAGGCCCCCCCAACCGTACGGCAGATCCCCCTGCCATGCCGAGGCCCCCCCTGCCGAGGCCTCCCATGCCGTGCCGAGACCCCCCTGCATGCGGGTGTGTGTGAGACAGAGCGAGTGACAGTGTGTGTGACAGTGACAGTGTGTGACTGTGTAGCCACTGTGAGAAAGTATGTGACAGTGACAGTGTGTGACAGTGACAGTGCGTGACAGTGTGTGTGTATGTGTGTGTGTGACAATGTGAGTGTGTGACAGTGTGAGACCGTGACAGTGTGTGACAGTGTGTGACAGTGTGAGACCGTGACAGTGTGTATGTGACAGTGACAGTGACAGTGTGAGACATTATGTGACAGTGACAGAGTGTGAGACTGTGACAGTGTGTGACAGTGTGAGACCGTGACAGTGTGTGTGAGACTGTGACAGTGTGAGACTGTGACAGTGTGAGACTGTGACAGTGTGAGTGTGTGTGTGTGTGTGTGTGTGTGTGTGTGTGTGTGTGTGTGTGTGTGTGTGTGTGTGTGTGTGTGTGTGTGTTAGTGTGAGACCGTGGCAGTGTGAGACCGTGACAGTGTGTGTGTGACAGTGACAGACTGTGACAGTGTGAGACTGTGACAGTGTGAGACTGTGACAGTGTGTGTGTGACAGTGTGTGTGTGACAGTGTGTGTGTGTGTGACAGTGTGTGTGTGTGACAGTGTGTGTGTGTGTGTGACAGTGTGTGACAGTGTGAGACCGTGGCAGTGTGAGACCGTGATAGTGTGTGTGTGTGTGTGTGTGTGTGGGAGTGTGTGTGTGACAGTGTGAGTGTGTGTGTGTGTGTGTGTGTGTGTGTGTGTGTGTGTGTGTGTGTGTGTGTGTGTGTATACAGACACCCACCCATAGTCAGTCACCCACCCACCCAAGTGTCAATCAGTCACCCACCAGAGTGTCAGTCACACACCACCTCACCCACACACTCTCTCTCTCCCTGTCATCCTCTCTCACCCTCTCTCTCTCTCTGTCACCCTCTCTCTCTGTCACCCTCTCTCTCCCTGTCACCCTCACTCTCTCACCCTCTCTCTCTGTCACCTTCTCTCTGCGTCAAACTCTTTCTCTCTGTCACCTTCTCTCTCTGTGTCAAACTCTTTCTCTCTGTCACCCTCTCTCTGTCACTCTCTCTCTGTCTCTGTGTCTGTCTCTCTCGCTCTGTCTGTCTGTCTCTCTCTGTCTCTCTGTGTCTGTCTCTCTCGCTCTGTCTCTCTCTGTCTGTCTGTCTCTCTCTGTCACTCTCTGTGTGTCGCTCTCTCTCTCTCTGTCTCTCTCTGTGTGTGTCACTCTCTCTCTCTGTGTCACTCTGTCTCTCACACTCTCTGTCTCTCACACTCTCTGTCACTCACACTCTCTGTCTCTCACACACTCTGTCTCTCTCACACACTGTCTTTCTCACACTCTGTCTCTCACACTGTCTCTCACACTCTCTGTCTCTCACACTCTCTGTCTCTCACACTCTCTGTCTCTCACACTCTCTGTCTCTCACACTCTCTGTCTCTCACACACTCTGTCTCTCACACTCTGTCTCTCACACTCTCTGTCTCTCACACTCTCTGTCTCTCACACTCTCTGTCTCTCACACTCTCTGTCTCACACTCTCTCTGTCTCACACTCTCTCTGTCTCACACTCTCTCTGTCTCACACTCTCTCTGTCTCACACTCTCTCTGTCTCACACTCTCTCTGTCTCACACTCTCTCTGTCTCACACACTCTCTGTCTCACACTCTCTCTGTCTCACACTCTCTCTGCCTCACACTCTCTCTGTCTCACACACTCTCTGTCTCACACTCTCTCTGTCTCACACTCTCTCTGTCTCACACTCTCTCTGTCTCACACTCTCTCTGTCTCACACTCTCTCTGTCTCACACTCTCTCTGTCTCACACTCTCTCTGTCTCACACTCTGGATATCTTATTTACCCTATATATCTTAATTGCCCTCTACCTACACCGAAATAACCTATACTGCTTTCTTCCAGATCTGACTCTCAAGCTTCGCACGGGAAACATTGGACCCCCTAACCCAGAAGACAGGTAGGAAACACCTCCCCTTCAATATATAACATTGCGGGAATGAGGGTACCTGGACATTGAGGGACTGCGGATCAGGTAAGATCCCAGCCGGGATGCTGCTTTAGATATTGTGAAGCGGGAGCATCCTGGCACAGGTTAAGGGGTCCAGGAAACTATTCATTCACATCTGGCTTTTTTTTCTAGATCCGACATTTACACACACTCTCACACTCTCTCACACTCTCACATCAAGGATTAATTATAGTAAAATATAAATGTAATACAATAAATAAACTTATTTAAAAAACAAATGTTGTTATTAGCTTTTATTAGTTCAGTTTCATTCGTTTAAAAAAAAAGCGGGCTGGGGGTGGGGCTGGGGGCGGGGCTGGGCTGGGGGGCAGGGCTAGGTGCCGAGTAGATTTTTTTGGTTCGGCGAGTAGATTTGTGGGTGATTTATCGACCACTGTATATAGATATAGGACAGACAGACAGACAGACAGACAGACAGACAGACAGACAGACAGACAGACAGACAGACAGACAGACAGACAGACAGACAGACAGACAGACAGACAGACAGATAGATAGATAGATAGATAGATAGATAGATAGATAGATGGACACTGAGATTCTTCTGAAATATCTTTGAAACAATATCTTAATTATTAAATGCAATGCTTTTGCTGAACCATTTACCATTTATTCTAAGCATGAAACTGCCCTTAGAACTAGAATAGAAAACAAACCCTGAGAAAATGCACTGGTGTAGGTCAGGTGAAATAAATCAAACCACAGGAAGAGCTTCTCAATCTCTTCATGGTTGCAGATTCTTCTAGTGACACCTGATATTACATAGTATGGTTTACCTACCTGTAATTAATTATAGGTGTAAATTAGGCAACAGCAGAACTCCAGAAAGTCAGTTGTTGGCACAGTGCCATCTCATCTTACATGTTTTTTTTTCTTGCTCCTCCAAAGAACACCTGGCAATTCAGATTCTGTAGAAAGAAAATAAAGCTATGTCATAGCATCTATCCCCTGTGAACAAGAAAATAAATATAATTGAAGATGGTATATTACCTTTTTTTAGTCAAGCACATACCTTACAGTATACTTAAAAAAAAAACCTTACAAGACTCTTTTCATTTTTATTCATAGCAGCCCTGTGAGGTTCAATAGCTTGTGTATTGTACACTATACGCTGATGCAAAAACAAGTAGCATACTAATTATATTTAAAATTTGAATGATATTACAGCTTTAGAAGTGTTGGCTACTGTACATGGTTCAGGTAGCCTGGGTTCCATGAAGTCACAATACATTCCCAAATTGTTATTACTGTTCTCAAGCGGGGACTTTGAATTCACCACAAGGAGTATGTAGCCTGGTGCCTTACCTTGACTCCAGTGCAAGTGAATGATCAGCTGTTTAGTTGGCAGAGCTCCGCGCGATGAGGAAGAGTGGCGGTGGCCATCTTGGATTTCGGGACTACATTTCCCAGAAGCCTTGGGTGTATCACATGGGCCGTTTTAATCAGTCCGGAGCAAGCTGCCATTAGAGAGACTCCTGATATCCTCCGTGGGACAGGAAACACGCAGGCAGTCTTCCAGGAGCCGGCAGAGAGGACAGACGTGTCCATGGAGCCAGTAAGCCCCTGGACTAAGCCAGAACTCTGCACCAAGGCCCCAGTTAGGCCCCGATCCCTCCAAAGAATGGAGTGTTGTAGGGTAGGCCCTAGGTAGGGACCCTCCCCTTAGAATCGCAGCTGCACTACCGTGCGCCCACAACAGTGATCCTTGGTAAATTGACATTGCTCGCTGAAGACGTTATCAAATTTAGGCATTTCATCATTGAAATCGCCACAGTATACACAATGCTTATCTCGTTATTCTACATTGCTATCCTGCAATTACTGAATGGACATCATATCAAGTCCTTATACCAAACAATGTAGTTACGCGTTTCTCATATTTTCTGCAATTAATGCTGGAACAGATAAGAAGGCGGCGATTTTAGCAGAGATTTTCGACTATATAATTGAAAAATATGAATTCTTCAAATTTTCACTGAACCAACGTGGCTGGAAGCATTCGATAAGGAAAACATTAACTAATGATGATTGCTTTTTTCGTACAGTCCCTCCTCTGGGAGATACCTGTACAAGAGGATATTGGTTTGTGCTCCCAGCATTTACCGGTATGTTTGCTCATGGCGACTGCAAAAGAAGAAAGGTCAGGTTTCATCCATCTAAGATTCGTACAGTACCTGTACGTACTTCCCGACCCTGCAGTGTACAGGTACCCAAACCGGCTTCCCAATACTTTTGCAATAACAGGCTGACCGTGACTGAAAACCTGGTGAGCAGCAATCCTTGCTACCTGGCCCTGTCTGATTAATGGCTTCAGCAGGCACTTGTCAACTATAATGCTAATTACATGAGTGATCCCGGTTGTTACGCACAATGCTGTACACCCCTGACATTGGGTCATCTCTACTTGGTTTACAACGTATATAATGAAGATATATAATGAAGATAATGATAATGCAGACTACATGAGTGACCCCAGCTTGTACGCACAATACATCTCTGATATTGTCACATCTCCAACGTTTTGGCAAAGTTTATAATGAAGGTAAATATAACGTACTATAGAGTATTAACTTTATTTCCCCTGGGGGGTGCCAGATTTTCTGGGGGTGGGCGTGGCAGTTATAGAGGTCCCGTGCTCTCCCCTCATTTAAATTAAATGCCGGGGTATTGCGCAAAGCCTCCATAATACACTTACAGTACCTTCCCTTCCAGCAACGCGTCGTCATGGTAACCTGGTGTCAAATTACCATGGCAACGTGACATCCCATGACCCTGCGCATCATTTGATGCCGGGGTCAAGCAGGGGGAGTGGTGTGAGGCACCGAGGAGAGCAGCCTGGTATAGTCTACTGTATGACTGCCATAGCCCATCAATGCTTGTAAACATGTGCACTAGAGCATCAAAAGATAAGGATGAAGTTCGATGGAACTCTAATATCGCTTTTTTAAAACGTTGCCTTTTTTATCTTTATACAATCAGTATCACCAGCTTCACGCTTTTAAAACTTTGCTACGCGACAGTATTATTTTGGATCCCTGCGCTTCTCCCTTTGGGATAGCAATAAATGGGGAATATACATATATATACAGTGTTCGACAAACCTATACATTTGCTCGCCCCGGGCGAGTGGATTTAGCCCCCGGGCGAGTAAATATTGGCCCAAGCAGCACACGTTTGGTACTAGGTGGTGAGTAGATTTTTTTGTGTGGCGAGTAGATTTTTTGGTGATTTGTCAACCACTGTATATAGATATATAGATATATAGATATAAATATAGATATATAGATATAAATATATATATACAAAACAAAAGACAGGAGTGCCCAATGCTCCGTCCAATTGACAAAACATATATGGTAAATAGTATAAAGTTTAAATACTTCAATAATAATAATAACTTGGTTATTTAGTTTAACCCTTTGGCCAAAGCGTCGTAAGCCTGCATACCAAACGTCAAGGTATAACCAAAAATGCAGGTCCTACACTACACTGTGAACCCTTCCTTTTACCTCTGTATGAGGGGAAAGAACCATAGTAAGTCCTGTTCTTGCAGCAGATTGAAAGACCTCCCAAATTAAAAAGGTGAGGAGGAGTGAGCTCTGGGGGGAGGTGCCACGTTCCTCCATTACAACTGTTGCCAGTCATATCTATATATATTGTTTAAAAATCTATAAGATAAAGGAGACTTTTGGTTTACATCCTTTGATCAAATAATGCCAAGCCTGCTAACCACGTCAAGGTAAGTCTCTATAGAAGGCTCCCAAGACAACGAACCCTGGCTCTTATTATGTGAAGAAGAAAATGGCCAAAATCCACAAGGATCAACTTATTTGGCCGGGCACCAGAAGTGCCCCAGCATCCACCGAAGCAGAATCAGACGTCCTGGAATTTTCACTGCCATCGCCCACCGCCACCAATTCCAATACATCCTCTGACCTTTTGTCCACTGATGCTCGTCCGGAAACCCCCATCTCCCCTGTGGCAGCTGCACCCAGCCACGCTGATGTACGTCCCGAAGCCCCCAGCACACCTCCTCCAGCACCCAGCCACGCAGATGTTCATCCGGGTGACACCAGTACTCCTTGTACCAGATACAGCTCAGTTGCCCACATGCTGGATGTTTTCAGTGGTATCGAAATCACTGACAACTCAACAGAGCAATACAGGGACAGAATGGAGGCAAGATGGATCGTCTTTTGGAGACCATGGGGAATATGGATAGGTGCATGGGTGTTAGTCTGGATAAGATTGAGAGGAACATCACGGGTCTCTTCTTTTCTTGGAGTCCCTGCACTTGTACAGTATGTCCAACGCAGGAGCAGGAGGGTGGCCTGGAGGCGCCTTATTCTCCTATGGAAAAACCACACACGCCCCCCCCCCCCCACCCCCGTGCACCACCTCAATCCCTGGATTTGACCTTCACGGTGCCAACACCAAGCCCACCGGCCCCCCCACACTCACCCGCTCTGTCTCCAGAATACATGTATACCCTTCTGTTGGACTTGATGACAAACCCGGTAGGCGCTAGGCCACGACAGGAGGAAAGCATCCTCTCCAACCATCTACCCCGCCTACTGCCAGAAGCACACCCGCTCCAGCACCCAGAATTGTACAGCTCCCACACATCACCCTAAGAGACCTGCCCCAGATCGTCAGGGAGAAATACAACATCAGATCTGCTGGCCTACCACAGAAATATGCTCAGTTCATCTTTAAACACCACGTCAGTTTTGAGCTGTACAGCGAGTGGACCCAAAATGTCAATTATAAAGGCAATAAATACAAGAAGGCTCTTCCAGCAAATTTAAGGAGAACAATTATGGAGGAAGTGAAGTGCAATTTTAAAGCTACCCGTCTTCTTATGAATACCGTGAGAGACAGCATCAAAAGCCTTTTGAAACCTTCAAGGACTCTTCCCTGGAGGTCCTTCGACTTGTTTGATGAATAAATGTTATACATTTATTTACAAATAAAAATGCGCCGCCAATGTTTTAAATCTTCAAACAAAAAACAGATGATTTAAAAAAATTATTTAATTGTTGTAATGCTTATTTTCTGTTTTGCATGTCTGAAGCTGGGCAAAGACAACATGCCGGAAACACACTACCCTTGGTGCAGGAAACTCCCAACAATACTGCCAGGTAAGACACAGTGCTCAAATTTATGCATGCCATGTCCCTTCCCTGCAACCCACCCAAAACCTAAGGTATTGTAAACATCTAGTCCTACAGTATTGTAAAGTGCTGTAGCCCATGTTATGCATGCGTTGTCTCCTCCACCCCCCTCCCCCCCCCCCCATCACCAAAGCAGAAAATACAAGGCTCTGTAGTCAGAATGTACTGTTCCCAATGTCATGCCCTTTCTCCCCAAACACCCCAAAAATCTGGATTGAATAATGTACAGTGCAATTGTAAATATATAGTATTGTCTCTTTCTTTACAGACCAAGATGTCCAAGAAGCACCATCCATTGAGAAGAAGAAAAAGACAAGATTGTAAATTTGGAAAAAGAGGCGACGTTGTATTTTTGTATGATGCATTTTTCCTTTGTTATCCAGAAAAATTTTTTTTTTCATTCTTTACATATAATTTTTTGGAGTTTTCATGTTTTACTGTTTACACACAGTAGTACAGGTACAGTACATAAAGTTGTAAAGGCATTTAAATATATAAATATCTGACATACAGTACAGTACCATATACAGTATATCAATTTTGAAATTAAGTTGCTTTTAGTGCTTAAATAATAGTATAAAAAAATTAAGTACTGATGTACAGTAGTTTAAAAATAGTATATCTAAATACTGTTAATCTTTGACATAAAAGTACAGTACACTATAAAAATCTAAGTTCTAAATGCATTTAAATATATTAAAATGTCTCATTGAGATATTGTACAATATACTACAGTATACAACTACAGTATACTGTAGAACATAAACAGTATTTTTTTACTATATACACAAAGAGCAGTACTACTGTACAACAGATACAATTGACAATTTGACATACACGCATGCGCAGAAATGTGATGACACACAAATGCATTTCAACAATTTTCCAATTTAACATAAACGAATGTGCGGATTATATATATTACATTCGGAAGGAGAGCGAAGTTGTATTTTTGTATTATTTGTTTTAACTTTATTATCCTATACAAATAAAACATTTAATTCATTCAAAATACTTTTTGTTGTGTGTGTTCATATTTAAAATCTTCTACAGTTCGAGATTTTTTTTATGGCGTTAAGCTAAGGAGCCTCAGAAAGAACTTCTTTCCCATGTACTGTACTGTATACAGTATGAACTCATATTTTTAATCTTCAAATTACAATTACACACACGAAGTATTGTACGGGAATAAAAGACAGATTGAATTGCAATTACATTTTTTTTTTTACTTCTTCTATTTTTTTTTGGTTCAAATTTTTTATTTGGTCAATTATAACATTCAACATATTTTCTATTACAGTCCATTTGTGGCCTAACACAATTTTTAAATTAATAAAGAGAAGCCTCAACGTCCCCCTGTTCCTCCAGGGTCTGTCGGGGTGGCGTGAGGATTGAAGCAGAAAGGGGGAGGGAAGAAGGGGGAAGGAGAGAGAAGAGAGAGGGGGGGGAAGGGGGAGGGGTGTTACTCCCTCGCCTTGGCATGTTCACTTTGTTTCCTTTACCTGTTTTGGTTCCTTCCTCTATCCTTATGTGGCATTTCTGTGCGACCAGGCCATATGAGTGAACCATGGGTCCCATATATTGTAGAAGGCGGTAGTGGACCGTTTCAGAAATTCTGACAGTCTCTCCATTTCCTTTACCTCGTTAATTCTGTTTATTACTGTCTGTTTGGAGGGGGGGGACACCTTCCTCCAGGCAGCTGCCACTGCACATCTAGCCGCAGTAAGAATGAAGGAGATCAATTTGCCTGTTGGTCGGTCCAGTGTTTCTAGGGGCCTGGCCAATAGGTAGGTCAGCGGTTCAATGGGTATTGTGAGGTCTGTGACCTCTTTTATAAGATTGTGTATAGTTTCCCAGTACTTCTGAATTTCTGGACATGACCACCAAATGTGAGCCATGTCCCCCTTTTGACCGCAGCCTCTCCAACACAGGTCGGAGGCCAGGGAGTAGATTTGATTTATTTTGGCTGGGGTGAGATACCAGCGAAACAGTATTTTATATATATTTTCTTTTATTGTGGTACATATGGAAGTTCCTGAGGCTGTTTCCCAAATACTTTCCCAGTCCTCTCGGTCTATAACTATGTCCAATTCTGCTGCCCAGTGCAGCATATAGTCGTGTGTGGGGGCTTCTGAGGCCCTCTCCAGTTCTGCACAAATTTGTGTTATGAGACCTTTCTGGTGGCCGGTCTCTCTGCAGAGCCGTTCAAAGCCAGTGAGAGGGGGAAATTCCAACGTTGGGGATAATGTTTGAGTAAAGTGCCGAATTTGTAGGTATTTGAATACATTTAGCCCGACTATCTCATATTTGGTCTGTAGGTTTTGGTAGTTCAGGAACTCCCCGAAGCTCAAGAGATCAACAATTGCTCTAATATTTTTAGCTTGAAATTGATCAAATTGTCTGGGCTCACATCCAGGTGGGAATTTCGGATTTTTATGAATTGGTGCGAGTTGGGAGTGGGGTGTCGTGAGCTTAAATTTATATTTGCATTTCGTCCAGGTCTCCCAAGTGTGTCTCATCGGGCCTAATTTAAATTTGTTGTTTAGCATGTCTTCCCTGCTCATGGACCAAAGGCAAGCTGGCAGCGAAGGCGTCCCAGCATAGTGTGTCTCTATACCTAGCCAACAGTATTGATTTGGGCTAGCGTTCCATACCACTGCCTGTCGTAGTTGAGCGGCCAGGTAGTATCTTGTTATGTCTGGAACTCCTAGTCCTCCTCTCCCCCTTGGGGCCAAGAGAACCGTTTTGGCGACTCTAGGCTTTTTGCCTTGCCAAATAAACTGGAAGATTAGTTTTTGAATGTTTTTTAATTCCGAGCCAGGGATGGGGATTGGGAGGGTCTGGAAGTAGTATAGTAATCTAGGGAGTATGTTCATTTTGACCGAGACCATTCTCCCGATCCATGATATCTGGTATCCTCCCCATTTATCTAAGTCTTGTTTAATTTTTTTGAACAGGGCCGGATAGTTATATTGGTATAGAGATTGGTAGGTCCTCGATATCTTAACTCCCAAGTATTTGATACAAGAGGAGCTCCAACGGTAGTTAAAGTTTAATTTGAGGAGTTTCACCTCTGGTTTAGGTTCAGGGCCTCCGATTTATCGTTATTAATCTTATATCCCAAGATTTTTCCAAAGTCCCGGAGTTCTTTTTGGAGGTTGGGCAGGGAGATTTGAGGTTTGGAAAGGGTTAAGATGACATCATCAGCGAATAGGGATATTTTGTGCTGCCTGTGTCCAATTTCTATTCCTTGGATGTCTCTATTGAGTCGTATTGCTGATGCCAGCGGTTCTATGGTTAATGCAAAGAGGAGAGGAGAGGAGATAAGGGGCATCCCTGTCGAGTTCCATTTGTTATCTCGAACCTCTGGTTATTGCCCCCTGGTAGTTTTACCGTTGCTGATGGGTTTTGGTATAATCTACGGACCCCCTCTAGGTATGCATCTTTAAAGCCGAATTTGCGCATAGTTTGGTCCAGGAATTGCCAGTTTATTCTATCGAACGCCTTCTCTGCGTCTAGGCTTAACAGAAGTGCTTTGGTCCCTGTGAGGTGTACATGTTCAATGATGTTGATTATCTTCCGAGTGTTATCCGAGGCTTGTCTGCCCGCGACAAATCCAACTTGATCGATATTAATTAGTCTCGGTAAGATGGGATTTAGTCTGTTTGCTAATATTTTACTATATAGTTTGAGATCACTGTTGAGGAGGGAGATTGGACGATAGCTTCCACACTGCATCGGGTCTCTGCCTTCCTTATGTAGAATGGCCAGATTGGCTAGAGACATTGACGTGGGAATATGGTTCCCTTCCATGAAGTAGTTGAATGTTTTTAGAAGATGCTTAGATAGTGTGGGCAAGAATCTCTTGTAGTAGACATTGGTGAAACCGTCAGGGCCAGGAGACTTAGTGATCTTTAATGATTTGACCGCCTCTTCCAGTTCCTCTTTTGTAATCTCAGCATTGAGGACTGTGTTTTCCTCCTCCGTTAACGTGGGGAGCTGGCATTTGTTCAAGTATTGTGTTATGGCCTCTACGGCTATTGGTGCGGGGCGGTCGTTTTTAGATCTTAAGTTATATAGCTCGGTATAATATTTTGTAAACTCCTCTGCTATTTTGTTATCACTATATTGTATCTCACCAGACTTACTTTTGATAGCTGTAATTTGGGATCTTTTTTGCACCCCTCTTAGTTTACTTGCAAAGAGTCTGTCAGCCTTTTTTCCCTTGTCGTAATAGAGTTGATTTGTCCATTTGAGGGCCTTTTCAACATCCTCCAGCTGAATCTGCCTAAGTTTTGTTCTAGCTTTTACCAGCGTTTTATATATATTTTTTGTAGGGTTAGCCTTATGGGCTTGTTCTATTGTTTTAATGCTATTCGTAAGTTCTTTGATTTGTGTTAGGCGGGCTTTTTTTCCTATGGGAGGCGATGGAAATAAATTTCCCTCTGATGTTTGCCTTATGGGCTTCCCATAGGATTGCTGGAGAAGAGACTGTTCCTGTGTTGAAAAAGAAATAGTCCTTAAGTGAGGTTCTAATTTCTCTTTCTATCTCCGGGTAGTTTAATAGTGAGTCATTCAGTCTCCAGGAGTAGTTTGTTGTTTTTTCAAAGGGAATTGATAGGATAGTGTCAAGGTGATTGGGGCGTGATCGGACCAGGTGATTGAGCCAATGTCTGATTCAATGGCTGCCGCCATCACGTTTTTTGTGCTCAAGAAATAGTCTATTCGAGAGTAAGTCTGTGAGGTGCTGAGTAAAAGGTATAGTCTCTCTGGCCTTGATGTTGGGATCTCCAAACGTCCACTAGTGAGAACTCGTTTAGAATTCCCCTAAACCTTTTCCCCTTGATTTGGGAGCAGGTTGTACGGGGGGGACCCATTGTGGTTGATCTATCCTCGGTAGGGTTTAGGACCATATTTAGGTCTCCCCCTACTATCATCGATGATAGATATCTCGGGTCTACGCCCTCAAGAACAGATTGGAGAAATTCTGTTTGGTTTTCATTTGGGACGTATACATTGATCAGGGCAATTGTCGAGCCCGCTAGGGAGCCATATACCACGAGGAATCTACCCTCTGGGTCCACTGTTGTTTTGACATGATTGAATGGGGTGCCTTGTCTGATCAGGATAGCCACACCCCTTTTCTTACTACTAAATGAAGCAAAAAAGCTTGTTGGGAACATTTTTTTGAATAAATTTGGAGGGTCTTGGGATGTGAAGTGTGGCTCCTGTAAGAATATAATGTCCCCCCCTGATTTTTTCATGTCCTGGAGGGCTAATCTCCGCTTTCTGTTGTTTTGTAGCCCTTTGACGTTTAACGAACGCACTTTAATAGGGGCTGTAGTTGTCATGTTAATTTTTTTATTTGTGCGGTTCGGGGACTCGGGGTCTCGCCTTTCCCACTAGAGGAGACCTTGCTTCTATTTCTTGGGGGTATGACATGCTTTAGTCTGTGTACTCATTGGATGGAAGGTGTTACTTCTTTGTTAGCCTTTTGTGGCTTACATTTGAACTGCCAAGGAGAGGGGGGGGCAGGGGAGGGGGGAGCGGGGGAGTAGATCTGCTGGGACAGGGTCAGCAGATGGAGAAGTAGTAGGATTAGGCCTTGTGCAGGTCCTAAAGTGGTATTGCCGGGTCTTGTGGTGACCGGCATTCGGGCAAATTTGCCCGTTTTGGGGTGGGTCCGGGGCCCGAGGCCGGAGTGCAACAGGGAGGTCCTGGCCCTCTGTTGCGTGTGGTGCCCTTCGGCCTCCCGACCCTTTGTTGTGGAAGTACGTGTTGGGGGGGGATGGGGGGGGAATGCGAGGGGAGCAGGGGGGGGGGGTATGGAGGAGGGGGGGGAAGGAGATGGGAAGAGGGGGTGGGGGGTGGGTGACGGGGAGGGGGAGGAGGGGGGATTTCTTAGCAAGATTGGTTTCTTACTTGGAGCATTGTCCAACGGGGGATGGGTGGGGATGTACATATTGTGTTAGTTGTGGGATTTATCCCTTTTTTGGTTGGATTATTTCCTTCTATTGTTGGGTATCATCTTGCTGTAAGGGGCGGGGGGGGTGGCGGTGAGGGGGGGGGTTCCGTGTGGGAGGGGGGGAGTGGAGAGGAGGAAGGAGGGTATCTCAGAGAGGGGGGGGCTAGGGAGATGGTAGATTGGGTAGGGAGTTGGGGGCGAGGAGGGGGGGGGAGGGAGGTCGGTATCCTTGGTTGATCGGGTATCGACCAATGTTCACATTAGCTACACCTTTCGTGGGTATATGGAGTTCGGAGCATATTATAATTCATTATTACATTTATTATACGGTATTACATCACATTTTGTTCATCAGTTTGGTGGTGTGACTACGGGCACTGTGTCCCTGAGATCATTGCCGTGTGGACTGGTGAGTTGGGGATTGGGGGGGGAGGGGGAGGGAGGGGAAAGTCTGGGTAGGTTTCGGATAGTGCATGTGCTTGTTACATCATTATAGGTATAAAGGTTCCCATACATGTTATACATTTGGCGTAGTGATTTTCAATCGACCTTACACATTTCATGGTGGGTGTCTTGTTCACATACAATCCCTACATTTGGCTATGTATTTTATTTCTTTTCTCGGTTTACCTGGAAGTGTGGCGGAGCAGCTGGGATCATTGCAGTGTAGGTTGGGGAGAGGGGAGTAGGTAGGAGGGAAGGGGGGGGGTCTCCCGTTTGGGCTGGTGTCAGGTGGTGCGTTCGTTTATGTCAACATTGCGGATGCATAAGGTCTAACACACATTATACATACATCGATGTGGCCAGAACCCTTGATTGGTCAGGTATCGTCCGGTGTTTACATTTGCCACACCTCTTGTGGGTGTATGGAGACCGGTGCGTATCATTTTTTCATTATTACATTTGTTACAAGCTACGCTGCTGTGTTGTTTGGTGAGGAGGGGATTGTGGGGGGAGGGGGAGGGGGAATGTCTCCGTCGGGTGGAGGGGGGAGACGGGGAGAAGATGGGGGGGGGAGTCTCCCATCTGGGTGGGCTTCAATTAGTGCACGTGTTCGTTACATCTTTGTGGGTACATTGGTTCACATACATGTTATACATTTGGCATTGCGATATTCATTTGACTCTACACATTTCATGGTGGGTGTCTTGGTCACATACAGTCCATACATTAGGCTATGTACTTTATTTCTGTTTGCGGGTGACCAGTTAATGCGGTGGAGAACCTGGGAGCGTAGTCGAGCAGGTTGGAGAGGGGGAAGTATGTAGGGGGCAGGGGAGGGAAAAGGGGTAGGGGTGGTTGTTGGGGACATGTGGGGGGGGAGGCAGAGGGGGGGGGGTATGACTCCGCTGGGTGGGATGGGGGATGTGGGGGAGAAGCGTAGGTGAGGGGGGGAGCTTAGGGAGGGAGGAGGGGGGGGAGAGGAGGGGAGTGCGGGATCTCCCGTTTGGGCAGGTGCCTGACGGTGAGTTCGTTTGTGTAGACATTACGGGTACATGGATTCTAATACACATTATACACACATTAACACGTTTTTTATCAGGTATTACGTGACCCGTAGTGGCTGTGTCTGTCACGTGTAATTCCTGCTTTAAATCATTGATTTCATCTCCGTCTTTAGTTTACTGGTTGGTATTGAGGGCAAGCCCTGGGTTCGGTGATTCTTGCAGCGTTTCCGTGCAGGTTAGTAAGAGGGGGATAGGGAGGGGACGAGGAAGTAAGGGGGCAGAAAAAGGGGGGGTGGGGGTTGTAGGTGGAGGGGGGGGAAGGGAAATGTAGGGGGCTAGATGGGAAGGACGGGGCCAGGGGGGGAAGGGTAGGGATAGGGAAGGGGGTGCATTCTTATAAACTCCTAACAACTTTAAACTTTTAGGGATGGGGATAGCTAGTGTCACTTTCATTCCCTTTTTTTTTTTTTCCCTCAGTTTGTGCACACAGTTTATTAGCGTTTGTTGTTTTTAGGGGCTCTGAGGACTCAGAGACTGTTTGTGTATAGGGGACTGTTCCAAGGACCGCAGATGCCACGTTTATATAGGTAACGTACTTACATTTTCAGAGGTCCCGATCTCATACCTGGTGTGGGCAGGTGTGACAGCCTTACACAGGACTATTTATCTCGCGTCGTCTGCTACAGCTACTCGTGGGGTGATGAGGGGGGGGGGCGGTATGGGCAGAGGGGGCTATGGGGTCCCCCATCGCTCGCCGCTCCTTATGTGAGTCTCTCACACCTCCCCCCTCCCTCGACAGTGAACCCCCCCTCCCAAAAAAGAGGCAGCTCTTCTGTGGATCTGAATGGAAGCTTGGCGTCGGTCTTGTCGGCTTGCTCCTCTGGGGCGGATGGTCCGTGCCTTGTGATGGGCATTCCAGTATGGCAGGCGGCTTCTGATGTCTGCTGCAGCAGGTAGGTGTGTTTTCTCCCTCTGTCGTGTTCCATGTTGTCCTCGTTACACCAGGCGGCATAGGAGTCGTTATGTCTTGTAGATTGGCATCTTGCTGGATCTTCTTGTGGTGTTTGTGTGACACTTTGACACTAGAACTGGGGACAAAAAGTTCGCGTTTTTATTTCCTTTGTTTTTGTCCTGCGAGGCATTCTGAGACCCTCATCAAGGGACCCTCACCAAGGGACCCTCACTCTCCGGTCCTTGAGAGTTAGGTGGGTTGGAATTCCACGATGGAGGGGGGGACAGGCCCACTGCTTTCGCCAGTCTGGACATCTCTGCGGGGTGTCTGACGACATGTGTCTTCCCATTTCTGACGACTATTATTTAAATGGGAATCCCCACTTGTACTTAATCCCGTTATCTCTGAGGAGTACGGTCAGTGGTTTTAATTCCATCCGTTTGTTGATCGTCTGTCTTGCTAAATCGTTATAGATTTGCAGGTGGTCATCCTGGTATGTGAGTGGATCCTTTTTCCTGCAGGCTGCCATTAGCTTCTCTTTGGTGGTATAATGATGTAACCGGACTATAATGTCCCTGGTTTTGTTTGGGTCATCCGATCTCGGCCCAAGGGCACGATGGGCTCTGTCCATTTCAAAGTCCTTTTTATCAAGGTCCCCACACAGCGAGGAGAAGAGTCCTAGGAGATACGGCTGTAGTTGTTCTGATTGGATCGCCTCTGGTATTCCGCGGATCTGCAGGTTCTGCCTTCTCTCGCGGTTCTCCTGATCCTCGAGGTTGTCTTTTAAACAGCTAATTTCCATTCCAAGCCGGAAGATTTCATCATCTGCGGCTGTTTGTGCCTGGAGTGACTCTTCCATTTTTGTTTCTAACACTGTTGTCCGTTCAGTGAGGCCTGTAATATCTTGCCGCAATTCTGTCACTGCGGCTTTCAGGTCCTTTTGTATGGAAATGTGCAGTTTATCTAGCATGCCCGTCATCAATTCTTGCATGAATTCTCTGGTGAGTGTTGCCTCCGGGCTTTGTGCGTGCTCCCCTTGGTCTCTTATTGCGGCCTGCTGCCTGGGGCCTCGTGTGTTCGCTGATCCGGCACCATCTTGGATTCTCGGGGTGAGATCCGAGCTCCGTTGTGTCGGCGAAAATAAGTTTTTGGCTCCCTGGCCGGGCGGCGCTTTTTGTTTAGAGGCCATTGCGGGGCTTTTATCTTTTTAGGAGTGATGTTTTTTGGGGTCGGGGGTTGGGGTGAAGGGCGTTTGTGTGGTGGTTTATACGCGAGGGTCGGCGGAGCTCAGCTCTCACACGTCCATCTTCTCTGGCGTCCTGGACACGCCCCCCGCAATTAGATTTTTTAAGACAACAGCCACGATCGCGATCACCCACTTGAGTTTCGACGGTATTGCAGACAATGCTAAAATGCAATTTTCTGTCCTCGATCAAAACACTAGTAAACGTGCGTCTGAACGAGGGAAAATTTCAAGAAATCTCAAAAGCAACACGCGGTGTGCAAAGGAATACAACACATGAAATGATTGGATAACGGCCGCTGCATCTGTCAGGCTATGATTCCTTCAGGTGAGATGGTGATTTTAAAACCATAGCACACCCTGTAGTGAATATTTTAGAAAGGTGTGTTTGAAGTTTCTGAATCCAAAAAATGTTTTGTGTTCCCATGAACACCACACTGACAATTAAGGATAATTGTGTCAGTAAGGAATAACTATATATTTAACTCTATTTTTCATAACTGAGCAGCACAGTTTGCAACCTTATCTAGCAATTTTGTGACGCATCATATTCCTGACATGACCTTATTGCACCTGTTCTACTACTATATCCTATGTAATAGCAGGTATGTATTAATGTGTGCATAATTTGCTATGTTTTTGGCTATTGTAGTTTCACTACTGCCTAAATCTTTACATACTGTACACATTTGAATGTGTTATGAAGTCATGAGTGTGTAGGTGATGCAACAATACTGTTACATGTAATAGTACTAACCTTGTTCAAATTCCGATTCACTGTGTAAAATGTCATGGTCACCCAGCAAGCCAAACATTACCTCTGGGATGAGGATGGAGCTCAGCTGCTCCTCCATTGGAGTCAGTTACAGATGTTATGCTGGACCTCCTCCTGTCTTGGAGGCATGGAGACGACTGTCAGCCTGTTTCTGTTGACCTTCCTCTTCAGGTTTGAGAACCGTATTTTTTGCAGTTTTCCGAAGTCCTTTTGGAACCCCCAGAGGTGGAGATCTCCTTCTACATCTGGCTCTTCTCACAACATTTAGTCCTGGCTGTAGATAAGTGAACAAATGTGGAGACACTGTTACTATAGGTTGCTGTAGATGTACGGAATTAAATGTTTAAGAAGTAGTAATATGTTAACTATTGTAACGTGTGTTACAGATAGTGTGAGTATCTGTCGCACATACACTAACAAGAGGTTGGGGGAGTTACAGACCCTCATTTAGGATAGTTAAAAAGGGGCCTTTCTAAAAATGTTCCATTTCTCAGTGTTAAATAGTTGGAGAACCCCTGAGTTACAGCATGTATTCATTTGACATATAAATGGGAGTGTGAAAATGTATGGTACATGCTAATTCTTATATTTCTTTGTACAGTACATGTCATTTTTAACTGGGACACTTTACTTATGTTATCGGTGTTCTTACATGCTAAGCGATTAAACAGGCAATCATACCAACACACTACCCCATCCACCAGGACCTGGTTCTCCTCGGCAGAGAACCACACCGTGCAGACCCCTTCCACATGGTGCCTGGGTGCTGGAGGAGGTGCATCAGCTGGCGGAGGCTCAACCACCGAGGCTTCAGAGGCCTGCTTCTCTGTTTCTTTCTCTAACTGTCCACTCCTCCCAGAGCCCTATTCTGCTGCCCCTGATCCCTGGAGCCCCTGCTGGACTCCCCTACTTATACCCTAATGGCAGGCTTCCTTACCTCCCCCACACCTCCACTCCCAACTCCACCGCTCCACATACCACTGTAATGCACACACCTCCACTCCCCACACCTCCAAACCCCACACCTCCACTCCCCTCACTCACACTCCTCTTACTTATACTCTTCTCATGGTCCCTCCCACTCCTCTCACTCCCATGTCCACTACTTTGTCCACTCCCACATCCACTCCCATGACCATGTCCACTTCCACATCGTCTCCCACCGTCCATGTAACTCTCTCCCTCAAACACACACAAAACAGACATTGAAAATAAAAAAAAAATATTAAATGACAGACTACAAAAAAACTTTCACACTGACAAGAAAATATGAAATTAAAATATAAGAACAGAAGATAATTCACTCAAAAATCACTTCTAATGCACACTATAATGGCAAAAGGACCCTATCCCTGGCCCGTGCCATTCTTGGGACTCATCTGGCCATCCGACCCCTGGGCCACCCTGTTCTTACATGCCCGGTAGCCCCTGGCATCCTATGTAAAAATGTATTCTTTATCCTTGTGTGTAATGTAACTGTAAGTACAAAAATAGGATTTGTGTAACAGTTAAGCAGAGCCAAAATCTCTGGACATGCAGGGCTGAGAAACCCTTTGTACTGCTCGCATGTCCATAGAAAATGGCTGCTGCAAGGTCTAGAGGGGGAGGAGAGTTGCAGGGACAAAGGAGAGAAGGTGTCTAGAGTCATAGATCGGGCCTGTGGTCCATACACCCACAAAGCGAAGCAAATGGTTGCCTCTCCAGCCAGAGCTGCACCAGTCCAGTGGGATATATCCAGTTGCCCCGGGGAAGCCATTGCTGAGTCATTCTGCTGCTCCCATTGGCCCATTTAAGCTTCCCTCCATAAGTCCTTTAACTTTGCAAACATGCCTCAGCGCTGATTGGCCAATGCAGGCAAGCCCTTGGGCTCCTGATTGGTCCGTGAATAGCATCCATGCTATGATTAGTCACCAGCCCCTTTATCATGCTTTCCTGTGTCATCATGGACGATAGAAAAGGGGAACCTGATCAGCACTCCACAGTTTACTTGGATCCTGTCGTGGAGGTGAACTAAGTGGTGTGCTCTGAGGCTGTGCCGGAAACACCTGAAGGAGGATCAGAAAGCCATAGGAAGCAGGAGATTTGAAACGGCTTTGTGCCACAAAACTGTTTGTGGTTGGAGAACTGGAGAGCAGGACTTTCCAGCAGCAGATTTGAAAGCTCTCTTTCGCAAATTGCACCAGAGAGGTCTGGATGCTCCCTACCCCATCAGAGAGTGGAAGCAAGCCCTGGGTAAGCCTTTGATGTGGTGCAAAGCACCTAATCAGCTAGGATCCCAACATATGCCCCATTTTTGTGAGTATAGCTCTGATTGTGTTTTTTTTTGTGCTGTGCTTGCTGGCTTGCTCTGGCTGGAATAAAACTTCTTTATTGAACTGCTTTGTGCTGTCTGGTGCATCCCTGCATTAAGTTCTGGTCTCCCTTGACACATCACCTATGCCCAGTCTTTCTCTCCCTCAATCCCAGCAGCATTTACACACGCCATCTAAAATGGCTGCTTAATACAGTGTGTAAGATGCGTTGTCTCACGAGAGTTACATTCCATTTCTAAAGTAAACAAACTTAAATTAAGCGATTTGCCATTTTCTTAGGCTACGTCCATAGTGCAGGATACAGCGCGAGCTATGTAGTTCGCTCCAAAACAAACACTAGGACAGCAATGTGAGCATGCGCTAGCATGTGCACATGCACTATGGGGAGACCGGCGCTTCGCGCTACAGACCAGTTTGTGTTTCCCGTACGATGGCCAGGTCACATGAGCGGTACGCCCAATGAGGGCTAACCAGCTACGTGACATCACAACCGTGCCCCCCAAGATGCCTCCTTGTCGCCTCTGCTTGCAGGACAGGAAATATCTCCTGCTGCAGGCAAGCGTGTGCTGTGCCCAGGAGCATGGAAGCTAGCACATTCGACTGTGGATGCAGCCTTAAGACACAGTTGAAAATGCGATTTTCAATAGAGAATAGAGTTTTTTTCCACACATTTCATTGTGCGACTTATGTACATGTCAAACCGCACGATTTGGCAGTGACAATATCGGAGCTACTAGAAGAGACCCCACTGACTGTCAGCTCCTTGTACCTTGGATACAATTTATGACCATGTGCCCCAGTCACCAAAAAATAACATAGATTGTAAGCTCATCTGGGCAGGGACTGTCTATAATATGTCTTATGTACAATGCAGCTTACAGCGCACTATATTGTAATTGTGGAGCACTTTGAGTCCTTTTGGGAGAAAAGCGCTATATGAAATAAAGTCATAATATATAACATCAACAATAGCATGTGCAGAAATCGTGCCGCAGGTGATACTGGATTTTTGCTATAGAGGAGAGGTGAGATACAAATTTAGCAGATGTTATTACCCATTAGTATGGGATACAGTAACACAAAAAACAATGCTGTAGTCAAGGAGATAACTCACACATTACCATTGTTTTCAATGGTAATTTGCGGTACTAATGCAGTCTTAATGTTTCTCAACACTAACAGAAGTTACAGTACCTGTGAACACACCCGAGATATCTGTGAAATATAATTTAAATCATATAAATACCGTTGACATATTTAAATTAGCACATTTCTCAGTTATCTCAGGTGAAAGGCTTGGGTTATAAATTTCTCAGTAACCGTAGTGCATGCCTTCATGTCCCCTATGGGAACCAAGGTGTTAGTAATCTTAAAACTTCACCTTATCCTATCTACGCATTGCATGCGATACAGGCTAGTGAGTCCATTTCTTACTAACTACTAAAGCATGCAAGGTTGTTATTATTGGAAAATTATGGGAAATTAGTTACTCTTATTAATGTGTAATGAAGAGGATAGTAATTTCAATGTCCCAAAATGTTTGGCTTCTGAAGCATGAATCAAGATATAGACATTACTGCATGTTTAAATAACACATTAAGTACCACCTGCAAGTCAAATCCTTTATCGTGTATTTTTTTATGTATTTCTGCAGAAGACATGTTAATAATAATGCAGCCTTAACGAATGTCTTAATATGTTTCACACATGCTAATATTTCTTAGTGAATGTAGTTTAAAATTGTTTTGTGATTGAGGTCCACTGTCAAATAAGCTCCTCTTAAAGTGGTTGCCTGAAGCACAGCAGGGTTGGTCTGGGTGTGCTATTAAATGCTGGCATCCAGTATAAAGATGACAAGGGGAATAATATGTTTAAAAAACACTGAAGTGTTCTGTTAACATTAAATAAGCTTGTCTAATGCTAAAATAATTCCTGCTCTTTTTCTGTCATCATTATAGAAAGGAATGAAAATGTTGCTATATTATCATTGCTTTATTTCACTGGTTCCCAAACTGTAATCCCTGGACCCCTGGTTGTCTCCAAAGACTTCCAAAGACTCCAAAGACTTTGTTGTATACAAAACTAGCACAAGGAGAGATTTTTCTTAATTACCACTTTATTAGAAAACAAATGTAATGCAAAAGAGATGCACTTACAAGAGTGCATTCTGTACACTGTATCTTGAAGTTCAGCTCAGGATGAATAAAGTCTTCTGCTCGTGTTACAATCCTCCCCCATATCTCCTGATGTTTTTTGTGCTGACAGACTATGCCTCCGCCTATTTCAGGGAGTCGCTCATTGTTCATCGGGGCTGGATGACCTCTTTCTCAATAAGTGCTTTTCAACCTTTTTTTGGTTATGGAACCTAGAATTAAATTGTCCATCTCTCCACCTCTGAATCCCCCTCTCTCTCATCCCCCCATCTCTCTCTCCCCCAATCTCTCTTCCCCTTCTCTTCCTCCCTTAGGAGCCTATTCAGTAAACTTCGATAAATGACTTATGGATAGTTTTGAACACTTTTCTAGCGAGTTTGCATGTGTAGCTATTCAGAAAGCTCAGATAACATGGCAAACTCGCTATAAAATGATTTCTTCCTGATCGGTAGTGCTCCCGCTGAGAGAAACCGAGCGGTAGCCTAAAAATTGCTCTAACTCACATTTTTTGAGGAATTGATCTATTCAGGTAACTTTGATATGTATATCGTGGCTGCAAATCGCAGATTCTGCTCTTGCAACCTGAAGGGTGGCAAAATGGAATCCGCTATCTGAAGGAGAAAATGAAGGAGAAAATGTATTGTTACTATGTAGGATTGAAGCCGGTATCTCTAGAGAGCTGACCAACGTTCATTTCAGCTCCATTGACCTCCAACTTCAATCCTATGTAATAAAAATTAATTTACAGCCCTCTTAATTACCGTAGTGGCTAGCCACTAAGTTAATTAAGGTATTTAATAACAGTGCCCGGTTTGTTGGTGGTAGAGGGGGTGGGTGAAGCTTGGAGTTGCTCCAGGGTGGGTGGTTAGACCTACTGGGAGGGTTGCAGGAGGAGGTAAACTCTCCCTTATCTTTGCGATACAACCACTAAGGTAATGAAAGGGTTAACTCCTCCTGCTACCACCCACCCAAACACCCAACACGGTCAAATATTACCTTCATAGTTGCCCCCGGTGGATGTTGAAGCTTCCTGGGAGCGATTAACCTCTCCCTTACCTTAGTGGTTGCAACCGCTATGGTAATGAATGGGTTAACCACTCATGCAATGCCTAAACACCTACTCCAGGGCAACAACCTCCTTCACACACCCCCTCTACCTCCAACACCACACAGGAATGGTCAAAAGTGCTATTAGCCAAAGATTCCGAAGAGCGCTTTTGCCCATTCAAATTATCATTGTGTGCAATACAATAAAATACATTACTATAAAAAATTACTATAAAACAAAAGTCTAGCCATTTAATCCATTGATTGTCATTGTGGTAATCTATGTTTCAACGCCCCCCTCCTCTACCCCCAACTCCTCCACCCCCAACACATATCTTGATAAAAACACATTTGCCCATTAAAAATAAAACATTAGACTGCATATAGTAAATAAAAGTTGTACTTACCCCTGCCAGGATGAAAGCTGCCCTAATCTTCTGGCCAGTAACCCCTTAATTATTTTAGCTGATATTAGCGCTTAGAAACTGCTATGGTAATTAAGGGATTATCTTCCTCCCCCCCCCGCTATCCACCCGGGAGTCTAAACCACTCGCCATGGGGCAACTAACCTCATCCCCCACCCCCTACACCTAGAACCACAAATACAAATGGGCAAAAGCACTAGTAGCAAAATATGGCTTGTAGCACTTTTCCTCATCTGTTTTCAAAACAAAATAAATATACAATAAAATAACATTGACATAACAGTATAATACATGACACAGTAGGCAATAAACCTATTGATTGTCACTGTGGTAAGGTAAGCACACAATTGGAGCAAGGATTACCACAATGATAATGAATGGGCAACCTAAACAAAATAAAACATTTTTCAAAATACCTTACTATTACTGCACCGACACACTTTATTCGAGCAAATACCCAGTATGTACCTGGCAGATACCTGGAATGTGCCGCTCCTCACCTCTGACAAGCCCCGTTGCGTTTGCCTTCCCAGCCTGGGTTCATGCCTGGCTGATGGGCGGCTGATCTGTTAAATGATAATGATTAGGATTTAATAGGCTGCAATGCTTCGCGTGTCTACCAGATGGCATAAATTCATGAATTGTAATGCAGTATATATATATATATACTGTGCAGTATTGCAGCCAGCGGGAATAAAATGCTTCAATCCCTGTCTGGAAAATACCTCAATGCACTCGGGCAGAAAACAGTCACAAACCTCAATACACCCGGGTATACCCGAATTCGTGGGACTAGCCGAGCTGGAATACAGTGTGTCGCCAGTGTAAATTCAAAAAAGGCATTGTGATTATCTATACCCCCAAGGGGGCATACTTTTAAAAAATATACACAATTAGATAAAATACAACACATGTGTTTCTTACCTTTGCCAGGATGAAGGCTTTCATCCTCCTCATCAACATCCTTCCCATATTTACTTATTTGGTATATCCCTGTAAACCTTTCCGTTCTAAAAAGATGTCCAACTTTTTTTTGTAACAAATCTATTGTATCTGGCATCACAGTCTCCATGGGTAATGAATTCCACATTTTAATTGTCCTTACGGTAATGAACCCTTTCCTTTGTTGCTGGTGAAATCGCCTTTCCTCCAACCTTAACCTCCTGCTTACCTTGCTTCAGACGTCCCGGCGTCATGACATCACGTTACCATGGCAATGCGACATCACATTACCCGCGGCGTCATTTGATGCCTCGTTGCCATGCGACACGTGACCAGGAGCGTCTGAAACAAGGTAAGTAGAAGTTTACAGAGGCCCTGCAGCTCCCCCAGCATTAATTTAAATGTATTCAGGAACCGTGCGGGGGCCTCTGTAAACCCCGTGACCCCCGCAGCGAGTCTCTCGCCCCCCCTGGGGGTCGCACTCCCGACTTTGCACACCGCTGCCCTAAGAGACAACACCTATTGGGAGGACTCGTGAGGACTCGTGAGGAGGTGACCTCATAACCAATGGAGCAAAGGACAAGCGGAGCAGCTTCCTTGTTCATGTTGGGGCATGAGTATTCTTATAACACACATTAAAACTTCAGATGTTTGTGAGTTTTAAATTGTCTATGTTCATGAAAATTTTATTTTTATCAATGAAATTACACTAGGATCGGGCACTTTTTCATCTTTTTTTATTTTTTACATTTTAATACTAGTGTACATATGCAGGGGGTCTCCTGAGCTGAACCGCATTGGTTTCAGCCTCGGGGACCCCCTATTTCATGAGATTCAGGCCCCATTATGGGGTGCCAGTATCCCCTGTGCTTTTAAAGCTCAGGTGGCAATCCTTATTCCCTAGAACAAAGTATGGTTGCCGGTAATAGACTGGAAAACTCAGTTTTTTTAGTTAAACTACTGCCAAAACAACCATTGCTTATTACTGTATGTATGTATGTATGTATGTATGTATGTATGTATGTATGTATGTATGTATAGCCCTAAAGGGCCATACATAAATACATTTGGAATAAATGTATGTAAAAAAAAAATGCAATCACCAAAAAAAAAAAAAAACCTGTAAAAGAAAAATAACATACATTCAATTTTTTTCCTTACCTTTAGATGTCTTCTCCCTCCGATTCCCATGTATATCGCAAGCTCTCAAACCAATCAATGATCCCAAATAGCAATGGTTCACAGGTAAAACAAATCCAAAGTCCTTTTCTTCTTTCTTTTTCTTCATCTGTAAATTGTAACAAGGTGCGCAAGAGCAAGGGCAAGCTAAGCGTTACCACCTAGTACATTGGCTATATCGGAGAGGTCTGTTGCCTAATTCCTCTCAGAGTGTTTCGGAGACTTCATTAGGAAGCACAACACTCTGACTACTCCTTAATCATTGTATGGTTCATGGTTCACAGTACAAGACACATACTTTGTGATCTTGCATCAACTGCTATTGCTCACCATGACAGACCCACAGGCTCACTAAATTTTGAACCTGACGGTCTGGCACAAATGTGTATGTATACCTGATTCACTACAGTATCTACTTGGTAAACCGAGCGTACACATCTATTCAGGTTACACCCATCACCACCATCTAGGAGTAGTTTTCAAATGACACAATATTGTAGCCAAATCACTACCACCTCTAGTATAATTATATAGTTGTGGGACACTCTAATTGACAATAGTGGTTTTGATCTACACTGTCAGTTTCTATTAGGTACACAGCTAACCTCTCCATTTTTATTTAAATCATTTTAATTACTTTGGTTCACATTACTGCTGCAATAAACACATTTTAATTGTTTATCAATAAATATTAAGTTTTAACATAGATTTAGGTGATCTCTAGTGCGGCGTATAGGGAGCTTTTCTTTATCTTTTTGATCTGTAAATTGTAATCCTATTTTGGTTCTTTTGGCGTCTTCTATCTTCTTCTGTATATTCTGTATCTTCTTCATCATCCATCTTTAGCAGGCACACCCTTGTAATCCTATTGGAGGAGGAGGCCCTCCCTCCTCGGCTTCTTGCCATCAAATGAGGCTGCACAGGCTTTTATAGGCCTGTGACGTCACAATTTAGTGCAAATGGTTCACACGCTTCTGATTGGCTGTGAAAAATATTGTGGTTTTTTTTTGGTGATGTCATGTAAAGGAAGTGAAGCCAGCCAATCAGAATGACTGCCGTCACATGGTACTTCAACCAATCAGATTGTGGGAACTGTATCCCCAATCTGATTGGTTGTTGTAGACCATGTGACTCCCTTTGGATGATGTCACATCCTTTCCCCAAAAAATCTGTCACATGGTCTACTACAATCAAATTGGGGATATAGTTCCCATCGTCTGATTGGCTGAAGTACCATGTGATGGCAGCCATGTTTCTTTTGGTGACGTCATGTTAATGGGAAAGGAAGCACAGCCATTCTGATTGGCTGGCTTCACTTCCTTTATATGACATCACCAAAAAATAAATAAACACATGTTTTTCACAGCCAATTAATGGTGTGCGAACAATTTGCACTGAAATGTAACATCGCAGGCCTATAAAAGCCTGTGCAGCCTCATTTGATGGCAAGAAGCCGAGGAGAGAGGACCTCCTCCTCCAATAGTATTACAAGGGTGTAATGTGCATCAGCGTCCTCACAGTAAAAGTACAGCTGAGAAATAAGCACACAAATCCAAAGAGACATTTGTCTATGGCGTGGAGTGTGCAGTATACTCACGATCAGTCGCCATGTCCTTAGTCCTCATGGCCACGCAACTACAGCATAGCTCTGTATTTTCTGTCTGTTGGAGTCTTGTTCAATCCTGAGGTAGCAGTATAATGAAAGGGGAGGAGGAGGAGTCTAGATCTCCATGTGGATGTTCACTTTTTTTTATGTAGTTCAATAAAGTTTTTTTATTCAATTTTTGCTGGTGAGTTCCCACGTTTTGTTTAGCCTTGGACGTCACACCGATCCCCTTTCATTCTACTATTACAAGTGCGTGCCTGCTGAAGATGGATGAATAATAATAATAATAATAAGAAGAAGAAGATACAGAAGAAGAAGAAGATACAGAAGAAGAAGAAGAAGAAGAAGAAGATCGAAGACCCCGAAAGAGCCAAAATTGGATTACAATTTACAGATGAAGAAAAGGCAAGAAGAAAAGGACTTTGGATTTTTCTTTAGCTTGCGGTAACCACGGGAATCGGAGGGTGAAGACATCTAAAGGTAAGAAAAAAAATTGAATGTATGTTATTTTTCATTTACAGGTATTTTTTATTGTATTTTTTTGTGATTTAATTTTTTTTTCACATATTCATTCCAAATGTATTTATGTATGGCCTTTTAGGGCTATACATACATACATACATACATACATACATACAGTAAGAAGTAATCGTTGTTTTGGTAAATGTTTACTTGTATGTATTTTAAATGTATATTGGTTCTTTGTTTTTAAATTTGTATGCTATTTATATTGCATATTGCTGTAATATTCAGGCATTGTTGCTGGTGTTTTAAATTGTTTATTTCTGGCTTTTGATTGGTGTTTGCTTTTTAATGTTGGATTACTTTTTGACTTTTGATTTGGAATGATGCAGTTTATTTAGATATTTATTTAATTTATTCATGGTTTTGTTTTGGTGTTTTAATTTTTTAGTCTGGTCTTTATTTTGGATTGGATTAATTGATTGGTGGTAATTTTGTTCGGTTTACTTCTTTATTTGTTTTTAGTTTGAGATTGTTTTGATTGCAATGGATCTTGTTTGTGATTTTTTTTTTAAGTTGACAATTGACTTGCATAGTGTTAAATCTTGCCCATATTATATGGGCATGGTGTACCCTCTGTGCCATTCAATTGTTTGATTGGCATTAGTAATATGTTCATTTTGCAATGTAATTTTGTTTTATTTGGGCCTGTTTCTTTATTCCTGCACCATTTCTTGATATAGTGGTAAATCAGGCCCATATTATCTGAGCATGATGTACCCACTGTACCAATGAATGGGAGAAGGGTTAGGGTAGTTGCCTGGGCAGGGTGGTTAGGCTTCCTGGGTGGGTAGTGGGAGAGGTGGGTTAACCCATTAATTACTATAGCGGTTAATAACCGCTAAGGTGATTAAGGGGTATGGGGACATTAGATTTTATTTGTGATTGTACTGCATTGTTTGTGGCAACGGAGGACATGGACGGTGATGAGGATGAGGACGGCCTTCATCGTGGCAGCCTGGAAGGGGTGAGTGCAAGTTTTATTTCTGCAGCTGAATTTTTTATTTAAAATGGACAAATGCACTATTATCCATATCTGGATAATAGTAATTTTGACCATTATAGTACTGTATGTATTAGGGGGCAGGGGGGGGGGTGTATTTATTGCGAAGTATTGGGTGTTGTGTTTTTTTGGCCACACGATTGGTACCGCAGGCTAGCGGGGACCCCCGGACTCCCGCGGGGATCACCCGAGGGCCCCGGACTCCCGCGTGGATCACCCGGGGACACCCGCCAGCCTTTTGTATTCATTGTGTGGTGAAAAAGACGTAAACAATGATTTTTTTCATGGCTCCATTTCTTTTGCACCAGCCTTTAGCTGGTGAACAAATCTGACGTGCTTTTAAAGTACGATTCACTTATTACTGCTTAGTGAATCGCACTGACTGGCAAAAAACGTCACGTTTGCTGTTTTTTGCCTGATCGGACGTATTTTTTTAAAAAAAATGTTGGGGGCTGAATAAATGCCTTTTACGGCCAATAAAGCACTGTTATCATTGCTTAGTGAATCGCGCAGCAGGCAGTATTAAAAGTAATTTATCGTACTTAAAAGCAGTTATCACTGCTTAGTGAATCGCCCCCATATAGACCAATGGAAATGTACTAATAGTAAGTAAAATTGTATTCAAGTGGAATTAATGAAGCAGTACACTTAAGACCACATGCTTTTTCCGTATCAGCATTCAGCACCTGTTTCACTGCCTATTTTACTTCTTTGTTCAGAAAACATCACAATAAAGCTTATGTTGCAGGGAAGAGGAAGAAAGAATTAAAGAACTGAACTGGGAGCAGATGCAGTTGATGTTTTGGAAAAGTTTGGAATGGAAACTAGAATGAAAAGATTTTAGAAAAAAAAAACACCTGTGCACATACAGTACAAGGTTGCTCAGTAGGCAAAAAAGGAGAAAATGAAAAGATATATAGTGTAGTATTTCTGGATAATGAAGGGAATTGAATTTGAATTTAAAATCACCCACATGGAGTGACCAAAGATTAGGAAACATGGGAATAATCCCCACAGCTCAGAATCTCCTTGAAAGACTTCCAAACATTCGATGTATATAGACATATATGAGATACAAATGGAGATAGAAGGGCATCTAGTGTACTGTTATATAAAAAAAATATATTGATATAAAACACATATCAGTCACACTAACAATGGAATTCAAATAAGGGCTCATCTATGAGGTGGAGATTGAACACAGAAATGTACAGAGAGATTGAAGCCTTTCCGTGTCTGCATACAGTACAAGGACTGTGGCCGCCTATCCAGGTGGTACCCGCGGGTGACTTGGGGCCCTCAGGTGGTCCCCGCCAGTCCCCGCTGGCCTATGGCATCAATTCTGTGGCAAATAAAAAATGTGCAATACATTGAAATAAATACACCCCCCTCCAACACATACAGTACAGTAATAGGCAAAATAACTATTATCCAGATATGGATAATAGTGCATTTGCCCATTTTAAAATAAAACATAATCGAGCCAGCATAAATAAAGTAAATAAACCTTTCTTTTTGCCATCATGAAGGGCATCTTCGTCAGCATACTGCAGGTCCGGTCCTCCAATGCCATCAAGAATATATGAAAAAATACAATCTAATGGCCCCTAACCCCTTAATAACCTTGATGGTTAATAAACGCTATAAAAATTAAGGGGTTAACCCACCCTCCCCGGATACCCACCAGGGAGGCCTAACCACGCACCCCAGGAACACTATACCCACCCTGTACCCAATGATTGGCATATTGGTACATCATACCCATATAATATGGGCATGATAAGCCACTAGAGAAGTCAATGGTCACCCTAATAAAAAACCATGAAGGCCAAAAATACACAATAATAAAAGATATACACAAGCACCTAAACAACCCAATTCAATAAATAAAAGCACTAGCCAACCAATTCAATAAAAGCACTAGCCAACCAATCAATTTAATAAATGAAAGCAGTAGCCAACAAAACAATTAAAGAATTTAAACCAATACCCAACAAAACAAATAATTAATTTAAAATGCTAACCAATCCTAAAATGTACTAAAAACAAGCCATCCAAATTCCAAACAATTGAATCCAAACAATAAAAGCAAATAGAAAAAATTACAATCAATTCAAAACAAGCATTTGCCAAAAAATGAATTGGCTGTCACTGTACAGACGAGACAACGAGTATTCTAAAGCTTCCCTTAAACTAGCCTGGTTACATGCTGGTTATATGCTGGGTGTAACCTGGCTAGATTAAGGCAAGTTTAAGGCATTTCTGTATTGACTAATGACCCATCGGATTAACACAGCAGGGGTCCCTGGCAGTCCCATGAGTTTGAATGGGACTGCCAGGTACCCCCGCTGTTAATCTGATGGGCCATTAGTCAATGCAGAAATGCCTTAAACTTGCCTTAAACTAGACCCAGCATGTACCCAGCATGTACCTGGGTCTTTTTGGCGATTGCCACTGGTATGTGTTAGAATAACCGTCGGCACTACAGTATTTATCTCTACGCACAGATTAATACATTATCAGTCAATGGGCAATCACAGACACAAAAATAAATAAATACAATGCAAATATTTGAAAAAAAGGACATTTACATACATTAAAAATTTCTCTTACCTTTAGAAGTCTTCACCCTCCGAATCCCATTGTATCTGCAATCTCTCCTACCGCTATCCAATGCCATCCACCTTGAAGACCAGCATCAGGTAAAAAAAAAACTTCTTTCTTTTATCTTCTATCATCGTCTTCTTTCTTCATCTGTCATTATTTTCTTTTTTTCTTTAATCTTCTTTCTTCATCTGTCAATCCAAAGCCCCATGGTAAATCCAGAACAGGATGTTCTCTCTGCAGCTTCTTGAGGTAAAATGAGATGTACATGCCTTACATATGGCCTGTGACATCACATTTTATGACCAGATGGTACAGCTCCAATCCGATTGGATGCTGTATCATGTGCCGCCTCTTTTTTTTTTTTTTTTAATGTGACATCTCCAAGGGAGGTACGCCACATCCTTAAAACCACATGGCTATATCACATGGTATTACAGCCAATGGAATTGAAGGCAATCCCATTAGTTGCTGTACCATGTGATAGTTTACATTAGTTCAAAAGGATGTGATGTCTCTTTAAGGGATGAAGGTTTATTTACTTTATTTATGCTCGCTGGCTAATGTTTTATTTTATAATGGGAAAATGAACTCTTATCCATATCTGGCTAATAGTTATTTTGCCCATTACTGTACTGTATGTGTTAGGGGGGGAGGGGGTGTATTTATTTCAATGTATTGCACATTTTTAATTTGCCACATGATTGGTACTGCAGGCCAGTGGTGACCCGCAAGGACCACCAGAGGGCCCCAAGACACACGTGGTGACAACCTGTGGATCCCCAGACACCCGCAGAGACTACCTGAGACCCCAGATATCTGCAGGGACCACCCGAGGGCCCCCAGACAACCGCAGGGACCACCTGAGGACAACCGCAGTCTCTGGCATCAATCATGTGGGGGCACAGGAGGTGGGTATTAGTGTTTATTGTGGGTAGCGGGGGTGGGTGAAGGGGTTTTTTGACCCTTGGTGGGTAGCAGGAGGTGTTATCCCCATTATTATTGAATGGGATTCATGCTGGGTGTCTCCGGTGCTGATATTAATGGATATCAGCTCCGGAGATCCCCAACATCAATCCAATGCAGAAAAAAAGCATTTCTTTCTGTCCTGTATTGCTACCTCTCAACAGCTTCTCACCAGCCTCACGCCAACTTTTCCTGGCATGAGGATTTTTGGAGAAACTCGCCTTTCTGGAGCCGCGAAAGGCCTCGATAACCTAGTCGCGGCTACTAGAATTGCACGAGTTTCAGATCCTGCTGATAAGTGGCTTATTGCCACTCAACCGGTGATTTTTGTTATGACGGCTGAAATTTTTGCCGATTCCTGCCTAACACCCACTTATCAAGGCTTACTGAATAGCAGTAGGCATATTGGCCGATAAGTGCTCGATAAGTGGCTTATTGACACTTATAGCAAAGGCCCCTTAGTATTTGAAAATAACTTGAAAATAGAAATAACTTGTGATACTGTAGGTAATCCGGCTTCTTACTGAAGAATAGTGTCTACTGAAACCCTCTAATTCAGAGTAGTTTTATATATATGGTAACCAGACATAACAGTGCAATAAACATCTTCCACAATGTAAGTATAAACAATAGCCATGAATCCAGAACAATCCGATAAGGTATATCCTCAGGTATACACCTCTCGCGCAGCCGTGCTTTTTCAAGGTGGGATAATGCACGAAACACATTGGTGGTAATCATTTACCTTTGTTATTTTAGCCATGTCATGGATAAATTAGCTTTTTTTCACAGGAGTATGCCTCTTGATTTTCTTCTTGTCCATGGTAATGCCCCACACCACTCCATTTTTTTATGTTGAATTCTAGGCTACTTACCTGCTCAAATAAAATGACATTTTTTCTCATTTCCTTAAGGTGTTTGTGATGGATTGGGATTCAAAGTAGAGACAGTGAGGACTCCAGGCACCACATACTTTCAAATAAAGAGTATTTTATTTTCCCTGACTGAGAAATACAGAGTATAATATAGTATTGTTCCAAGTGTAAATAAGCAAACATAAACAGCTTAGATCTGCAACAAGATAGAATGTCCTTATCTTTGGTGCTGGGTGTGAGTCCCAGCTGTTCCCAGGCAATCTTTTTGGGAACTGGAGCCTTGCTTCCTAGCAGGATTGTTAAGCTTTATAAAGCTCCTCCTTTGCAGGTAATGATGTCCTGCTTCCTTGCAGGTTTGTGTAGCAAACTACTCTTTGACAAAATGCTGCATAGCACGCAACGCATCAGAGCATACCTGTACCATATAATTTGCACATATGGAACTGAAACCCTGTTTCCTAACAGGTTTCTGAACACTGAGACAGGGAGGCTGCTGTCTCTTATAGAATTTTAGTTCAAATCAAGAGTTGATTGAAAGACCCTAGCAGCTAGTGTGGTCTCTTATGCATGGAACAGTGACAGAGTTAACCTCTTCACTCATTCACAGTGTTTCCCCTGATTCCCACGTAGGATGCTCTGATACACATCACAAGTCCTGCAACGAGTGACATCTTCCGACACGTGATGCGGAAGTGGGACTGCTCCGACAGCAGAAGGAAGGCTATAGCGGTTGGAAACGCTTACCCAGCTGGAGACCTGGGACGCTATGAGAATCCCGGCGTGATGTCACAGCTCACTAACTACACTTATATGCCGGTGTACTACTGATATTTGTAAGTGATTTTTAACTGTTTTCTGATATAAGATTAAAATGACATTTCACACTATGGGCGGTTGCACTCTCTCTTTCTTTTTCTTTTTTTACTACAGTTTATATCCAGACCTGAGGGTTTGTTCGGGCAAAGAGAAGCTGCACACCCATATACTGTATACCATCTTTTTTTGTTTGGACTATTGAACTGCTGGACTATATGTTTGTCATTGTGACATGCTTCAAGGTTTGATATTTTTTTTGGTCAATATACTTAATAATAACAATTTTTTGTTGTTTTTAATACCTTTCAGTTTGTGAGTGCTAGCTGATCTAATTGTTTATATAAGGGTTATATTCATCCAATTTTATACTTTACATTTTATTGGTTCAACGTTATCAGCATTTGTGTCTATATATTTTATGTCCTTCCAACCCAGATGCCACCCTCTTACATTGGCCTATTACCCTTAATATTTTTTATTAGTCCCCCTCATTGCCTTTTCAGTGTCATAAGTCAAGCAAAGATTCAGCAATCCTTAAACCAAGGTGATCACCTTTTAATGTATGCAAAGAATAGAATTGCTTGTTTGCGGCCTCCTGTTCTACCATTCTGCTTGTCAATTTATTTATTTAGTAATTTCTTAATTTACTTATGTTGGCTGCCATACCTACTGTGTGAAGAGAACTCTAATCACTGCCTTATGAGAAATCCATAATAAAGAGGGCGACATTTCATATTTGTATGAAAAAAAAAATGTTCCATTCCACCCTTTAGGGTAGAGAGAATTTCTGGGACCATCAGTAACAAGCTATTAAGTCTTCAGGCGCTTAGTTGTTTTGCTAGAGTCAAGCTTTGTAATCTGATATCTATGGTTGCATGGTCCGACCATGTTATATTATACATTTTGGCTTTAGTAATAATTAATATTTGATGGGCATTCAAAAAATAATAATAAATGCGAGAATATGTTTTGTGGCGAGAAGAATGTGAAATCCCTATGTGTCAGGTACCTGTCCCTACAGATGTCCACCAGGGAGGCCTCCTTAAGGATGTCTCCCAAGATTCTGGAATACCAGGGCCCGGGTCTCCTTGTACCCTTTCAGGGTCTTAGATCTATCTAGGGACACATGCAAGATAATATTAAAATCCCTGCTCAACAGAACCTTCATTTGGCTCCACTCATCATGGGGTGACGAAAAAGATGTTAAAAAAGGTGAACCTGGAGTAATTGGGGGCATATATATTCACTAGAGTTACCTCATTGTCCTGGAGTTTACCGTAATAATAATATATCTACCCTCTCTGTCTCTTTTTATTTTATCTGTGACAAAGGGTACAATACATCTATCTGATTTAAAAGAGTCCCTCCTGTCTTTTTAATAAAGGCTGACATGAAGAAAGCTGGAGAATAATGTCCATAAAAATTGTTGGAGCTGCTCCTAACTTTAAATGTGTTCTTGAAGAACACAATGTCAGTCCTCATATTTTTTGTAGTTTGACATCCCCATCCTCTTCTTTTAGGGCTATTCAGCCCTTTAACATTATGTGAGACAATTTGTTGGCATAACAGATCAACAACCCCTAAAGTAAGATCTGGTACTTTAGCAAGGTCAGTCCTCAATAGCTCCCCAAAACCGACAACCACTGCTAAGAATTTAGGTTTAAATATGAGCACATTTGCAAACTTTCTGGAAACGTCAGGAGAGGAGGCTATCTAATACCCTTTGAAAGGAGCTATGAAAAAGTTAAAAGGGATTTTAATGGACATAAAGGGAAGGGCATTAACAAAAAGGGAGGAACTAAAGAGAGGAAGCTGTGAGGTAACCTGAGCCCGGGTACTGTTGTTTTCCTTCCACTTGTGAAGGAATAAGGGAAGGAAGCAGGCCAAAATAAAACATGACTGCATAGGGAGAGATTAACATTTACCTTTAACTATTGATGTTAACAGGAAGGAAAAATACTTCCTAATATATAAACTGGTGTCTTCCTAAAGAGAACAGACAAGCAGAGTGAACAGAAATGAGCCCAGGTACAAGCAGATTATGTTAAATCAGTAAAGTACTTTTGACATCTGTGAACAGATGAATTTACAAAATGATCCATACATACTGTAGGTCGATCTGGGAGCAGAGCTAAAAAGTAGCCATTCAGCTCAGCTTCTCGTTCCCATCCCCACAAAAATCAGAGGTAACTTGCCCAATGTGATTTTTAAAAAAAAGTTAAAATTAAACACATTAACATACTGTATGTCATATAGTCATCATTTTTCTGAGAGGCAACAATGATTAGTACAGGATTAAACATGAACTTTTGAACTCTTACAAGTGATGGTGCCTAAAGAATCCGGCAACACAGTGAGAACCGAAGGGCTCTGTGCTTTATGACAATTACCCAACCTCTATAGGCTTTCTGCCAAAGTTATGATCAGTAGGTAAAACAGAAACCATGGCTGTTATGGATCATTACTTTGATACACATTTTTTTCAATGTAGAATGAAAAATTGGCAACATACTGGAAGTTGAGCAAACATGAATCTTTTATCAAACTTTCTATTTGATTTTCAGCTTCCCCCATAAAAAACAATAGTAAAACTTTTGGGCTGAACACATATTGCGCACAAAGAGGTTACACATTTAATGGGCCTATATTTTAAGTGCAATAGTACTCAATGGAGTTGGGTTCTCACTAAAAATCAGATTTGAAAACAAGAAAACTGTTCACTTATTGATTGTGGCAGAGATGAGTGACTCACCAAGTTGATTAAACTCATCACAGAGATTATATAAAGATATAGTTTTGCAGAATGATGGTAGTAGGATTTCAATGAAAGCCTAACCCTTCTGTTCTTGCTATAAACCCTGTCAGCAACATAAATCAGTATTAATTACATGCACTAAAAAAGAAAGTCTGTATTTGAACTTGTTGTCCAACTGTTGTAACTTAGCAATATATAAAAGATGAATGAAGAAACAGATTTAGTTTTTGTATGTGCTGCAGAAATTAAAGTAAACTTATATAACTAAAAGGTATTATGTGACATGGATCATGAGCTACTGTACAGTAGGTACATGTCTGACATTATGGGCATCCAGTTCCCATCCTTCAAAAGCAAGAAAGCAAAGGAAAAAGCAGGCACCGTTTCTCAGAAAAAGAAAAAGATGATGAAAAAGTCAAGGAGAGCGTTTGCCCTAAAAAAAGATATTTAATGGAACCAACAAATAAATACAGCCAAATTACGGGGTACAGAGACCCCCACCAACGCGTTTCGAGCGTGAGCTCTTTATCAAGGTGACCAATTTATGTACTCACCAGTCAGCTTTAAATATCCTCAGAAAACGTGCTGTCATCCATTCGCAATTCACTTCCTGAAACTCCTCCGGAGTGACGTGTGCGTAGTGACGTCAGCACGTTTTTTACAAACTAACTCAACTTTATTGAAAAAAAACAATGACATTTTAAAAACACTATATCTGGATGGAAAAAGACATAGGAGCACTAAATATCGTTTTTTAAAGTTACAGAAACACAATATTAATATGGTATTTAAAAAAAGAAAAATGGAAACATCATAGATATATGTTTATTTCTGTTAAAAGAAAAGAAAGGAAATTGCCTATCAAGTGGATAAACCGATTTTTAATCTATAACTGAATATATATTTGGAAATGTTTATTAAATATTAGTAATCTATGAAGATATCCACTTGAAGGAAAAAAACGTATAATTGGCTGTATAGCAAGGAATGAACACCGGATCTATTAACTAAATGTTAACCATAAACCATTAAATATTAATTTAAATGTATAAATAATGATAATACATAAAAAATAATATCGTTAATAGAGAGTTCAATTGGAGAGAAATCCCTTAAGATAGTTGTTACGTAATCTTAAATAATCTTAAACATTTTGGTATCAACAACAACACTTGTGAACAGAGAAATGTATTGCAAAATTAAGGAGTTTGCATGAAAAAGGACTTTAAGATGATATACTATATGTGGATCATAAACATGAACAATCACCTCAGTTAGATAACAATGATCCTGGGTAGTACCTGAGTACATAATTACAAAACTTTAGAATATCAGATCAATTATCAAACATTAGATATACATATCAAATTGGAACATAAATATTCAAGATGTCTATTAACGTAGATAAGGTGCCAGATCCCAATCAGAGTTTAGGCCATCGGGTATTCTGGTTTTAAGCGTGAAAATCCAATACAATTCTCGTTTGTCTAAGATTTCCATCCTGTTGCCCCCTCTGACGGGAGCTGGCACCTGCTCTATACCCATATAAGAAAATGTATCAATGCTTCCTAATCTACAATTGGTGAAATGTTGCGCCACTGGGTGAGTTAGGTCACCTTTTTTAATTAATCTCATGTGTTCTCTAATACAAGTTTTTAAAGTACGTGATGTGCGTCCTACATATTGTTTACCACATCTGCAGTTCAGCATATAGACTGCGAATGTGGTATCACAATTGATAAATGATTTTACCGGAAACTCACACCCAGTGGCAAATGAAGTGAAGGTGGAACCTGGAAGCATATGTTTGCACGAGATACATTTGAGGCACTTGAAGCTTCCTTTTGGTAACTGCCTTGAGTTACATTTTTTACTAGAAAAAAGACTTGGGGACACTGAATTAGCAATGGTTCTGGCTCTTTTAAAAACGAATTGGGGGCCCTCTGAATAAACATATTTGAGAAGGGGATCTCCCGAGAGGATCTCCCAATGTTTTTTAACAATATGTTTGATTTGACCAACCTGTGTATTGTACTGTGTAATAAACAATGGCTGATTCGTCTTGGTGTCAATCTTCCTGTTTTTACTTCTTTGTTTGTACAATAGTTCGTCTCTAGTGATTTTGTTCACCTCTTCTAATGATTCTTTTAGATCTATAGGTGAGTAGCCTCTCTCCTGGAATCTGGTCAAAAGTTCGAATGACTGTTTATCAAAATCATCTTTGCTGGAACATATCCTTTTTGTTCTAATCAATTGCCCCTTCGGAATGTTTTTAAGAAAGGATTTCGGATGGCAACTGTCAGCTCTGAGAAAGGTGTTGCGTGAATTGGGTTTCCTGTACACGACTGAACTAATTAGCATATTGATGTCAATAAATAATAATACATCCAAATAATGTCTATGATGGGAATTATAGGTGTGCGTGAAGTGTAAATTTAAATTGTTATTATTAAGATAATCTATAAACAATAACAGTGATTCAACCCCCTGTGCCGAATGAAAATAAGATCGTCAATATAACGTTTGTAGAAAGTGATAAAGTGTCGATAGGGGTTTCAGTCTCCAAACACATGGTCCACTTCCCACAAAAATAGGAAGAGGTTTGCGTATGAAGGGGCAAAACTAGTGCCCATTGCGGTACCACGGGTTTGGAGATAGAAATCCCCATCAAACATAAAGTAATTGTGGGTAAGTAAAAAGTGAATACAATCTAAAATAAAAGAAATTTGTACAAGTGATAATGTGGAGTGCTCTAAGAAGTGTCTGACAGCTGCCATCCCTTGATGATGGTCTATAACTGTATAAAGGGATGTGATATCCAAGGTTACCCACATAAAGTTATTCTGCCAAGCAATGTGATCTAACTGTTCCAGGAGATCGCTACTATCCCTAATGTAGGAAGGTAATTCTTTTACAAAACTCTGTAAGTAATGATCTACATATCTTGATAATCCATCTCCCAAAGATCCTATACTAGAGACAATTGGTCTCCCAGGTGGGGAGACCAATGTCTTGTGGATCTTTGGGAGATGGTGAAAAATGGGAATGGTAGGGTATGGTTGGTATAAAAATTCTAATTCCCTATGATCCAATACTCCCAAGTGGGATCCATCATTTAAAAGGGATCTGAGTTGTTTGAGAAACTGTGTAGTAGGGTTGTTTTTAAGTATGGAATATGAAGATACATCATATAATTGACGCAAAGCTTCATCTCTATATTGAGTTTTGCTTAAAACTACCACAGCTCCCCCTTTGTCAGCCCCTTTGACAACCAGGGAATCATTTGATTTGAGAGATACCAATGCTTCCTTTTCTAGGGGAGAGAGATTATGGTGTTTGCTCCGCAGGGGTGACACCTCAAAGGTGTATCCCCTGGAGAGCAGGGCCAGGTCCCTCTCCACTAGTTTTTCAAATGTACTAAGAAAGTGCCCTTTCATGTGTAATGGAAAAAATGTCAATTTCCTTTTAAAGCCAGAACCAATGCTGCCCAAAATGTTATTTGGGTCCAGTATGTCCCTATCAATATTTTCTTCAAAAAGGGAATTAAGGTCCTGTGCACAACAATATTAATTAAAAGTCAATCTGACATTGTTATCTTCCTCTATGTCACACATTGTATTGTCTAGAGTAGAACAAACATCTGTATCAATATCAACATTATTGACACCAGTTCCTAAAGTTTTGTTCTCGAGAAACCTTTTAAGTGTCAATTTACGCACATATTTGTGCAAATCTATTGTGGTGTCAAACAGATTGAACCTTGAATCTGGTGCAAATTTAAGTCCTTTGTTTAGAACTGATAATTCAGCTTGGGTCAAAACTGTCCCTGACAGGTTGATAACTCCTGTATCCTCTATTAGGAGTTATTTTTCCTCTTTTGCAGATTTTTTGGTTCTTTTCTTTCTGCTGCGTGTTGTCCGTTGGAGCCCCTCTGTTTTTTTGACGCCAAAAAATGTCCTGTTTTCAAAAACTCGCTCTTTATTAGATTCTGGATTGGAATGTCCAGTATTTTTTGATCCACCCCTGTAATCTGGATTAGGAACTCTTTCACCACCCGCCTCATATCTAGATGTTATTGCCTGGGGGACTGTTTCATGCTCAGAATAATATGATTCTCCACTAGTTGACTGGAAAGAAATATTCTTCTTCAAAATTGACTTATGTTTTTTTGTTTGAAGTAGTTTTTTGAGCGGTGGATGCATTAAATTTCTTGAAAGGGACAGGTCTTTGCCAGACGTATACCTGGTTGCGGACATAGTCCTGCTTGTCCCTTTCGAATATAAGTTGTTTTTTGGCCATAACTTCTTTTTCCATAATATAAATGTTGGTTGAAAGTGATTGGTCCAACTCATCAAAACCCTCCATAGAGATATATTGGCGTAAGTCAGTTTGGAGTGTCTCTATTTCTTTATCCAGAATTTTATTTTCTTTATTTTTAACATCTATAATTAAATCCATCAACTTGAAGGAGCAACCATCTAAAGTCTCCTTCCAGTTTTTTTCAAATTCTGCGTTCACAAACCCAAAAGTGGGCGACTTCTTAATGCGTAATCTCCTAGGGATTCTTTGGGTTTGTATATAATTCTGTATTGCAATAATGTCCCACCATGTGCGTATATTATTACTAAGTAGTTTTTCCAACTTGGTAAATTGAATATTCAGATCAGACACATCATCACAATTTGGTTCCAGTGTATTGTCAAAAACTTGCTGTGCCTTACGTGCTCGTTTGGAGTTATCGGATCAAGAAAAAGCATATTGTGTGGGATTCTCTCCCTCAGCATCACTCCCAGTATTGTTGGAATCCATTATATGAAAAAACAAAAAAATAGGGTACAAAAACTGCTCTCCTTAGACTTATAAAATAAGATATAAATGAGGAAAAAATGAGCAACCTCACATAGGATGGCACATAGAAAATGAAAAATGTGTGGTGCTCTAAGGAAAAACTCAATTTATACTTGCAAAAAAGAAAAAAAATAATAAAAAACTATGAGTGCAGTATAATATGATATTCCTGAGAAATTAACCCCCGACGATCAATATAAGATTAGTCCAACATGAATCACTTTCTCCTGATAAGTCTGACTAGTGGGCTAGGACCCTCACAAGCATTGCAGTAAGGGGCCACACTATAGATAAAAGTGTCCCAACATAAGATATCAGACTGGAGTGTGTGTTTGCAATAGAGATAACTCACTTTTGGAGTAGTCCTCTTCCAATGGGGGGTGTGCTTCCGATTTTTCTGGTGTAGTTTGAACAAGAAAGCAAAGGAAAAAGCAGGCACCGTTTCTCAGAAAAAGAAAAAGATTATGAAAAAGTCAAGGAGAGCGTTTGCCCTAAAAAAAGATATTTAATGGAACCAACAAATAAATACAGCCAAATTACGGGGTACAGAGACCCCCACCAACGTGTTTCGAGCGTGAGCTCTTTATCAAGGTGACTAATTTATGTACTCACTAGTCAGCTTTAAATATCCTCAGAAAACGTGCTGTCGTCCATTCGCAATTCACTTCCTGAAACTACTCCGGAGTGACGCGTGCGTAGTGACGTCAGCACGTTTTTTACAAACTAACACAACTTTATTGAAAAAAAACAATGACATTTTAAAAACAGTAATGAAAAGTTCAGTCCGCGCTCTGGCTCTTTAAACTTGGAGTGTTGGTCCCTCTCAGTTCTCTTGCTGCTTCTGTGTTTATGAGGTGTCTCCCCCACCTCCAAATGTGGTCTCCACCGGAACCCCGATGGTGATACCAATATCAGCAAAACAAGAAAAAACACAAAAGCGCACCAAGATGAGAGATAGATATTGTATTAGCAACAAATAATAAAATTAGTAACTTACATATAAAATTTCTTTAATAATCCCCGATTCTGGTGTCTATCACAGGAGTAGGGCATCACATAGGAAGTATGAAGGGTAATCTCAGTTCTGAGAGACCAGACCCGCGCGCTGGGGCTGTCTCTGCTCACTCTCCTGTCCTCCACGTGTGGTAGCGTGGTGCGGAGTGTAGCGCGCATGCGCAGGAACCGGGGCCTTCAATAGGTGTCCTTAGGATGCCTGTCCGTTTTTGATAGCATAGAAACGATCAGAAATAAGCAGGAACGGTACACTTGAGTGTGTACTGGTGGTGGATAGTAAAACCGCCAGCCACAACAGTCGCGACGCGTTTCGTTTACCAAAGAAGAAGTTTACTTTGGTAAACGAAACGCGTCGCGACTGTTGTGGCTGGCGGTTTTACTATCCACCACCAGTACACACTCAAGTGTACCGTTCCTGCTTATTTCCGATCGTTTCTATGCTATCAAAAACGGACAGGCATCCTAAGGACACCTATTGAAGGCCCCGGTTCCTGCGCATGCGCGCTACACTCCGCACCACGCTACCACACGTGGAGGACAGGAGAGTGAGCAGAGACAGCCCCAGCGCGCGGGTCTGGTCTCTCAGAACTGAGATTACCCTTCATACTTCCTATGTGATGCCCTACTCCTGTGATAGACACCAGAATCGGGGATTATTAAAGAAATTTTATATGTAAGTTACTAATTTTATTATTTGTTGCTAATACAATATCTATCTCTCATCTTGGTGCTCTTTTGTGTTTTTTCTTGTTTTACATTTTAAAAACACTATATCTGGATGAAAAAGACATAGGAGCACTAAATATCGTTTTCAAAGTTACAGAAACACAATATTAATATGGTATTTTAAAAAAGAAAAAGGGAAACATCATAGATATATGAAAATTTCTGTTAAAAGAAAAGAAAGGAAATTGCCTATCAAGTGGATAAACCGATTTTTAATCTATAAATGAATATATATTTGGAAATGTTTATTAAATATTAGTAACCTATGAAGATATCCACTTGAAGGAAAAAAACGTATAATTGGCTGGAGAGCAAGGAATGAACACCGGATCTATTAACTAAATGTTAACCATAAACCATTAAATATTAATATAAATGTATAAATGATGATAATACATAAAAAATTATATTGTTAATAGAGAGTTCAATTGGAGAGAAATCCCTTAAAATAGTTGTTACGTAATCTTAAATAATCTTAAACATTTTGGTATCAACAACAACACTTGTGAACACAGAAATGTATTGCAAAATTAAGGAGTTTGCATGAAAAGGGACTTTAAGATGAAATACTATATGTGGATCATAAACATGAACAATCACCTCAGTTAGATAACAATGATCCTGGGTAGTACCTGAGTACATAATTACAAAACTTTAGAATATCAGATCAATTATCAAACATTAGATATACATATCAAATTGGAACATAAATATTCAAGATGTCTATTAACGTAGATAAGGTGCCAGATCCCAATCAGAGTTTAGGCCATCGGGTATTCTGGTTTTAAGCGTGAAAATCCAATACAATTCTCGTTTGTCTAAGATTTACATCCTGTTGCCCCCTCTGACGGGAGCTGGCACCTGCTCTATACCCATATAAGAAAATATATCAATGCTTCCTAATCTACAATTGGTGAAATGTTGCGCCACTGGGTGAGTTAGGTCACCATGTTTAATTAATCTCATGTGTTCTCTAATACAAGTTTTTAAAGTACGTGATGTGCGTCCTACATATTGTTTACCACATCCGCAGTTCAGCATATAGACTGCGAATGTGGTATCACAATTGATAAATGATTTTACCGGAAACTCACACCCAGTGGCAAATGAAGTGAAGGTGGAACCTGGAAGCATATGTTTGCACGAGATACATTTGAGGCACTTGAAGCTTCCTTTTGGTAACTGCCTAGTGTTACATTTTTTACTAAAAAAAGACTTGGGGACACTGAATTAGCAATGGTTCTGGCTCTTTTAAAAACAAATTGGGGGCCCTCTGAATAAAGATATTTGAGAAGGGGATCTCCCGAGAGGATCTCCCAATGTTTTTTAACAATATGTTTGATTTGACCAACCTGTGTATTGTACTGTGTAATAAACCTCTTACTAAATGACTGAATTTTATCTGGAGTGTGATTTTGCTAAAATCTGGTTCTAAACCTGCACTTTTTTTTTTATACACAACTACATCACTAACGGTATTTGGAGGAATATTATTAGATTATTAGACCTAGACTGAGAAGAAAGAACACAAAAATATAGCTGTTTCCAGGTTCATACTTTTTTTTTTTTTTTAAACAGGGGCACACAAAATGTCATCAGTCATTGCAAAGAATTAAGTCATTCCAGTGAAAAGATTTATTCTGTATAGAGGACTGCTTTTGGAATCACACCCACCATGCTAGGGCTTTTATGGGAATTGGTAGATGTATTGGTTCACGTGGCTGTCTACAGTATGTACTGAATTACACATACAGTACCATGCCCATGAAACTTGTTCTGTTCTGCTTTCGGATGTAGTGACCTTTGGTGCAAAAAAGCAGTTGCTAAAAGCCATTTTAAATCAAAAGCCCACTTTTCAAGCTAGAAATGCAGAAGACAAGAGAGGGGCACAACTACCCCATAATTAAATCCAGTGGGTTTTCAGGATCCTCTAACCTTAATTTCTAGGTCTGTCTTGCTGGCAAATTGTGAATGAGGTCCATAGCTTGTAAGATTTGTGCGACTCCATCTTGCCAATGCCCACTCATAAATATAGCATTCTTTTCTTCCAACAATATAGTTTACCTGTATATTAAAATGAGTGCATGCTTGTACTGTAAAATTGTTAGTATATGGCAATTGCTTTATAAAATATATATCACATATGAATAATGGAATTACAAAAAGTTGTTTGGAAATATTTCTAATGTCCTCACATGCTACTGAATCTAAAGGTCGGAAAACATTGACTGATTTTATACAGTAGGTAGACAATACAACAGATAATACAACTCATGGACTGCAATCCTCCCTAAGTCTGCTGGTCAGAAAGCGTATCGCACAGCAGATGCTAATGCCAATTATTGACTATGGGGACATAGTACACGGTGCAAAATGCTCAAAGAAATAGATTGGTCATCACTTGAGTCTAGGCGCAAAGTTCATCTTTCCTGTCTAGCCTTCAAATACTTTCTGGGCAAGCTACCCATCTATCTGAACAACCTCCTCACCCCTACCACATGCAGCACTTATCATCTGAGATCTGACTCCAAAAGACTGTTCATGGTCCCAAGGCTCAACAAAGAAGCCGGCCGCTCCTCCTTCTCTTACCGTGCACCACAAAACTGGAACAACCTACCGGAGACTCTCACAGCCACCACCAGTTTAAGTTCTTTCAAAACTAAAGCTGTCTCAAATTTTAATCTGTTCTGTCACTTTTACATACACCTATAATATATATTATCTTTAACACTGCATGCTGTGTCTTGTACAAAATAAATACCCTGTTCACATATGTAACTGTATTTGTACCATGTATTACTTGTCATCTTAACTCTATGCACAGGACATACTTGAAAATGAGAGGTAACTCTCAATGTATTACTTCCTGGTAAAACATTTTTATAAATAAATAAAATAAATAGCTACTGTACATTGTTACATAGTAGATGATGTTGAAAAAAGACATATGTCCATCACGTTCAACATATGTTACATTTAGACGACAGTTACTTTATCCTATATTTGTATTTACAGTATATCGATTGAGAGGAAGGCAAGAAAAAACAAACACAGTGAAATGTTATCTAATTATATCTCATAAGAGAAAAATAAATTCCTTCCTGAAATATTGCAATCAGATTTCTCCCTGGATCAACATCCTTCCCATGTTTACTTATTTGGTATAATCCTGTATACATTTCCTTTCTAAAAAGATGTCCAACCTTTTTTTGAAGATATCTATTGTTTCTGCCATCAGAGTCTCCATGGGTCCTGAATTCCACATTTTAACTGCACTTACTATAATGAACCCTTTCTTTTGTTTCTGGTGAAATCTCCTTTCCTAAAACCTTGAGGTATGACCCTGGGTTGTTTTTACTGCCCTTGGAATGATTTGTCCTTTTGAAAGCTCCTTGTATTGTCCCCAAATATATTTGTATATAGTTACCATATCCCCTCTTAGATGCCTATTTTCTAATTTAAACACATCTAATTTAACTAGCCTCTCCCCATAAATCAGATTTACCATCCCCTTTATTAATTTAGTGGCTCTTCTCTGCACTTTTTCTAGTTCAATAATGGCATAATCTGTCTCATCCACCAAAGATTAGAGAAATTAATCCTCAAAATATCATCTTGCATGTTTACAAAAAGACAGGACAAAAAAAGATTTATATCACTAGTGAGAATGGTCAGTTAGGGACCCTCGAAATCTGAAACCCTCGCAACCTGGGGGAGGGAGAAGAGGTTTCTTGATTTCCTATGCCTTTCCAGTCCTGGACACTCGCAGTTGAGTTTAATCTGGACTGTGAGCACGGAGATGAGACCCTAAATAGGAGGCAGAAATAAACTAAAACAACTAATATTCTGATTCAGGTTTGTACTCCTTCAGTAGGGGATCATGGTCAGTGGTGGTCAGGGGGAGAGAAGGGACACTCCCCTTAAATTACTGATCACAGAAATCATAGAAGTCACCACCTCCTGTGTTGCGGTGGTAGGAACTCAATGGGTTAACCACAGCTCTGTCTGGGCTTCCTCTGCACTCGATACGCCTCCCTAACAATGGGAAACAGAAGAGCAGATGGAGCCAGCATAAGATACAGGGAGCCTTGGTGCTGCAAATAACCCCTCAAGACCCCCTACAGATTCATCACAAGAGATAGGGACACTCCTCAACCATGTAATTCTTTCTCATACATGTCATGCAGACGACATTGGGCTTCCTAACCAAAATTGACCATTGGTTTCACTCAAAAAGGTTTTGCTAGCATTTTTTCATTTTGACAACATTTGCAACAGTGATCCTGACTAGAAAATAAGGCTTTTGCTAGAACGGGTAAGAGTGAATGTGCACTCAGTAGAGATGGGTGAAATTTTCGATGGAATTCCTATTCACTGCGAGACGGTCAGTGGAGCTGATTCACTAAGCAGTGAGCTTTTGAGCCCGATTGGGAAATTTATAATCCCACGATAAAAAATTAAGCCAGACGCGGGATTCACTAAGAAGTGAAGCGCATTTGGGTAGGTGCGGGCCAAAAAATGCCCGATAGCGCAAACTATTTTTTTGCCCTTGCTATCGTGCATAAAATTCTAAAGCGTGATAGCTGATAGAAAAAAATGCAGCCTGTAAGTACTGCATGGAGATGCACGGCTCTTACAGGCGATCGTACAGTACAGGCATACCTCGCTTTAACATACGCAATGGGAGCATGTATGTAAAGCGAAAATGTACTTAAAGTGAAGCACTATCTTTTTTCCACTTTACAATGCATGTACTGTACTGCAAACATCATATACGTGCATAACTGATGTAAATAATGCATCTGTAACCAAAATAAATACAGTAGGCTTTTTTGAAATAAAATCTTTAATGTCAGCTGATTTTTCTTACTAGTGCTGACAGATACAACATGGATGAACTGAAAATTATGTAAAAATGATGTAGGAAGGATGAAGGAGAGGGCATATCTTCTAATGTACAGTTCAGTATTTTTACTGAAAGGGCATGAAGGTGAGGTGCATTTATTTGACTGACTGATATATTTTTGGGACTTTGATGTGTGACTTTGGTGAAAACAATACAGTACAATACTGTACAGTACAGTACAGTAGTGTTTTACAATTCTGTGCTTCGTTACTCAGTTCAGATCAGCTTGGCCTACAGTGATGAAATTCACAGCCTCTATGTGCTGTACATGTAGTTTCCCCGCTTGATCAGAGCTCCAGTACAGGTAGGGAGTCGGTTTAGTTGGTGCTGAAAGGCGCATGCGCGAACTGCCGTTTCCCTATTGGCTGAGGTGAATCATCGTCAATTGGTGAGTCACAACTACGGTGGTCTGTAGGGGCAGCCACAGCGCAATGAATGGGACCAAGCAAGGAGATGAGAGGCGCACACGCGGGACAGAACTGTACAGCAGCTCTCTCCTCTCTCCTCCCCCTCCCCATTCTCTCTTCTCACTCCTCCTCACACACACACTCAAACACGCTCACACACTCTCACATACACTCACACACTCTCACGCACACTCACACTCTCTCACACACTCTCACACACACACACACACACACACACACACACACACACACACACACACACACACACACACACACACACACACACACACACACACACACACACACACACACACACACTCACACACACACTGTCACACACACAAAAAAGCAAAGATTGCAGCAGAAGGATAAGAATGAAGGAGGTTGCGTGATGGTTGAGGTGCGCACGCCGCCGCTGCATGCGCACGCCACCCCCTGGTGTACGTATTCGCGAAGCATGCATACGTACACAGGGGCATGGTGCAATTAAAAATACATGTACGTACTTGCGAGTGTACGTAAAGCGGGTGTACTTAAAACGGGGTATACCTGTATACATATACATTTTAATACCATTGTACATAGGCAGGGGGTCTCCTGAGCTGAACCGCATTGGTCTGAGCCTCGGGGACCCCAACCTTCATGAGATACAGGCCCCGTTATGGGGTGCCGGTAACCCCTGTGCTTTTAAATCTCCCTCATCCCGTGAATGGGGGATTTAAATCCTGCAGGGGGATACCGGCACCCCATAGCGGGGCCTGTATCACAGGATGTAGGGGGTCTCCTAGACTGAAACCAACGCGGTCCAGCTCAGGAGACCCCATGCTCATGTACACTCATATGAAAACACACATATCAGTAAAAATAATTAATTACCGTAGCGGCTAGCCGCAATGGTAATGAAGCTGCATTAATGTAATTTTTAATAATACTGTGTGGGAGCAGGGGGTCTCCTGAGATGAACCGCTTTGATTTCAGTCTCGGAGACCCCCTACTTCCCGAGTTTCAGGCCCAGATATGGGGTGCCGGTATCTCCTCCGTTATTTAAATGTCCCGCATCATGTGACGCAGATGCTTTAAAAATGGCGGCGACACTGGAATCTGATGCCCCATACCAGGGCCAGTAACTCGGGAAGCATGGGGTCCCTGAGTCAGAAATCAAAGCGATTCAGCTCAGGAGACCCCCTGCTAAAACAATCACAAACAAGATCCAATGCATGCAAAACAATCTCAAAATAAAAACAAATAAAGAAGTAAACAGAACAAAATTACCACCAATCAATTAATCAAATCCAAAATAAAGACCAGAATAAACTTTAAAACAGCAAAACAAAAGCATGAATAAATAAAATAAATATCTAAAAAACTGCATCATTCAAAATCAAAAGTCAAAAAATAATCCAACATTAAAAAGCAAACACCAATCAAAAGCTAGAAATAAACAATTTAAAACACCAGCAAAAATTCCAGAACACTACATCAATATGCAATATAAATAGCATACAAATTTAAAAACAAAGAACCAATATACATTTAAAATACATACAGTACAAGCAAGCAATTGCCAAAACAACCATTGCTTCTTACTGAATGTATGTATGGCCCTTTGCATTGAATATGAAAAAAATGCAATCACAATAAAAATAAAATTAGAAAAACCTGTAAATGAAAAATAACATATGTAACGGTGTTTCCCCCACCCTGTGGGAGATTTGGCCATTACTACAGATGCAGCCACGAGTATCCAAACACTTGCCCTGGAAAATCTGCGGCAATCTCCCAGTTATGCTGCGACATTTCTGTGACATTTCTGCAGAAAGACTAATGGCCCATCGGATTGAATTCAATTTGAATGGGGCTCCCAGGGACCCCCGCTGTGTTAATCCGATGGGCCATTAGTCAGTCTGCAGAAATGATGCTGTTTTACTGGGAGATTGCCCCAGATTTTCCAAGGCAAGTGTTCGGATACCCGTGGCTGCATCTGTACGTATGTGGTGGATGATACCTGCTGGTAAACAGGAGGGCTGAGTCATCCGCCGATGGTAGTGGGGACACAGGATCAGGTTTCTGGGATACATTACCCACATATCTTTAGCAGTACAGCGCCGCCATCTGCTGAAGGCTCCAGTGAACTGAAGATGATCTCCCACGGTAGAACCGATTACCTCTCCTCCCCAGTAAGATCACACACCAGGCCGGAGGTATAATAACAGGAACGGTTTATTGTCTCTCTATGTGCAGCACAGTAAACGGCAGGGTTCTGCCCAATACAGCAACTGTCAGCTACTCAATGAAGGATTGTCCCTGGACCTTCACTACAGGCCAAGGGCACCCGCAACAGTCCCAGCTCTTCTGTGCCCCTCTATCAGGGGCAGGGATATGGTACACACTCACTCTCCCCCAGAGGGAAGAGGACCAGATTAGGTCCAATAATCAGGCTCTTGGCTGTGTGATCATCCCAGACCCGATGTAACCACCTCCCGCTGTCACTCAAGTGCAGCTCCAAGAAGGGGAAAACCCCATATCGACTACTAGTAGCCTGATTGTATCAGGACTTACTGCCAGGAGTAGTGCCGACTAGTAGCCATAGATGGCATGGTACATTCTCCCTCTTGTGGAAACCCAACGTCCACGCTTGTGTCTAAATTTTCGGGTACCATCCTTGAAGGTAACCTGAACATAACAGCATAAGAGTTCACATAATTGATATCACATTTTATAGGCATAATAACATTTTCTGTGAATACAGTCATTACAGTTTACTGGAATCATTTAACAGCTTTATTTGACTACAACCATAACATTGCTGCCTTACTGAAACATGGGTCCCTCCTAACACGGAGAACCTAATCAATAATAGTGCTCAGGGTCTGGCTTTCTAACTAGTACTCCAGTACTGTCTGGCACTGTAACTAAAAATACCCTCTTAGGGTGGCCTGCGCATGGCATGATCCACTCAGTTTAAAGCAGGAGGATAACGATATTCTTGGTAGCATACTGAACACCCAAAACCAGGCAATACTTTAAGCATGGTTGCTAGGGATCTGGGAGGGTCGTGTAAGGACAATTCTTTAAAACATTTCCTGGAGCTGGCATCCCCTTCTTCTGCACTATACCAATTCTAATCCGAGACCTCGGGATCCAAATTCTCTCTAGAACTATGGGACCCACAATTTTCCACAGAACTATCAGTATCCCACCCAGTAATCTGGTAAAGCATCTCTTCCCTTTCCCAGGTAGACAGTGTAGGTGATTCCTTTAATCCCTCATGGGATTGGTATTCCAACATGATCTCATTGTCCCAGGGCAATGAAATACAAGGCGCGGACAGCACCGGGCTAGGGACATAGTTGTTAATCACTCTATGCCTGATATCTTTAAAGGCTGTGTTAGAGAATGCCCTTAAGTATTCATCCTCATCAGAGCTGGATTCAATCTCCTCATCATCGGAACCCATTTCAAACTCAATCCCCCTTTCCCATGGTCGGTGAAAATAGAGTAATGACTTTTGGCGATTCCTGGCTACCCTCGCCAACATCGTGGCTACATAGGGTCATACAAGTGCAGTAGGTACAATACCAATGGTCTTATCTGAAACCCCACTATGGTATTCCTGTACCGGGTCGAGTGTCTGAATCATCTCGGGGACATCCGGCACGGGCCCACGCACCGGGATCAATGTCTTGGTTTAAGTCCATCCAGGCCCGTATAAAATGGATAAAACGTCCCAAGCCAGTGCCTGGCAAGGTGGTACTCACCGTAGCGGGGATTGGCTTCTTCTCATCCTCCCCAGGAGTTGCCGTAGCCGTGACATCAACACTCAAAGATCTCACAAGATCCTGGGGCAAGTCCAGGTCCCGCACCGGAAGTGCGTCGACATTTAGTCTTTGAGTAGGCTTTTCCCCGTCATCCTCCACGTAGAAATCATGGCCGTCCAAGGCCTTCTCGCCGGAAAGCTCCACCGGTTCCTGCTAGGAGTAAGGAGGTGGTCTCTCACCACTCTGCGGCTGTGCTGGAACCTTGGTATCCTCTGATTGAGTTACTAGTATGCCGACCGGCCACAGGACATCATTGCAAAGGGGATGCCCCTCCGTCTCTTTGGTCACGCCCTCTGGCTGTACATGAGTGGGTTCCAGCCCGCAAAACGTATCTGGCACCTTGTCAGAAACTGGATCTGGAACCATCGGGGCATACGGACCCCCATTTGCATTCTTTAGATCCTTTAGGCCCTTTCTAACCTGGGGGCGGGCAGAGCTGTGCACGGGCAGCCAAGAAGCTCCGTGGTGAGGCTGCTTCTCTGCTCTGTGTATTGCAGAGGGGGTGGGGCTACTCTCTGCACAGAGGCAAGCCCTCCTTCTCTTGCTGTCTGATTCCCACCCAAGTTTTCAGCAGCATGGGGGATTGGAGCATGCCCCCCAGGTGAAAGTGTGTGACTTATGATTATGATTGTGTGTGTGTTGTGTCTGTGTTGGTTGTGATTGAGTGTGTTGTGATTGAGTGTGTGTGGTGATTGAGTGTGTGTGTTGTGTTGGTTGTGATTGTGTGTGTGAGTGTTGTGATTGATTATGTGTTTGTGTGTGTGTTGTGTCTGTGTTGGTTGTGATTGTGTGTGTGTGTTGTGTCTGTGTTGGTTGTGATTGTGTGTTGTGTGTGCTGTGTGTGTTGTGTGTGTTGTGATTGAGTGTGTGTGTTGTCTGTGTTGGTTGTGATTGTGTTGGTTGTGATTGGATGTGTGTTGTGATTGAGTATGTGTGTTGTGATTGAATGCAGTGGTGCGCAAACTGTGGGGGCAAGGGGGCGCAAGATTATTAGGGGGCGCAGGTGGCGTGCGGCGAAACCTGGGTGCACGGGCCGGCAGACGCTGTGCGTGGGAAGGCGAAAAAACTGTGTGCGGGCGGCCAAGAAGATGTGCACGGGCGGCCAAAAAGGATAGTGCAGGTGGCGGCCACCTGATGGTGTATGTGCGCACGCATGGGGGCTTTGGAGGTACGGGGAGGAGCACGCCGAGTGTGGTGAAGTCAAACACCCCTCCTTCCGGTGTCTGCCCTGCAATAGCGCTGTGGTCCTGCTTTCCTCTGCTGGCAACCTGCTTCACTGCGATCCTCTGCAAGTGAAAGGGTAGGCTTCCACTATATCAATCACACTAGGAATGTACAGAAATAATGTAAAAAAAACTGTGAAAACACAACATTGAAAACGGAAAAAAAAAATAATACTGCAGGTAGGAGTTTGGATGACACTAGAGATAGCAAGCCAAAGCGCAAGGGGGGAAGAAAAAAAATGGGGGGGGGAGATAGGGAAGGGAGTTAGCAAAGAGGTGGATGAATGCCCCCCCCCCAAAGTATTGTCTTTGTGCACGTACGCTGTCTCAAGCTTGGCGCTTGGAGAGACACACAAAATTGACGTTGAAGCGCGCTCAGCAGCAGTCAATACACACACACACAGCCACACACAAAAACACACAAAAATAGCCCCGATCCACGCTTGCAAAATTATGCATTGCACCCTGTGCTCATGCTTGGAGAGTTGGTGATGTCACCGCTCTCAGCGGCAGCGTGGGCGCAGCTTAATTTTGCAAGCGCGAGCTGTTGAAATATGTAAGTATTTAGACATATTTGTATTTCATGTGTACCGTTTAATAAAGGTTTTTTTTTCATGTGATTTTGATTACATCAGGCAGGGGGGGCCCGATACATTTTATGGATGAAAAGGGGGGCTCGGCATAAAAAGTTTGCTCACCCCTGCGCCTATGTCATGATAAAAATATGTACTTTATAGAGCAGTAGTTTAACTAAAAAAACAGAGTTTGCCTGAATCTATGACCTGCAAACACACTTTGTTCCAGGGAATAAGGATTGTCACCTAGCAACAGCTGGTGACAAATTTCCCAATCGGACGCAAAAGCTCACTGCTTTGTGAATCGCCCCCATAGGCTTTAGTGCGTTGGGCTGGATCCTCTGAGGCTATCTGACTGTACTATTGCTCCCCACCATCCTGTCGTGCAGCTGCTTCTAAGACTTCGGCTTTGGCTACGGCGGCGGTGGCTTCCGTCTCTTTATTTAGGTCCTCTAGATTCATGTCCAACTCGGTCTTCTCACGCGCAGCGGCTGCTACGGCGATAGCAGCGGCAGTGTTGGCTTCTGCGGTGGTGGCAGTGACTGCGGGAGCAGCGATAGCGTCTCTCTGCTCCTTCTCTTGTATGCAGCCCCTCTCTAGTCTCATAGCTACCTCTTTCTAAGTGTATGCTTAGGCCTGGTCCCTTCTTGCGTCTGTTGCAGTTGTTTAGCGGCCTCAGCATCTGAGTTGTCACTCTTAAGCGTGGTGTCTGGTGAAGGTCTGAGTTCTGCCATGCTGCTGGTGTACAGTATGTAGGCCTTTAGCCAGTGTGTGTGGCGTGCGGTCTGTTACCTGCATCAGTGATGGACGACTGTCTCAGATAATGCCGGTCGGTGTCCTGCAGTGGTCAGTGTAGCGATAGCTGTACTTATAGGTGTCCGTGGGTCTGACCCATGTCCTGGCGGATGTCCGGTTGCGTGGCCCCTGGTAGCCCTTGCCGTGAGGACCTAGCACAGGGGTAGGTGTGATAGCTGTACCTCACTGTGTAGCTGTGCAGCAGTCAGGGGGAGTAACAGTGCTGTGTTTAATGCACGGATCTGTGAAGCAGTGCTGCAGCTTCTGTGTCTGTGAAACAGTTTTTAAAGCTACAGGCTCTGTCTAGCTGTTTTGAGCTGTTTGCTCTGTATAGCTGTGCTGCAGTCTTCCAGCTGTGTAGAAACAGGAGCTTGCTAGTCTTTGCAGCTACAGCCTGTGTATGTCTTTTAAAGCTGCAGGCTCTGTATAGACATGTGAAGCTGCTTGCTCTGGATAGCTGTCTCAGCCTGTCTCCTGTAGAGTTGATTTTCACTGTTCTGGACCAAGCACACCCAGAGAGATGCCAAGGGACAGGCAGGTTAACTCAATCCCATATATCAAGGAAGGGGACCTTCTTACTTGCTGAAGTGTGTATTTAGGGTAACAACATACAAATAAAAAGGGGGACAAGTACTAAGGGAACACTGGGACATGAGAGCAATGGAGGGAAAGGGCGGCTATGAGAGAAGTGGGCTAAATGCAAGATATATATATATGTGAAAATCCGTAACTTTACCAGGATAGGAGAGATGACTGCTCAAGATGGCTGCTGGAACTAAAAGAAAGCATGCTGGTCTGGACTGATGGGAAATTAACTGGGACAATACAACCTGGCAAAGGGAGGGTGAGCAGTCCATCCTGGTAAAAGGCAGGTGGGTTGCTAGGGCAACTGACTGAAGCCAAGAAACCCACACGGGGTTGCAACATTGTTGCAACAGCTAGGCTGAGGAGTGCTGGCAGCCTGAAGACAGAAAGAAAACACAATCCTGTTCCATGACAGGGTGCATTATACAGCAGTGTTGATGGTCTTGAGGCGGAGGGAGAATCCCAATTGCTGGAGTGGGCAGCAGGCAAATATAGATTGGCAGGGCAGGCATAGTCAGGTTGGCCCAAGCAGGGCAGGCAGTGAGATGAACATAATCATGCAAACCAAGGTCAGTGCATGCAGTAACCAAGCATAGTCAAACAGAGGGAAAATCAGGCAAGAAGCAGGTCATATATGTACAATGAGTAACAGGACACATTAATCTGACATAGGAAGCAAGATCTTGAACTGGTACAATAGCTGGTTTTAATAGCAAGCCAGGGGGTTGATTCACCATAAGTGTGGAAAGCAGTCTTAGTGGCAGCAGAATCTCAGAAGCACACTGAGGCAGCGGAACTATCCAGGTGCTGGTCTGGCTCTCTATTAGAGTTGCTGACCTGAGTAGCAGAGGTTCAAGTACCACTGGGACCGGCAATCTATTTACTTCGGTTTGATACGGGTTAATGCACAATATTTGACACTAACTGCTGTTCAAGTCAGTGGTATAGTTTCAAAATAATTATAGAAAAAAATTGTGTGTTGCGTCTTTTTCTGTTTTTCACGTGAACTAGTAACTTTGTATGCTTGGTGCCATGCACTGTCTCCTACAGTAACCATAATACTGTAAGTGTATACTGTAGGCATGTTTCATTACTATGTGGTTAATGTATTGCCAAAAGGTTGAAAATGAAATTTTACAAATAATAAAAAGGCACACACCAACGTATTGAAAGGGATTTGTAATAACTATAACGTTTCACTGGGAAAGTGGAAAATAGTACACTTGATTATTCGTAGTTATAACTTTTTATTTAATGCAGTGATGAGTATAATTTTGTAGCCACAATGATTCCACTATTCTGGTACACAAGGCACATGGAAATAGATTACATAAAGCAATATTTAAACTTAATACTAGATTGTAGGCTTTTTGCAATGCAGACTACTACTTTTTGCCACTCAGCTCTGGGAAGGATGAATATGTGCTTTATCAGTTTAAAAATTGATTTTGTCATTCCGGTGCCAACTGCATCTACAGTATTTAGACTGATGTATGAGTGACTACTGAAAGAAATGAACAGACACACAATCAAAGCATAGAATATAAGAAAATATTAGCCTCTATAAAAGATATTGATCCTATTACTTCATTCTTTATTAACAATTCACTGAGAGAAACATGATTCATCAATAGCAAACTTTGCAAATATGGTTTCACTTGGCATGTTCTCTACTACCACCCTAGTAGGAAGACATATTGGTATAATATAAAGTTCCTTCTCTTTTAACAATTAAGACAGCTCAGCATGGTTATTTGTAGTATAAGATAATTGATTGTCACAGTTGTTGTCCAACAGGGTTTACAACATTTGTAGTCTTTCAAATATTACATAGCAAATTACTATACTAAAACTGCTAAACTGCCTGAGTTTCGATCAGTTTTCCAGCACAGTCTAATTAACATACTAGAAAGTTTTGCACACCCATATAGGAAAATGTGACCAGATGTTCTCATTTTATTAGATCTGCTGGTGTCCCCATGTGTTCTGCTGGGACACTGAATTGTCCCAGATTTTCCTGCTGTGATCTCTAACAGCACAGACGTTGCATGGAAGGTAAAGCCCTCTCAGCCATAAGGGATTTGCAAAAGAGGGATTAAGGAAGTCCCTCTCTGTGAACTCTGAAGATTCCTACAATGTGGATGAGATTAATAAATTAATAATTGTATTTGGACTTTTTTAACCTTTATCGATAGTTTTTCTAGTGTGAGAGAAATGGGAACTGGTGTTGCTCAGTAGTAAGCAAGCTACTGAAGCCCATGAAAAATATATTTTATTGGGCATCTATTGCTTTTTTATTGTGCTCAAATGAATTATTGCTATGCCTTGCCTCTACTTTAATGAGCATATGTGAGAGAGTAGAGAAAAAGGCTGAGTGACACAAATGCAAAAACATGTCTAACAAAAAAAGACAGAAGTAGAGAGGCTGCAAAAATAGAGGAACATTGTGAGAAACAGCTTGAGGGAACATAACTGATAACTACAGTAGAAGGGACTAAATATATAAAAATACAGACAATAGGGAGAGGAAATATTTTCTTTACCCTGTGAAGTGAAACAGACCCCATGGTTTGAAATGTAAAACTACTGTGGTGGCTAGAATTACCATATGCTGGAAAGGTGAGCAATGTGTCTGTTTAAATGTTAATGCACCTCTTCATTGAAATAAAAGAATACAGCTTAATATAAAATGAAGCTGCTTTGGCAGGCTGTGCAGTGCTTCAGGTAAGACAGAATAAACAGTAACACTGATTATAAAGAGACCCCTATTCTGCATCTGTCATGTTCACCTCCTCAATCACAATGTTCCTACTTGTTTGTTTACCTGTAGTGCTGTTATAATATTTTGCTCTCTGAAATGATTTGGAGGCCACCTGCCATACAGTACCTCTTACATTTCTTTCACAACAAAGCACTTAAGGCTCAAGTGCTGGAGCTCATTGTTCTGCTCCACAGCATGGAAAAGAAGATGAATCAAGAAGCGCAGGGTCCAACAGAAATTATTATTGATTTAATCACATAATCAGCAGCAAACACTTCAGGCTAAGATAGCAAATCCATAACAGCCTGCCCACATAATAACCACCCTTACAAATTTAGCAGCAAACCACTGTGCACATTTAACAAACAAGAAGAGCAAGGGTCACCTTCACTTGGCGGCAAAATATTGACATTCCTAAAGCTTAAATATGTTTTGAGTTAAGTGTTATCAATCAGCGATAAGAGTTGAATGTCTGTTAAACATAACTGCATTGGCAGGAAGATTATAAAATGCTTTCTTGTCATAATCTTGAACCATCTATCAGACAAAACTCTGCTTGAAATCAATTGTGTGGAAGAAAATGCCCGCTGTGACCATTCAGTGTCATACAAATGAAGAGAGAGTATCCTTGTGATCTTTAACCAGAACTGGTTATCTAATGAGACCAGAGCTTTAATTTCTTTTCACATCAAACATAGAATCAATGCACAGGATTTAACAATGAATGTTAAAGGGCCCTGAAGTCATTTCTTCAGGGTTCTAAAAATGCTGCCTAAAAATTCAAGTAGAGCAATATGTAAAATGTACTGCAATTTACACTAATTGCCAGGTGCTTTCATGACACCATAAGCATACAGTATATTTTCACAGGCGCCATACCATTTTCAGTTAAAATTTGTAATAATTATTTTTATGGAAATGATTTAGTCATGGTTATTGCTTGGTGTAGTGCTAGTTACCTGGTTGGCACAGGAGAGCTGAGGTACTCGCGATGGAATGGGGGAATACAGGCAGACTTTTAGGGATTCCTCCGGTTCTTCTTCTTGGTGACAGCGCCTCCAGACATAGGGGGTTTCAGCAAAGCTGAAGGCGGTCCCCGCTATGACAGTCCTTACTCACAATACTCCATCCACACAGACTGCCGCGGAGCCAGAAGTATAAATGAGAAGGATCTTTATTATAGCAGCCACTGCGATGTTGTTGCAGTGAATGCTTTAGTTGATAAGGTAGATCCCAGGCTTCTGGATGGTACTGGCCTGCTTGTAATTGTGAGGCCTCTCTGAGTTGAATTAGTGCTTCAGCCCATGAGGGACTGAGCACATGTCTCTCTCTCCCAGCCGGGAGGAGAGCACAGAGCTCCTACATCATGAAAGGATAGTTGGAACCCCAATCACAGATTGAAGGACCCACCCCTAGGGGCTGAGCTTCATACTATAATTTAGGCACTTCCTTCCTGTAGCTCAAAGAGGGAGGGCCCATTACATGCACCACCACGCCGGTCACTCAGGAAGTTAGCATGAGGAGGGGGAAAACCCCATAGGACAGCCTGTCACTGTCTGTGTCTTACTAGAACTTACATGACAGGGTAGGTAGACCGATGGCTGAACCTTAAGATATGAAGAACAAGCAAGATTATGACCATATAGCCGCCAGACTATTGTTTGCAGTCATTGGAAATGGTAAGAAATGTCCAGTTTAGTCTCTCTCATAAATTTGCACAAATTGCAATTGGAGTTGCAGCAAATCGAAATTACTTATTATCTCCATTTCTATTATTTAACATTTGTTTCTTATGGTATGGGCCATGCATGCGCAGAAGGATAAGTCAGTCCGGCGGCCATTAGAGAGTTTGTGCATGCGCAGCAGGACTCCAGGAGCAGTGTCTATTACAAATAAGTCCCGCAGGGGAACGACAATCACCATCAGTCCAAGGGGCTGTTAGTCAGATGGGGTGAAGCAGCCAATAGGGCTGCAGGATTCACAGAGGACTACAGTTGTTACATTTGGTATGCTGAGGAGCACGCCAGTCGGAGCTGGGACAAGGAAGGGGTAGGTTGTGTGTGCAGGTGTCTGTGGAACCTGCACTAGGCCAGATACCCACTATTAGGCCCCAGCTTGGCCCCGACTCCCCTCAGCTTGTGGTTGCTGCAGGGACAGGCCCATAGACACTGCCCCTGTAGCATTAGAGTGAAAAACACAGCCAGGACACGGCTGCATCTGCTACTACTACAAGACTATTAAAGGTGGTAAAATTCACGTGGATCCCACCCAACATAGAGGTGGAGGCTTCACGGATAACGTCACCGGATCTGTGGATCCCATCTTCCTCATCTGCGCACCAAGGTGTGGACACACCGGCAAGTACCTCACCTCATCAAGTGCACCAACAGTACATGGGCTAGTGGGGCAGCGCTGTCTCACACATTTGGGTGGGTGTTTGACTCTGTGGACACCAGGGTGGTTGGGTGACCAGGGGCACCTCAGTACATGGGGAAAACCCTACAAGGGTGTGGACTCTGTGTTGGGGAGGCACGGTAAGAGGTTGCGGCCCTGTGAGGCTTGAGTGTTTCTATAGTGTCATTAGTATTATATTCTGTGCAGTAAAACCTGTTATATTATATTGCTGTGTGTTTATTATATTGTCCTGCACGGGGTTATCCCACATTGTTAGGATCCCACACTGGTGGAGATACTGTCATCAAACAGATCAGGTACACCACAGGCTCCTAGCAGCAGAGGTTCAGGACTCCTGTGAGCCGCAGGTAACGCACCACATACACCGTAGCTGCCATATCTCCCAGGGGGTGGGAAAAAGTGTGCTACACTTAATTTTTGCTTAGGCATTTTTAAAAACAACAGTGGTCTAAAGTCTGTCAGAACAAAACCCCCAGAATATGTGGACACTGCCTTTATTACAGTAAGTGTCAGATAAGAATGAACTGGCTTACCTAGACTAAATTAATTCATTACAAAGTTGGTGTGAGATATAATTCCATTCTTACAAATTTCGCAATAGCTGCTGTCATGTAACGGGGCATGGCCATACAAAATGAGGGATCGAAATATAAACTAGGCAGTGCACACAAGTTCATAAACTAAAAAAGTATTAGTACAGGCTATTAACAGCAGTATGCACAAACAGCAACCAACTGGGGAATAATACACGTACCCTGTTGGATACCTAGAAGCAGGGTATCCCTGAAGCCAAGGTATCTATCTTACCCTGCTAGGAAAAATTCTGGTACTGACCATACAGGTCTCCAAAGGTAAAAAAGCATCCCCACACATATCAAAGTCACCAGAGATATTCCACAGATTGGGCGGACCTGTTGTACAGTTAGTTATCAAGACCTCCCATGACTGGACAAGTTACTCCTGTGGATATCAGCTTGATCCACACCCTATCTTGCAACCCTAGCCCGGCTTACTTGGTTATAGTACCCGGCTCCCATTGAAAAAACATGAGGGCCAATCAGATTTGTCCCTTAAACTCAGGGACCAATCAGCGTGCTGATGGTTGGTATAAAGTGTCCTATTAGGATGGGGGTGGAGCTACAATCTGAGGTACGGCCGACAGGGGAGGGACGAGGAATGGAGGAAGACTTGAACTGCCAAACCACATTGCACCTATGAGGCTATTGTCCTGCTACATTAAGACAGTTAGGTATCCAGGCACCCCACAGTCTTCTAAAAAAACTTTCCAATAGGGAAGTGCATAGATGTTTTATTTATTTTAATCTGGCAATTAGAAACATGAAAGACATTGAAAGTCCTTTAGCTCCTCCCTTTTGTGTGAGGTTACAGAGCAGAACTTCAAATCCTTCAACTGTACAATACCTATTTAGCAGGTATACTGCATATTTTTAGGTCCTGAAAGACCAACTGTACCTATTAAACAGAAAGGTACCCATATACCAACCGTCACAAATAGCATTTTTGGATTATAAAATTGATGCACCTGTGAACTAGGATTATTTTTCCCTACACTATGTGTGCCTACCATAAAACTAAAACATAGAATGGTTTTAATGAAATATTTTGATGCACATAAATGGAATGGTATGAACTGTACACTAAAGTGTCTATGTGCTCAAGAAAAAGTAGAAGATACATAAAAATCATCTACCATGATGAACCTGGTCTAAACCCTTAAAAGTCTATTGCTATCTATCAACCCAAAATGTATTTGACACTGCATGGATGTCTTATTATATAGGTTAACATTACATTAAAAAAAATACACATACAACTGTTTTAATCTAAATTGTATCAATCATTTCTGCAACATGATAAAATGCGTCAACATTTATTTCAAACAACAAACTATGCATCATGTGTATGATTCCCATAACGTTTAAAACATGTGATGCACATTTTATAAAGGTTTGTACTACTTTTTAGCCCTAAAATTGACGCACAATAAAAAGTCAAATATAACTTGAGTACATATGCCCCAAAGGTTTTCATATATTTCTGAGGAAAACCACCACATCTGATCTTGTATTTCTCCTGGACACTCTGGGGCAGGTCGTTCAGCATGATGTCAGGGAGCTGTATAATCCTGGGACCGGGTGAGCTTCTTGCAGCGGGTGGGGGTAGATGGTCAGGGAGGATGCTTTAATATATAATATAGTATATAAAAAAAATTTTTTTTCCAGGTTTATTACCCGAATAAATTACACATGCAAAGTCTAATTATATAGCAAAATGCAACATCATTGAGGAAAGACAAATGTTGTGATTTTAACAATGTAAAAATTGATTAAATATGAAAACAATGCATCACATAAGGTTTTGTTTAAAGCTCACAATTAGTCTCTCCTTCTCAAGAAAAAAAATTATACTTTGGAAAAAAAAAATTGTTGGATTTATAAGTCCGATTGGCAGTGAAGTCTCTCTATACTAGCTCACAATATGCATGTGTGTGGAACCAGGAAATGCAAATTTCTCTACCGGCAGCCAAATCATGAAACTGTCTTAGTCTTTCTGTGTTTATTTCTCATGGCCCGGGGGAGGTGTTGATACAGTAGCTGGTCCCATTACTTTGCCTTTGCTTTGTCGTGTAATGGGTAGGTGAGATGCAACTGAATTGGTCTGACTTATAGTAGTGCACAGATGAGCGTGAAGGATTAGAAAACAACTGTTTGAACTGTTTGCAAATGTAATAATAGTTGCAATATCACTTAACTGCCTGTGTGTGCAGTGAAGATTTATGTTAACAGTATGAACAGCAGACCAAGCCCTACAAAAGTTGACATTGATATTATTGAATACATAGCCTCTCCCCCCTACCCCCCCCCCCCCAAAAAAAAAATTACACATTTTTTTGGGAGGGGGGGGGAGGGGGGTTCCAACCCAGGATAAATTGCACATGCCAAGTCTTAGAAAATTGCAATACATTATGCCACCTCATAGAGAAATAAAAAGATTGGTATTTTTATAAATGTAAAAATTGATTAAATATGAAAAAAATGTATCACCTAATGTTTTCTTAAAATCCCACAATTATTCAGCCCTTCTTGAGAAAAAAAAATATGCTTTTTTTTATGGACTTGAAATTCACATTGGCTGTGAAGTCATTCTAGACAAATCACAATGCAAGACTTATCAGCCATGCGCATGCATGTGAAACCAGGAAAAGTAATTTCTCAGTCAAGAGCCAAAGCCTGAAACATTGTGTCTTTGTGTGTGAATGTCCTATGCCCCCGGGGAGGTGTTGATAACGAGTCGAATGCCTTTTGCTTGGCTTTGAGAGGGTGTGGGGGACAATTGATCTGTCTTGGTCTAATTCTGGGATGAGCGTGAATGATTTCTTACCCAAATAAATTAACATGCAAAGTCTAATTATACAGCAAAATGCATCATCATTGAGAAAATACAAATGTTGTGATTTTAACAATGTCAAAATTGATTAAATATGAAAACAATGCATCACATAAGGTTTTGTTTAAAGCTCACAATTATTGTCTCATTCTCAAGAAAAAATACAGTAATGTTACTTGAATTTTTTTTTTTTTTGGATTTCTAAGTCCGATTGGCAGTGAAGGCTTTCTACACTAGTACACAATGAACATGTGTATGGAACCCTTCAATAGAAAACATTAGTATAAAAATAATTATTTTGATAAGTTCAGTGTACCATTATTTGTGAAGGCATTATACAGTACACCCCATTAACCAGGAAGTGGACTAAAAGCAAGAAACATCTCGTTGTGAAATTTTATTACAGGTTATATGACGTAATTGAATCGATCAAATACTGTACAGTGCATAGTCTGTTGTCCAAAATAATAGCGTGTCAAAGTTTTAAAAGCCTGAAGCTTGTAATACTGACTGTATAAAAGTAAAAAAGGCAACGTTTAAAAAAAGCGATATTATAGTTCCATCGAACTTCATCCTTATCTTCTTGTGACGATCGATTTCAAAGTTTCTTTTCTGTAAAAAAAATTATGCTGTAAGTTCCGGTAGTGCACATGTGTCAAGTCACGCTCTAGTGATCATTGTACAAGCATTGACGGGCTACAGTATGGCAGGCATACAGTACACTACTATATACTATAGAGGGATTTAAAGTTAATACTGTATAGTACATTATATTTACCTCCATTATAAACGTTGCCAACAGGGTGGAGATGAGCCAATATTAGAGGTGTATTGTGTGTACAAGCTGGGGTCACTCATGTAGTCTGCATTAAAGTTGACAGGTGTCTGCTGAAGCTGGTAATCAGGTGGGGCCATGTAGCAAGGATTGTGGTTCACCAAGTTTTCAGTGATGGTCGGCCCGTTATTGCAATAGTATTGGTAAGCCGGTAGTGGCACATTGCAGGTTGGGGAAGTACAAGTCTTAAATGGATTAAACCCGACCTGTCTCCTTTTGAAGTCGCATGATCAAACATACCGGCAAAAGCAGGGAGCACTGACCATAACCCCTGGTACTTCCCGTAGGAGGGGCTATGCAAAAAAAGCAATCATTAATAGTTAAAGTTTGCCGAATTGAATTCTTCCACGCACGTTGATTTGGTGAAAATTTGAAGAAATCATATTTGTCAATGATGTAGCCATATATCTCTGCTAAAGTTGACTTCTTATCCGTTCCAGCATTAATTGCAGAAAAAAATAAATATGTATAACTTCAGTCTGGCTTAGTATAAGGACTTGACATGATGTTCAGTGTATGTCCATTCAGCAATTGAGCAGGCATAGCAATGTAGAATAATGTTCACAACATTCTGTTTTGAAATTGTAACTATGAAAGGTCTCAATTTGATATCATCTTCAGCGACCAAGGTCAATTTACAATGGATCACTGTAGTGGACACTCTTTTTATCTGGTTTTTAAATACCTGCACATTGACTACATATTATCCACTGGATAGTTTAAGCAAAGGGACTCACTTTTACCATCTGGTGGATATGTGCAGAACTTCCCCCAAACAAATCAGAATCCATGCAAATCAAGGAAATCAACAATGGTCAATAGAGGTGTGATTTGCAGCCTTCATGGAAGATTAATGAGTGAATGCCATGTGGAATACAGCAGACTTTACAAAAACGGCTCAGAGAAATGATCGGATAATGGCCGCTGCATCGGTAGGAAATGATAGTGTGCCTCTTGTGGGGCCATAAGGGATTTCACAAGGGGTAGCCTGTAGTCGAGTGCCCCTGGCTATGGGTTTCCTGGACCTGACACATATGTGGGGGTGGTTACAGGTGTCAGTACCATGGGGTAATGCCTGTTCTGTCCTCAGATCTGCCTAGTTTTGTGGAAGGGTCACTAATCCCTCCCGAGGTATATAAGATGCTTCCTTCCCAAAATGAAAGATTCCAGGATGTAGCCTGCTCCACAGTGAGTGAGGCAGTTCTGCCTTGTCCCATCAAGGGGTAAGGAGGCAATGACTAGCCCCAAGGGCCTCAAGTCATTGGGGGCCTAGTCAGGGGCAAAGCAACAGCAAGATGCGACGGAAGGTGATCATCAGCAGGGTGTCATAGAGTACCTCTCGTGTGGGAGATGTATTCAGCTGGCCTGCCAATAAATGGTACAAAGTTCCACGTCTCCTGTCTGTCTTGGAAAGGGGTTCCTGTGGGGTTCCTCTCTGCCTTTGCGATGGAGGCGCTGCACCAGGTGGATCAGAAGTAATTCCCTTGCCATTCCCCATACAACGAGGAGACTCAGGCATCCTGATATACAACAGGTGAGCTAGTACAGCACCCAGGTACACCCGTAACAGCCAAATCTCCCTTGGGGGGAGGGAAGGTGGTACATATACATATATATATATATATATATATATATATATATATATATATATATATATATATATATATATATATATATATATAACTATTAGAAAAAAATTCGGGGCTCAAAGGATGAGCTTTTTTTCTGTTTTGTCTCATTTCACTCGAATTAAAAAAGGTTTTCTAAAGTTCATAGTTTGACTTGAACATTGAATTCTTAAACTGCTCAACTCAGATTTCGACTTGAAAAATGAATTCTTGAATTACTCAGAGTTCAAATCAAACGTGCCAATCCTTAGTAAACTTTACACCATTTTGTTAGTCTTTTTTCTACCATCTTCTCTCTGCTTATGTTCATTTGGACATGTGGTTTATCACTCCTTTTGAGGACTTAATGAATTGTAAATAGCATCCCTAGCCCTTTCTTTTTGCAAAATCTAACATTATACTTCTACCCATCACTAGTAATTTGGTAATAAGATACAATAATTTGAAAATCATTGGCATTTGCAGTCCATACACATAATCTAAATGTATTAGCATTGGACTATGAACACTTGACCACTCCTGAAGTTTTGCTAGGTTCTTCCAAGTGTTATCCACCTACAGTGTGTCTCATTGCCTTTATTGTGCCATGTGTATCAGGCATTATTACCCCAGTTAACACAAGTTAGCACAAGAAATAATGCAGAAAATATTATGTGCATTAAATGGATATTGCATCCATTTTTTTAATGATATTTCTTGCCATTAATATTGCTATAGTGTAAACGCATCACATTGCGTTAATGGGTGCAAAACTGTCTGCTTCATCTATACTTTCTTTTTCATCCCCTATATAATATGACTAATAGGGACATTGATTGGCCCAAGTACAAAATTCTGTGGGAAAATGCTGTGTAAGGTTCATTACTTAGTTGAACTCCATTTACTATAATTCGGTGTCTTTTAGCCAATTATTAGCCACATCAGGACTTCTTGATTGACCCTTAGGCAGCTCAGCACATCTTTATCCTTATTTGTTTGTATATTTGCTGGTTCAAAATGCAGTTAAAGGAGCACAGCTATCTACAACAAAAGTAAACTAATGCTAGTGCAATGGTTAAAGGCATTTAGTATCAGGGTGATTGATGCTTTGTTTTTACCGAAGTTGGACACAAATAAGTATTTTTAAACGTAATGAGCTGAGATTTGAGAGAGGTTTAATTACCACTACCTGACCCTTTTTGTGATGTCTCTGTTTGTTAGGCAAGTGCTTGCACAGCCAGAACCTCCCTCTCTCCCCATCCCTGATTCTTGGATAAGAACAGAGTGGGAAAAAGGTAAAGCAGAGGCCCCTAAAAATATCAACTTGTAATTAATTTCCAAAAAATCAAAGCAGTCAAACTTATTAGCATGACAAGAGACAAGATCCACAAGTTCCATTAACTTTTTGAGTGCTGCAGGGGCAGCGACACCAGAGTGCCACGGCCCCTCCAATTCTCATGATAACGTGACCAGTCATGTGATCGCACCATCATTGATCATAAAATAGAAGCACACGTCATCAAAATAGTGGTCGTCATCAGTGGAGATCATATCCTGCACTCCATAGGTGCACAGAACTTGATCTCCCCTAGTAAAGCGAGCATTCTTTAATGTAGCTACAATGTCATGGGGCCCCCTGAGTGCCCAATGAAACCCATGACATATTAGCTATGTCTTGGGGCACTCAAAGCATTAAGTGACTTAACAGAGTGCATGTAGAATTTCTGCGGACTGGATAGCACAGCTCTCAGCTGGTTCATATATTTTCTCACTGGCAAGTCACAGGGAGGTTATTTAGGCATGCAGTACTCTGCACCAATGCCCCTGTCATGTGGAGTGCCACAGGATTCTATCCTATGTTGTTTGCAGTGTACATGCTGCCACAGGGTAACATAATCCAATGGCATTACCTGGATTATTACTGCTATGCAGATGACACTCAACTTTACTTTGCACCAGGCACTAAGGACCCATTATAAGTCTTCATTAGATGTTTATCTGAGCCCCTAGAATGGATGAGTGCGAATTGGTTGAGGATTAATCCTGATAAGACAGAACTGCTCACCATCGGATGACAACAATACTACAGTTGAGTCAACACACTGGCCTTAAGCTTGGGGGCTCCAAATTGCTAAACTCTGTCTGATTGTGGAACCTTTGTGTTATCCTTCACTCTGACTTGGTCCTTAAACATGAGGTGTCAGCTGTGATCAAATCTTCTGCCACCTAAAGATTTAATCCTTGATCCAGAATGGCTGGTATTGAATGCTGCAGCCAGGTTGTTAACTAACCAGACATGACACATGACACTTGTTGCCACATGACACCTGTTCTCCATTCTCTGCACTGACTGCCTATAAAATGATGAATACATTTCAATATTGGCTTGTAGACATTCAAAGCACTACATGACCAGGGTCTCAGCTATCTGAAAGACACTACACTCCTATTCGCTCACTTCGATCTGCAGATGAAAGACTCCTAGCAGTTCTCAGAATCTCCTTGACTTCCTTTGCTGCTCCTACTTTCTGGAATACTCTGCCTCGTACGGTTTGAGAGGGGGCACTCTGGAAATGTATAAAAACAGGCTCAATACCTACCTGTTTACCTAGGCGTTTAATGAATAAACCACAACCTGTCCACCATTTAATAGCTATTGTACATCCCATCCTGTATTGTATATTTCCTTGTGTTTCGTCTCTTTTATAAAGTTATGTTTTCTTCTTTTTCCCTTTTTTTTAACTGTGAACTGCTTTGAGTCCCATTGGGAGAAAAGCACTATATAAATAAAGGTATTATTATGATTATTATTAATAATAAAATGTAACGTTAACAACCTAACTTAAGGTCATCTGACATTAAGCTTAATAGTGTATTGTCAAAGAACAATAACATAACATGAAGTCATATTTTCTGCTGTAAAGATCGTTGCATTACCAACAGTTTAATGGCCGTTAGTAATATTTAAATGCAAATTATATTCAAATGAAACATTACCCAAACAGAGGATATTCACAAAACTGAGTTATGGTTAACATGGTTACTTAACGTTACATTAGTTAAATTATAGCTACTCAAACCCAGACCCTGAAATGGGACCTTTACGTTCTGTATGGTTATAAAGCCACTGTTAAGTATGACATAACATACTGTAGGATTATTTTCCTATTCTCTTTCTCAGCTTGTGCAAAATACTTATTTCAGTGTCTGGATCAGAGTAACACCAAGACATACTTAAAATGACGGTATTGGAATATCACACAACGTTATGCAAACGTGAAGTTAAACCTATGCTAGTTAGATGTACAGTACAACGGACATTGGTTTTGCATATAATTAGCTTTGAGGATACACATTCACCTCAGGGAACATAATGTTCATTCTTGTTTGCACTACTTTTTCGTTTTGTGCCACAGTTTAACAGCTTTGTGAATCTCTAGCCAGAAATGTGTTTAGTGAAGATAATTAGGAGCACATGACTCGGGTTATCGCAACAGTCTATGGGAGTTAACTCTGGAACTGGTTACCGGCACTTGATCTACTATAGTGACGACGGTTATTCTAACACAAACCAGTGGCAATCGCCAAGAAAACCCAGGTACATGCTGGGTCTAGTTTAAGGCAAGTTTAAGACATTTCTGCATTGACTAATGACCCATCAGATTAACAGTGGGGGTCCCTGGCAGTCCCATTCAAACTGAATGAGACTGCCAGGGAACCCTACTGTGTTAATCCAATGGATCATTAGTCAATGCAGAAATGCCTTAAACTTGCCTTAAACTAGCCAGGTTAAACCCAGCATGTAACCGGGCTAGTTTAAGGCAAGCTTTAGAATACTCGTTGTCTCATCTGAATGTGTCCATTAGACTGGTTAATTCTTTACAATAAATTGTGGTTTGGCTAGCTATGTGGGACTACATCTTAAAAATGATCAGATGTATTCAATTTATCATTTTATTTAAAACTTTCAAATATTATCCTTGTTGATTGTAATTTTTTTTTCTTGCTATGTAAAACTCAAAAATTATCTCTCAACAGTTGTTTTTTTGGATGATAAGTACATTTTGTACTTCTCCTCTCTCATTTTACTGTATGCATCACTTTGAAGCGAGAGAAGTTCCTGTAGTAAAAACCTGCATTTTTGGCTGCTGCTTCTTTGGGTAAGTGGTTGCTGTCACAGGGGACCAGACATTTACACCTTTTATACCGGGATCATATCACTGAGCAAAACAAAATGATAAAACAAATTGTCATTTATTCCATTGAAACCGACGTACATACAGTGGATTACAAATTACAAGAGAAAAACACACTTACTGGGGGTCTGTGGGAAAAAAATAGACTTTCTTAGCTTCTACAGTCCATAAAACATAGTTTGTAGTTGACCAGGAATTAGCCCAAGATGTCCTGGAACTCAAATCGGCATGAGGTTCCTGACGCCACCGCTGTATCTGCTCCAGAGACACCGAAATCCCTTAACCGGGAGATGGCACCAAACATTCGGCTTGTAGTTCCAGCCGCGACCGCTACGTTCGCTTCTCAGAACTTGGACCCGAAAAGTGGGTCTTAGAAAAAAATTTTACCTTGAAATTTCTGAATCCGGCTCACGTCTATTTCTCCAAGAGCATCTTTTGGTGATTTCGAATTTGCCGCTATAGTCCTGGTGTTCAAAGTCTTAGAGAATCTCAACACCAGATTGGTTGCAGGGTTTCTAATAGTATTTTGGAGTTCATTCACAAAATACTACAGCCAATCCCAGCATGGGAACCTTACAACCAGCCAATCGGATGCCTGACATTCATCTGAATCTGGGCAAGGGGATCTTCTGAATGAAACAAGGGCATGCGCGAGTTTGCCACCTTAGACACTGGTCATGCAGAAGCCACCCGCTGGCTTAGGTGCCTCCAGGTCTGGGAAGGCAAATACTTGCCGGATCGGCTTGTATTGATCCCAGGACGTGGGTACTTCACCTAGCCATCCTGCCCAAAGGTTCTTCACACCTCATGCAGCATCTGTGGCTTTCAAGTCCGGACCCTGGGTAGACACAGTAGCACCACAGCTTGGTAGCCATCTGGCTCACTCAGAATACCGGCTTTAATAGTCCCAGCTTATTTTACAGTGCATAAGCATAATACATTTTAAACATTCCCGTTTAATAAAATAATGGTTAGATGCTTAGGTTCATTCCCAGAACTGTAGCTCATTCCCTTAAGAAAACAAAAAACAAACTCAGTTAGAACTAAACATGCTTAGGTGCGTTCTCAGAGCTGTATCTCCTTCCTTTAGTGAAAAAAGGATATAGTTTCATAAAAACTCTTGCAACCTCAAATATGGTTGAGTAACCCCCCAAACCTCCATACTAGTTTGGGGGAACCTGGGGATATACTGGGGGACCCTCACTAACTTAGGGACCCCTGACTGTACCCAGGATACACATATCCCTATGCCCCCCTTTACCTTTCTGGTCTGTGCTGAAGCAGGGAAACCTGGCGGTGAGTCACGTAACTGATTTCAATGGAGGATTTTGACCGGGGTGATGTGTCTATATTTCCCGGGAATCTGACCTGATTCCGGATACAATTTTGGGGTGGCCAGCAACTCTGTACATCGGCTACCAATACACAATCTGACAACACTTTTACTGCAAAACCCCTCTTGAAACTCATAGCCTCTGAATCTCCACTGGTTAGCACTCCTGGTAGGTAAAACACACAAATTCTTTATTGTCAAACAAGCATATGCATTTCATGTAGGACAGACAGGGTCAAGAGCTGACACTCTAAAACACCAAATATTGCTCAGAGGTTTCCAGCCGGGCATACTACCTCATTAATGGCCTGGTTACCCCCTCACCATCACAGTTTCTTAAAATGTTAGAAAGGAAAAGAGAAGAACTATTGATGTTGAAACTGTATCTGCTGTAGTCATCAAGTCATTAGAGTTTAATGTAGACATTTTGAAGAGGCAATCCCAGTCTAAGGGCAAAAGTTAACTAATTCCAGTGACACATTTAAGCTCCCATCTGGGTAATTCGTACCTTTTACCAAAATCTGACACATATAAGTATTTGTCATTTATTTTTTTAAAGTTAGACTTGTGAGGGGTTTAATTTACTGTGGCTAATCAATTTGTGTGATGTCACAGTGTGATCAGTAAGTATTTGTACAGCCAGAGTTCCAGGTCCCCTTAAATGTATTGGTTCTTTGATAAGAACAGTTGGGTAAAGAAAACACTTGATTGACAAATACTTTCCTATTCAGAGGCCCTTAACAAATCCACCTGGCCAACTAGTTAGATTGAGTAAAAAAGAGAAAAACTTAAGGTGATAAAGGGATGGCTCATTTTCGGATTTACAAAAGGTATATTATGATCTCTTCTGGATCAAGCCTTTGTTACTGAGGCCACAATGTCTAAAATTATTCAATAAATCATAGTTTGTTAGTGAGCTTGTTCAATACACACTACTTTTTCCTATCCACGTGGACTGCTCACCAAAAAATGTTTCAATCTATGTAAAAATGTTCATAAAAGTCTCTTACTTTTTAGAAACTAATGGTCATGTGACTAAGAAAATGTTGAAAATGATTGTACAGGTTCAGAAAAGTTTGGGAAAGAGGGCAAATTACCTAAACCCTTAGAATGTTTTACATTAACTAAACTTCACTTACAAATATACTGAAAGTTTGTGATTAAGTAAATTTAAAAAAATTAAAATAAAAGACATTTTGTTCACTTTTAAAATAGCTGTCATGTCCTCCCACATAATGTGAACAAGACTTGTGCAAACAAAAGATTGTATTAAAAACTCTCTTGATGATGATACCATCTCAGTTGCTGCAAAGTCGGCCCCCCAAAGAGAGTCTCCCCACTATGCTTTCCCTTCACTACTCCTTAACACTAAGCCATCATCAGGAACAGACAGACACTACTTCAAAGACCTGGAGTTTATTAGAATGTCACCCCTGTGTCTCTGCTATGGGTGTCCTCTGTTGGAGAAAAATGAACTGTGCAAATAATAGCAATAATCCAAGTTAGATTATAAATAGACACTAAAAGAAATTAACTCTCCCTGCAGCTAGTAATATCTCTCACCTGGTGAGAAGATGTCTGTAGATAAGAAAAAAACTAATGCACATGGAAGAGATAGAAACAAAACATAGTGTGGTCTCTTTGTAAAGGAGAATGTCCTGCTGAAATAACTGCACTTACAGTGTGTTGTCAAAAGTAGATAGATAAGAAAAATAGGGTGCTCAAACCCAGGGTGATTCCATCCAGTTCAAAGGACAATAAGTCATTAACCCTGGAGATACCAGTGGGAGTGGGTAGGCAACTGTAGACTTGTAAGTAATAAATGACAGCCGTCAAAACTTAGCCATAAGAGTCTAATACCAATAGAAACCCACTCACGTCATCTCCACGGGTGATAAACAGGCGTTCCAGCCACGAGGGATCCAGAATCCAGGTACAGCCAGAAGAAAAGACGAATGGCGCACAGCCAGGGAGCCAGGTGTGGAGTAAAAACACTGTTCTTTATTTGTGCATGCAAGGAGACAGGTATATCCCCTTGGGGGACAAAGACAAAAACCTCCTACGCGTTTCGGACCTACGGGTCCTTTATCAAGGAGTGTGGGATGTGCTGGGATAAGGCCCCTTAAATACCTAGATTATAATAGGTAAATTGAGGAAATCTGTGCAAAATTACGTCGCAAGCCCAGTGCGCATGCGCGTGACATCACTCGTGGCGCCGCACCAACGACCCAATGGATTGTGGGTATGGACCGCCCCCCGTTACTGTCCGCGCATGCTCAAACTGAAGCTTGAGGCTAACCTGGCTCATCTAGTCTCTGTCTCTGCTCCTGCCCATAGTGACGTCACCGCGGGTGTCCGATAGGCTGATACACATCGCTGCATCACCAATGAGAGTGTTGAGCAGCCGATGTAGCACCAATCAGGCAGAGTACCCTGCGCTCACACCAAGGGCCATCAGAGTATACAGGGAACTAGTACTAACAAGACAAAAAACTTAGTGACAACACACAACAAGAACAGACTAATATAGAAACAAATTCTTACATATTCTTGTTTTGAACGGTAAACCTTATCCATGCCGATCCCACATATAAAAAGACATACAATGTGACACATATAGACACCCTAAACAAAACCATATCCATATTATGTGTTATGTATTGTGAAACATTTCTCTTAAAATATGCTACAGAAAAAATATATTAAAAACAAAATATACAATTAACAAGACCTTTTCTGATATGTCTTCTATTCAATGTCCCCAAAGTTGAGGAAGAACAACTGTATGATACCCTTATAAGAAATCACTTTTACATTTTTAACCTCTCGTTTGCTAATCACTAGTCTTTTCTCAACATAGTTAATATAGCTTGAGAGAATTATATTTTTAGCTAATAGCAACTCGGGATAATTACAGTTATATTTAATAACAACTGCCATATAGTTTGTAAATCATAAAGGGATTCCAATAGTTTTTAGAGTAGGATGCAAACTTGGTCATAACAATAGCCCCATAGAATATCTCATACAGAGGAAACAGTAGTACACTAAGATGATGTGGTTGTCTATCATTACTACTAAAATATTATAATTTTCTAATTTAGTTGATTAATCATTTATGCAAAAAATGGGACAGATTCCATTCTACATTTAGACCGCAGGGAGTTCTGGTTTGAAGCATGAATATCCAGTAAGCCTCCCTGCGGTCCAGGAGGTTAAGTAAATCACCTCCTCTTTCTTTGGAAAAGATTTTCTCAATTCCCTGGACTTTAAGCCCATTGATTTTACCTTTGGGACATTGTGTAAAATGCTTAGAGACTGGGTGGGATGTATCCCCTTTCTTAATTAATCTGATGTGTTCGAGTATTCTGTTCTTTAGGGGTCTGATGGTCCTCCCTACGTAATTGATTCCACATCCACAAGTCAGTAAGTAGATCACATATTGGGTGTTACAATTTATGAACGACTTAATTGGAAAATCCTGATTTGATCTACAACCCCTAAAATGTTGTGAGGGAGTCATAAACTGACAAATCTTACATCCTCCACATCTGTATGATCCCTTTGTTACAAATTTTCTAACAGATGGAGGGGAGGACGCCACGTAGCTAGGTGACAAATAAGTAGCAATGGTTTTTGCCTTGCGATAAACAAAACGAGGGCCCTTTTTCACACAGTCTTTTAGGCTCCCATCCATTTGGAGGATGTTCCAATGTTTACGGATAATATTCTGAACTTGGTTACTACATCTATTATATTGCGTAATCATAAGTGGAACATCCTCTTTCATGAAATTGGTGCCTCTATTATTCTTGTTCTTGCTGATTGTTACTGAATCCTTGGTTGGATCCCCCTGTCTGTTTTTTAATAGATCCTCCCTATTAGTCAATGCAACTTCTTGACGAATATTAGTCAGACGCGCATGTGCACTGGGCTTGCGACGTAATTTTGCACAGATTTCCTCAATTTACCTATTATAATCTAGGTATTTAAGGGGCCTTATCCCAGCAGATCCCACACTCCTTGATAAAGGACCCGTAGGTCCGAAACGCGTAGGAGGTTTTTGTCTTTGTCCCCCAAGGGGGTATACCTGTCTCCTTGCATGCACAAATAAAGAACAGTGTTTTTACTCCACACCTGGCTCCCTGGCTGTGCGCCATTCGTCTTTTCTTCTGTTGTCAAAAGTAAGCGATGACTCCACTTGAGTCTAGATGATAGCATTCATTCTTAGGCTGCAGAAATCAGCTGGGCTCTTGTCACTCAGGGCATACTGCTGGGCACCGCTGGGCTCTTTTTCCTTTTGGAGCAGCTTTTAACTGCTGGGCTCAGCTGGGCTTCTTGAAGTCATCCGCTCAGATGGTGAGAGTAGTGGAAAAGAAAACAAAATGTACCATAACGCAACAAGTTTATTATAAAAATACACAGTAAAAACACAATGCATGCACTCACAATGTGTCAGTTGAAAGAGGGCAGTAGTAGCACTTCACAGCGATTCTCAGATCTCCTTTCTGTCCTCCAGTCTGGAAAAAACGTCCTGCGTTCTTCACTCCCGGTGCATCACTGAACTTCCGCGTCACGTGGGCTCAAGTCTCGTCTCGCAAGACTAGACTAAGGACAGTCAGAAACCATCCGTGTGGAGTGCCAAAGTCCTCAGCTCCTCAGCGACTGTTCTCTACCCAGCTAGTTTTGCCTGAAGCTTTGTCAGAGGTGTTTGATGGAGCTGCTTAAACTCTCCCTAATTATACCCTATTCCCATCATGGGTTAATTGGCAGACCAAGATAATTAATCAGGAAAAACGATAGTAACTACAAGCAAAGTGCACACTAACATGCACATATACAATATGATCATAAGTGTGAATACATTATCAAATGTGGGTAATGTCATACCAAGAAATCTTTTACAAAAATGTGAACTATATTAAAATTTTAAATAATTGATGTAGCAGATATTTAAGCAATTAATATTTGAATAAATGAATTACACCAAAGTTCCAAATTAAACTTACATGAATTATTGATGATTAAGGTTCTCATACATACCTGAAGGTAAAGAATTTATAGAGGGCATACAAAATGTATTTATATTGCTTACCATCACATTTTACCTTAAAACAATATTAACATCTCAAAATTATTGTCCAATAAAACATTTGAAAAAAAGGTGGAATTTTCTTGTGGGTTGAAGGATTAGTGAGAGTACTATCAATGAAAAACATATACATTGCGAAAAAATATATATGTATTTCCCGAATCCCTCATGAATTGAGACAAAAGGAATAACATAGATTTATAAAAAGTATAGCACGTCAATCTCTAAGTTTAGACCCGTGGAGCTAGAGTCTTTAATTTAAAAATTCGTTCAATCTCTAGCTTATTAATGGCTATGCATCTGACACCGCCTCAATAAGATTGTTTTGAAAGATCAATCCCAAAAAACTTTATTCCAGTCGGATTACAATTGTGATTCATTTTTAAATTATTAGAAACACTTTGGGTTTCCAATCCCATATGGATATTCCTAATGTGTTCTGATATACGTATTTTAAATTTATGTGTAGTCCTTCCAAAATAAAATTTGTTACAGGGCCATATAAGCAGATATACTAGAAATGTGGAATCGCAGGAAATAAAAAAATGTATGTCAAATGTTATGTCATTTGTATGGGAAAGAAAATCCTTGATAGTTTGGGCAATGCGATATTAACTCTACAACTATTGCAATTTGAACACTTGTGAAAACCTACTAGTTTTTTTTGCTGTTAGCCAAGTGACATTTTTGTCAAGTCTCTTGATTTGGTAGGGGCTACTTGATCTTTGATGTTTCTAGCCTTGGTAAAAATCATCTTAAGTTTTTTTTGGCAATAGGGAGTGTAGGACTGGGTCCTTCGTTAAAAATTCCCAGTGTTTAGAAAATATCTTTCTAATATCTTTAGCTTGATTGCTTTTTTGTGTTATAAATGCAATCTCACTAAAGTTTACATTAGTTCCCATACTTTTATCTTTATATGTAATCAAATCTGACCTGACTAAGGATTTAGATTTTTCATAAGATTCTTTCACAATTTCATTTCTATAGTTCTTCTCTTTAAACTTATTTTTCAAAATCCCTGCTTGCTGTTAAAATCTATCAATTTTAGAACAGTTCCGTTTCAGGTGACGGAACTGTCCATATGGTACATTATTGAGCCACATAGGATGGTGGTTGCTCGTGGCTAAAAAGTAGCTGTTCCGATCGACTGCTTTAGTAAATGTTTACATCTCAATTCCTCCCTAATCTATGTAAATCACAAGATCAAGAAACTCCAACTTCTCTTGACTATATGCAGATGGGAAATCCAAATTTAAAGGGCTTCTCCCGTCCAAACAACAGTATGTCATCTATATACCATTGGTACAGCACCTGGCTTGCCACAAAATCAGCCATAGACCAGATGTAATGTCCCTCCAAAAGTCCATTAGGAGATTGACACAGACCTGGTCCTATAGCCATTCCCTTTGTTTGTAAGAAGAATGTGTTTAAAAAAAGGAAAAAGTTGTGGTGTAGGATAAACTTAATGCATTTAAAAGGAATTCAATTTGCATGGATTCTAATTCACCAAATTGATCAAGAAAGAATGTTACTGCTTCACATTCATCATCATGATTAATCACGGTATAAAGAGATGTGACATCACTGGTGACTAAATAGTAGTCATCCTCCCATGTCAATTGTTTCCTAAATCAAATCTCGTGTATACAACTTTAGTTTGGTGATGTATTCCTGCAGGAACACTATGTATTTTGACAAATTGAAGGTCAATGACTCAATTCCCGATACTAGGGTCGACCAGGTGGATTGATCGGATCTTTGTGTATTTTTGGCAAAGTGTATAGTATCGGAATTCTTGGTTCCTTTGTATTCAATGAATACAAATTTATCAAGAGATGATCACAAAAGAACCCCTATTACTGAACTAAAACCATTAGTAGTCAATATTGACAATGAGCTAAATGTCTTTATATAAACTAAATAATCATGATTTAATTCTGAGAATTGTGATACCATGTTAAAATACAAAATAATACAATTTTATTAGCAAAACTCATCTAAGTGCACACATATACACAATTGAAAATGGAATATTATTAAAAATCCCAAAGGTTGGATAGGATGCCGGAGATCTAAGCTAGATCAACTCTATATAGAGATACACATAGTAAGTAAATGTATCATAATTGCTAGATTCTCCTTGAAAGACACAGTCCTTAACAGCAGCAACACAGATATATTGTGGTTGCAGTATGTGAAAACTGAATTAAATGTCACATTAGGTATACTGTAGATTAATTTATCAACAACACCACTTTCTTAGCTGGTAGCTCATTTAATTGGTAACTATATGAACCTAATACAAGAACAAACAAAGTTTCAGTTCGCCCTAATAAAGCCACCATTTTGGTAGCTAACTAGTTATTGAAAGAAACCCACAGTAACTATAGTTCATTTTAGTGGTAGTACTCTCCTTGTTGAAACAACATTGTCTTTAAAGTGGTTAATTAATCTATTGCAACCCACAAAATAAAATGTCATACAATGTATCTGCAATCTATAGCAACACCACCGCTTTAAATAGCTAGTTGGTCACAAAGTAAACCCCCTCTGTTTTGCTTCTAAGGCTGCGTCCACACTAGCGCTGAACGGGCGGCGTTTGCGGCAGTTACTTGCATATATAGATATATGTAAGTCCCCACTCACGCTGTGTGCGCATGCTTGGGCACACACGCTCACCCGTGCTCGTCGCTTAGAGAAACAAAAAATGTATACTTTCCTGTACGCTCAACTACCCGCAATGACCCCCCCACCCGCCCGCGCGTGCACATGCGAATATGCAGGACACCCGGTGCTCATGCTTGGAGCACTCTCCAAGCATGAGTATGCTCAGCGCCAGCGGGGACTCACCCTAATGTATCCGCGCTGATAATTCAGCCATTGCTTTCTTTGTTTAAGAGCTGAGTACTCGCTCACATAATATAGCAAGGATGCATATAATCACATTTGAAACTTAGTATTTCAGTCTCACAAGGGTTTAATCTTTTAGGAGAAAAACAATGATATCACTATATAATCAGGTTCTGGCATCTGTGTAAAAAGAATCCGTCCCACTCAGCTGACGTCAATGTCGTGACATCCCCGATACCCCGACGGTCGTTTTGCACCAAAAGGAGCGCTTCTTCATGGGGGAGGAGTTGTAGTTGGTGCCGGTGCGTTGAATTTAAATACCCCTTCTCAGAGGTGGGCTGGGGGCGTTTGCAAGAATGTGCAGCCGCATTGGTTTAACCCTGCAGTGATTCCTTTTGGTTACTAAGAATACATGCAGATCTTCATAGTAAATTAATCTGCTATTGAATAAAGAAAGTATGTGCTATTGCCTATATACATACTCCTACCAATGGTGATAAGAGGTATATGTTTTTACAAAGATGTCCTAGAATAATATTTGACTCCGTTCATACACTAAAATAACACCAACAACATTGAAAATAAAAAAGTGTAAAGTAACGAGTCATATGCAACATGGTTGATTTAATTTGACATTAAGGGAGAATATATAAAACCCTCATTAGGACGAAAGTTCAAAATGAAACTACGTGAATTATTGATGATTAAGGTTCTCATACAAACCTGAAGGTAAAGAATTTATAGAGGGCATACAAATGTAATTATAATATAATAGATTTATAAAAAAAGATACCAGGTCAATCTCTAAGTTTAGACCCAGTGGAGCTAGAGTCTTTGGGGGTGATGCACTAAGCAGTGATAAGTCGTTTTAAGAGCGCAAAGTGGCTTTTAAGGCCGATACAGCCTGCTGTGAGATTCACTGAGCAATGATAACAGTGCTTTATCGGCCTTAAAAGGCTTTTAAAGGCGGGATTCTCTAAACAGTGCTAACTGAATCATGATTTAAAATCACGCTGGAAAAACGTGCCAGCTAAAGGCAGGCGCAAAAGGAGCAGGACTTAGAAAAAATTATTTGTTTAATTTTTCAGGCACACTATCAAGAAAACAGGCCGGCGGGTGTCCCTGTCTGATCTCCGCAGGGTTCCCCTGGTGATCCCGGCGGGAGTCTAGCGGTCCCCGCGGGCCTGTGATACCAATGGTGTGCCCCCAAAAAATAAACAATACTTTTTAAAAAAAACACCCCCCTCACCCCCCCCTCCCCCTAACACATACAGTACAGTAATGAGCAAAATTACTATTATCCACATATGGATAATAGTGCATTTGCCCATTTCAAATACATTAATCAGCAGAAATAAAGTAAATAAATCTTGCACTCACCCCTGCCAGGCTGCTTGATAAATGCTGTCCTCATACTCATCCCGTCCATGCCTTCCAGTGCTGCAAACAATACAGAAGAATAAAAAGCGACAATCTAATGTCCCCTAACCCCTTAAACACCTTAGCGGTTAGTAACCGCTAGTGTAATTAAGGGGTTAACCCACCCTCCCCCACTACCCACCCGGGAGGCCTAACCCCCCTCCCCCACTACCCACCCAGTAGGCCTAACCACTCATCCTTAGGGACAATACCCCCTTCACCTACTCCCACTAACCACAATAAAAAAATTACACAGAACAGCCCCACTACCCACCTCCTGGGCCCCACAATAAACATTACCATATTTAATAATATAATACACAACCCACCCAACCCCGTGCCCCCCCATAAAAACATGATTTATTATTTTACATAAAGGCTTAATACCCAAGGCCGATGGGGTCCTCGTTGGTCCCGATGGGTGTCCACAGGCCCCACAGTGCACCCCGGGGGGTACCCATGGGTGTCTGGGGGCCTCCAGGTGGTCTCTGCTTGGTGCCGTGGGCCTCCAGGTGGTCCACGCGGGTCACCGCGGGCACCAATGGGGTCCACTGGTAGTCCTGCGGGTGTCTGGGGGTCCCTGGGTAGTTCCCATGGGGCTCTGGGGCCCTTAGGTTGTCCCTGCAGGTATGCAGGGCCCCCATAGCTGTGTGGCCCGCAGGTGTCCCCCATGAGTCCGCAGGTGGTACCCATGGGCGTCCTGAGTCGGGTGGTACTGTGGGCATCCGGGGGTCCTCAGGTGGTCTCCATGGGTCCACCCCCCCCACTAAACACATACAGTACAGTAATGGGCAAATAACTATGATCCAGATATGGATAATAGATTATTTGGCCATTATTAAACACATTAACCAGCATAAATAAAGTAAATAAAACCGCTCTACTTACCCCTGGCAATATGATGGGTATCCTCATAAGGATACTGCAAGGTCCCTGTCTTCCATTGCCAGAAAGTACATAGCAAATACATTCTAATGTCCCCTAGCTCCTTAAACACCTTAGCGGTTAATAATTGTGAAAGTAATTAAGGGGTTAACCCACCCTGCCCCGCTACCCACCCGGGAGGCCTCACTACCCTCCCCAGGCAATTACCCCAACCCTTCACCCATTCATTTGTACAGTGGCTTCATCATGCCCATATAATATGGGCATGATTAACCAATATACAAAGAAATTGGTAAGGATTACCAAAACAGGCCAAAAATAAAAACATCACATAGCTAAATAAAACATAGCACATTGCAAAATCAAATACACATATAAAAATTAAACACAGCACATCTCAAAATAAAGCACATCTGAAAATGAAATACAGCACATAGCCAATTAAATATATAACAAATGTCAATCAAACAATTGAATGGCACAGTGTGTAGATCAGGCCTGCCCAACTCGTAAAGTGAGAAGGGCCGAACTGCTCCAAGGAAAAAAAAATTGGGCCGCACGGGTTAAATCATCATCATCATCATCATCATCATCATCATCATCATCATCATCATCATCATCATCATCATCATCATCATCATCATCATCAGCATTATCATCAACATCATCAGCATCATCAGCATCATCAGCATCATCATCATCATCTCTCCCATCATCTCTCCTCCAGCACCTCTCATCATCATCATCATCATCATCATCATCCTCATCCTCATCCTCATCATCATCATCTCTCCTCCAGCACCTCTCATCATCATCATCATCATCCTCATCCTCATATCTCCCCCAGAACCCCTCACTATCAATCTTTACGATACTCCCCATCTATCTCTCATACCCCCATCTCTCCCCCTCACCCACACAATACCCCCCTCCACATCAAACACACAATACCCCCCTCCACATCAAACATACAATACCCCCTCCACATCCCCCCAGCCCATTCCATGTCAGCATCCCCCCCATGTCTCTCTTCCCTCAATATGACACTCTCTACCCCTCCCCTTAATGACACTCTCTCCCCCTCCCCTCAATATGACACTCTCCCCCTCCCCTCAATATGACACTCTTTCCCCCTCCCTTCAATATGACACTCTTTCCCCCTCCCCTCAATATGATACTCTCTCCCCCCCTGCAACTCACATCACACCCTCCCCCTGCACCTCACATCACTCTCTCCACCCCCCCTGCACCTCACATCACCCCCCCCTGCCCCTCACATGTCAGCAGCCCCCCCTCACATGTCAGCAGCCCACCCACCCCCTCACATGTCAGCAGCCCACCCACCCATCAGCCCGTTTTTCCCACCCACCCCCCCACCAGCCCGTTTTTCTCTCTCACACACACACACACCACACACACCTCTCTTAGATCAGCTCAGCACATCCTCTCCCCGGTACTAAGCCCCACCCCCGGCATGCTCTGACCTCCCCGGCAGCCTGCTATTGAAGAAAAAAAACCACACGGCTGCCACATCCTCCTCATGCTGCTGCTGCCCCCGCACACGGGGGTGGGAGGGAGAGGGAAGGGGCTGTGAGGGAGAGGGAGGGAGGAAGGAGGGAGGAGGGAGGAGGGAGGGAGGAGGGAGGGAGGAGGGATGAACCGCCGCCATTTTTTTAAACTTTTTTTTTTTTAATTTATTTAATTAACTGGCGCCCGGCCAGAGTCATCGCGGGCCGCACAGAGAAGCCAGATGGGCCGCATGTGGCCCGCGGGCTGTATGTTGTGCAGGCCTGGTGTAGATGATGCAAATAATCTGTGCATCATGTAACACTATGCCAGTCAATGCTAAACCTATAAGAAACAATTACAAACAGATCCAATGTCATCCAAACAAAAATAAAAACAAAGCAAGAAGTAAACAGAAATAAGTTAACAACAATCAATTAATCCAATGCAAAATAAATTACACAATTCACAATTAAACCACTGACACCAAACCATTATTAAATAGATGAAAGCTCAAAATAACACCATCAGACAAAATCTAACTACCAAAAAGTAGCCACTATTAAAAGCAAGCCCCCCTGAAATAAACTATTTAAATCACTACTAAAAATTACATCTAACTAAATACAAATTATATTGCACAAACATTTCTAAACAAACAAGCAAACTACATTTAATATACATCAAAACAAGCAAAACAAGCATTTGCAAAAACAACCATTGATTGTCCTTGTATGTATGTATGTATATCCATAGAGACATACATAAACACAGGGGCAATAAATGGGCATCAAAAATCACAATTAAAAAAAAAATCAAAAACCTGTAAAAGTAAAATAACATACATTTAATTTTTTTACTTACCTTTAGATGACTTCACCCTCCGAATCCCGGGGACACCGCATGCTCTCGAACCAATCCACGCAACAGGAACCAGGTAAAAAAAATCCCAAATCATTATCTTCTTTCATTTCTTCTTCTGTAAATTTGTAATCCTATTTGGCAGTTTTCTGGGGTCTTCGGGGTCTTCATCTGTCTCTTCTTCTTCATCTGTATCTTCTTCTGGCAAGCCCTTGTCCTCTTCTTGCTGGAGGTGGTCCGTCCTTCTCGGCTTCTTGCTCTAAAATGAGGCGTCATAGGCTTTTATAGGCCCTGATTTGGCAGTGAAAACCATGTGATTTTCTTTTTTTTTTGGTTAAGCTATTTGATGTATGTTAGGGGGTATAGGGGTTATTGGGGGCACAGAGGGTGTGTGTTGTATGTTGCAATGTTTATTCGGGGCAATTGTCCCCAATAAATACTGCACCGACACACTTTATTCGAGCAAATACCCAGTATGTACCTGGCAGATACCTGGAATGCGCCGCTCCTCACCTCTGACAAGCCCCGTTGCGTTTGCCTTCCTAGCCTGGGTTCATGCCTGGCTGACGGGCGGCTGATCTGTTAAATGATAATGATTAGGATTTAATAGGCTGCAATGCTTCGCGTGTCTACCAGATGGCATAAATTCATGAATTGTAATGCAGTATATATATATACTGTGCAGTATTGCAGCCAGCGGGTATAAAATACTTCAATCCCTGCCTGGAAAATAACCCAATGCACTCGGGCAGAAAACAGTCACAAACCTCAATACACCCGGGTATACCCGAATTCGTGGGACTAGCCGAGCTCGAATAAAGTGTGTCGCCAGTGTATGCTATTGTGCCTTAACCCATTCATTGCCTTACGAATAGCCGCTAAGGTAATGAAGCTGCTTTAATGTATTTTTTTTAACAGTGTGCGGGAGCAGGGGGTCTCCTGAGCTGAACTGCATTGATTTCTGGCTCAGGGACCCCCTGCTTCCCGAGTAACAGGCCCCAGTATGGGGCATCGGATGCCAGTGTCATCGCCATCTTTATAGCATCCACGTCGCGTGACATGTGACATGTAAATAATGGAATACTGGCACCCCATATCTGGGCCTGTAACTCTGGAAGCAGGGGGTTCCCGGGGCTGAAATCAATGCGGTTCAGCTCAGGAGACCCCCTGCTCCTGCACACTATTAATAAAAATGGCATTAATGCAGCTTCATTACCATAGTGTATATACGCTACGGCAGTGATTCCCAACCTTTTTTGTTTGGAGGAACCCTTTAAGTATTTTGTAAAATTTCAGGGAACCCCTATCTGGATGACACATGTTCGACAGGGGTAAATCACAAAATAGACGTGTAAAGCAGTAGGGTAATAGATAAAAATTAACTCATATTTTTGAATAAACAATATGTATATACAGTATGTTGTAATGATTTTGTTTTAAACATCACCCCCCCTGCATCTCACATCACCCCCCCCGCATCTCACATCATCCCCCACTGATCAATCGATCTCTGTCTCTCCCTCTCCCCCTTCTCTCTCCTCTACCTTTCTCCCTCCTTCTCTCTTTCCTCTCCCTCTCTCCTTCTCCCTCCTCTCTCCTCTCCCTCCTCCCCACTCTCTCTCCTCTCCCCCTCTCTCTCCTCTCCCCCCTTCTGTCTCCTCTTCCTTTCCCCCTCTACCTCTCTCCTCTACCTCTCTCCTCTCCTCTCCCCCCCTCCTCTTCCTTTCTCCCTCTTCCTCTCTCCTCTGCATCTCTCCCTCCTTCTCTCTCCTCTCCCCTCTCTCTTCTTCCCCTCTCTCCTCTCCCCCTTCTCTCCTCTCTCTCCCCCTTTCTCCTCCTCCTCTCGCTTCCTCTCTCCTCTCCTCCTCTCTCCTCTCCCTCCACTCTCCTCTCCCCTCTTCCTTTCTCCCTCTACCTCTCTCCTCTACATCTCTCCCTCCTCTATCTCCCCTCCCATCCTCTATTCTATCCCCTTTCTCCTCTCCCCCTTCTCTCCTCTCTCTCCCCCTTTCTCCCTCCTCCTCTCCCTACCTACCTCCTCCCCTCTCTCCCTCCTTCTCTCTCCTGTCCCTCCTGTCCTCTCTCCTCTCCCCTTCCCCTCTCTCCCTCCTCTCTCCTCTGCCCCTCTGCTCTCCTCTCCCCTCTTCCTTTCTCCCTCTACATCTCTCCCTCCTTCTCTCTCCTCTCCCTCCTCTCCCCTCTCCTATCTCCCCTCCCCATACTCTCCTCTCCCCCTTCTCTGCTCTCCCGCTCCTCCCCCTCTCTCACACACACACTCACAGTCTGTCACACACACATAGTCTGTCCACACACACTCTCTCACACAAGCAACGTTGAGCAGAAGAAGCAGTATCTCTCCCCCTCCCCCCCTCCCGTAGCTCACATGAAATGGTTACAAAAAGAAGCCGACACCACAGATCACCCTCCCCTCTCAGATCACAGGCAGGATGCAGAGAGGACTGCACCCACGCTCCTAGGAGGGAGGAGGAGAGCGGAGGAGGGTTAGCCAGGGGCAGCAGTGAGTACGGGCGGCCAGGCAGAGCCCCTGGGACTGCTCCACGGAGCCCCAGGGTTCCACGGAGCCCTGTTGGGAATCACTGCGCTACGGTAATTAATACGTTTTTATTGTTATGTGTGTTATGATACCAGTGTACATGAGCAGGGTGTCTCCTTAGCTGAGCCGCTTTGGTTTCAGCCTCGGGGACCCCCTATGTCATGAGATACAGGCCCCGTTATGGGGTGCCGGTATCCCCACAGAATTTATATCCCCCGGTCACGTGATGCGGGACCTTTAAAACGCGGGACCTTTAAAAGCACAGGGGATACCGGCACCCCATAACGGGGCCAACATCTCGGGAAACAGGGTTTTCCAAGGTTAAAACCAATGCGGTTCAGCTCAGGAGACCCCCTGTTCATCTACACTATTATTACAATGTATAATTATACAGTGCGATCGCCTGTAAGAGCCGTGCATGGAGACGCAGCGTCTCCATGCAGTTCTTACAGGCTGCTTTTTTTCTATCACCTATCGCACTGTAGAACTTGAAGCATGAAAGCATGGGGGGAAAAAGCAGATCGCGCGATCTGGCATATTTTGGCTCAAATTTTTGCTTACATATTTTGGACCAAAAACCTCTGAACTTCTTAGTGAATTGCGCCTTTGGCTTCACTTTTTTACGTCCGGCAATTTTTTTCCAATCGGGCGCAAAAATGCGGAGCATAGTGCATAGCCCCCTCTAATTTTAAAATCCATTCTTGATTAATTTGCTTTGCCTGCCAATTAACCCATGATGGGAATAGGGTATAATTAGGGAGAGTTTAAGCAACTCCATCAAACACCCCTAACGATACCTCAGGCAAAACTAGTTGGGTAGAAAACTGAGGACTTTGGCACTTCACACGGATGGTTTCTGACTGTCCTTAGTCTAGTCTTGCGAGATGAGACTTGAGCCCATGTGACGCACAAGTTCAGTGAGGCACCGGGAGTGAAGAACGCAGGATGTTTTTTCCAGACCGGAGGACAGAAAGGAGATCTGAAAATCGCCATGAAATGCTACCTTTGCCCTCTTTCAACAGACACATTGTTAGTGCATGCATTGTGTTGTTACTGTGTATTTTTACTGCTACTGATCTAGGACTGGAAACAGGCTTTCGTTCAAGCACGGGAGCACCGGTAATTGTATCATTCTAACTATTTTTCAAGGTGTGTAGCATTCACTTTATTTACTTGTTTCTATCACTCCCATGCGCATTAGGTTTGTTCTTATCTATAATCACGTTAACCCAGACTCTCTTGTACTGTAGATGATTACACCCAAGTTGCAGCAAAGGCAGGAGGGGGCCTTTGGTGGCAGCGCCGAAGGGCAGTTAAAGGCTGTCAGCCATTTGCTGTCATTTGCTGATGTTACAGTTGGTCTGCTAAAATCCAAAACACACCAAACTTCCCATCCCCCTATACCCTATATTTCATCTTACCCTTCGTTATATATTGTAAGCTCCTTGAGGCAGAACCCTCCTTACCTTACCTAGGGGATATATATATCAATCAGAACAGATGGCACTCCAAGCAAATGAGTCAATGGACAAGGTGCATGCTTCATAGAGTAAGAATAGGTAACAGCTGCTATTACCAAAGCGACCGCAAATAGGTAACAGCTGCTATCACCTTAGGAAGGTCATTAGAGGACCGAAACGTTGGTTATCTTTGTGCTGATGTGTTTTTTCAATACACTTTTTGCTTTGATTAAATTTGAGTGCTGTTTCTTTGCAGTCGCTTTGGTGATAGCAGTTTAGCAGCTGTTACAAACACACACACATATATATATATATTTATATATATATGTATGTATGTATATATTTATATGTATGTATATGAATATATATATATATATATATATATATATATATATATATATATATATATATAGACCCTGCGCTTGGGATTTAACTAAATTAAGTATCTCTGTCTCTGTCTTTTTTTACATCAAATCTGCCTTCAGATATCCATGTGTGGATAGGATTTTGGTAAAAAATCTGCAGATTTTGCTAATTCTCTAATCTCTAGTGTTTATTTGTTTAGGTGATTCGCATTTACCTCTTCCTACTGAGACCTTTGTACTGCCACATCTCATTATGACGTCAGCTTTTCACTGCAAAGACATGCAATTTTACTACTGTATGCTGTATTAAAACATAGTTATTTTTCAGGTTTTGCTCTTGCTTCCATTTGCATCAAAACAATGTTTTTATGAATATTGTGGGATGTCATGCACAGTGTTCTTTGTGTGATCTTTGTTTCCTGGTGTGTACTTCTACATGCACTGTGTTTCTTGTGTGCTATATGAGAAAACCTTGCACTGCAGTAATATCAATTTCTAAAATGTTTAGGTGAATTGAATAAATGAGGTGGCAATAGTTACTTTATAATTATTAAAGTAAAAACAGTTGGATATAGAATATTATTGTAGATAATAAAATCACAAATTGAAAAAATAACCATAATGAAATACAGAAAAGGAGAATCAATATTGCTCAAATCATCTCATTTCATTATACAGGTTATTCAGGGCACTGTATCAATATATAATTTAGGGGTCAGAACAGTGTTACATTTTCTTAGGATAAAAATTAGAAACTATAATAGGCTAGTGACAAAGGTTAGGCTTTGATCTTGATCTAATAAGGAGCTCATAGATTTTAGTTTGGTATATTTAAATGTATTAGAAGCAACCTGTAAACCTTTGCTTCAAATAGCAAAGGCCTGTGGGATTCATGGATTCTTGCATTATATCAATTTTAGCAGCAAGGGTCAGATAGTCTTTTTACGGCAGGCATTGACATTACATAAATAAAGAGAAATGAATACAATTAGAGTTTAAATATAATGATACTTTTAGGTGCTACTTCTGCAAAACCTGTTGGCAAGATGATAATTTAAAATCGTTCAACAAAACTAAGCCTGCGTTAGCATAATGTAATCTTGTAGAAATACTTTGTCTTACTTTAAAGGATTTGTTGACTCAACACGAACTAATCTCACAACAAAAAGTTTGAAAACTGTCACTGTAGATTTTGAGGGATGGGGTTTGATAAGGGAGGGAACAAAGCTATCAGACAAGACCAGATCAGCAGACTGTCTAGGACATAATGTTAGGGTAGAGTTGCTGGGATGGATCCCCTTCTGGGTTAAGGATTGCCTAAACATTTCATATTGTAGTCCTGCCACTGGATTACCCCCACTCTTTTAAAACTAGGGGCTCTATGCAGTAAGCGCCGAAAAAGTGCAATCGCCAAGGGTACCTTATCGGCATGATTCTGACGATTTTCCCTCTCCGTATGCAATAAGTGCTGAATCCCTTCTGAATGAAGCCGAAAACATTTGCTCCCACTCTGCCGATGATTTGCCGATCACACACAGGTGTATCGGCTTGCATGGCCCAATGAAACTTCTTGCTGAATCTGCAGAAGCAAGCATGTTTTGGATTGAGCGGCCCATTTAAAGGCAGCGTGTATATTTATTCATTCTCTGTGTTGTTGGGAGAGAGAGAGAGAGACACACAGAGCTGGGCGATTTACATATTTCATATTGACTGAGACAGTTGTGGTGTATTGTGAGAGGTTTGTCCTGTGTTGTTTTGTTTACATCTTTGTCTTGTTTTCACTTTGTAAGTGTTCAGTGCGATTGTCTTTAAATTTCTTTTCTGTTCTTTGTGAGTGCTACAGGTATGGCCGCAAGGCATGGGAAGAGTGATGCTGGTGTGAGTGGTACTGGTAGTCGTGTGAGTACGTGTCTGAGTGAACGTAGGATTCAGGGGAGTGCTGTTGCTACGAGTGCAAATGGTGTTGCTGGGAGTGCGAGTGGTGTTTCTGTGAGTTGGAGTGCTGCTGGTGGCTCTGTTGTTGGTGCTGCTGGGGTGTCTGGTGGTGGGGTGGTTGCTGGTGGCCCGCTTTTGGAGTCTTTTCCATTGGAAGATGGAGAGTCCAGTCAGCAGCAGCCAAGCTCTGGGCCTGCACGTATTCGGAAGAAACGTGTGGAGCGGCCACGTAATCCTCGGTTCAATGAAGAGGAAAACAGAGTTCTTGTCACAGGGATTCTGGAGCACTATGACTGTCTGTATGGGCATTTACTAGGTAAGACTATCTTTGCATTCATTCTTCAAAGACATGTTATCCTAGGTCATGTGAGATGTCTTAATATCAAAATATTATTCTATAATATCTATCAATTAAACTTAATTGTTACACACATATTCCTTCATGCTTTAGAACGACCATAACAACCAGTCTAAAAATGTTGCCAAAGTTCATACAATATTCATGCAAGCTTCCTTACATTTGTATGTTTACACGTAAATGCTCATGTGGTACACATATTACACCTAAACCAGCATGTTTGGTATCTCTTGGAACAGGTAGCAATTTAGGAAACTGCTCGTTTTTATAATAATAATTAACGTCATATATTTTGTATGTATTTCAGGGGCGGACAAGTTCAGCATCAAAAAAAGAAATGTGGGATCAAATAACCTTGGCTGTGTCTGCGTGTGGGAATCATGTCAGGGACAGGGCGAATTGTCGGAAGAAATTCGATGATATCAGGGCAAACTTAAAGAAAAAAATACAAGCACAACGGATGCATGCTCCTGGCACTGGAGGTGGGCCGCCAGCACAATCTCTAATCTTACCACCTTTGGAGGAGCAGATGCGGGAAAAATTTCTTCCTGTCATCGTGGAGGGTTTGCCCGGGAACAGAGATATCGGAATTTATTCTGCTCCATTTCCACCAGGTGACAAATGTTACTGTACTAGGCGTGTCGTAGGTTACAGTTCTTATCTATATTTCCGCTGCAACTTATACTTTCTTCCCAATATAAGCATACCTACATATATATCTGTATATATGTCTCTCTCTCTCTATCTATCTATCTATCTATCTATATTTATATCTAGTTGTCCTACAAAAAGTAAAAATTAATATATATGGTGGCAAAAGGTGGCACTGAGTGCTCATTTGCATGTCATTTCCCAGAATCCCTTGCTGCAGTGGAAGCGCTGTATGCTGGGCGATAATGGGGAAAGACAGGTTTGCAGACCTGTCTAAGACATGCAAATGAGCATACAGTAATATTTACAGTTGCTATATATATATATATATATATATATACATAAATTAGTGATAATCTATGTTACACCTATAAACAGGCCATTACTGCCTCATCAAGTCTTGCATGGAAGATAGTGCATTCAAAGGCGAACATTCATAATTTGCACAAACACATTTCGTTATGTTTAATTAAAGCTCTTTTTTCGCTTCATGTAGTATACTGAGAGCATAAATAGGAACATGTACCATATGGTATTTAATTGTGTTCATATGTAGCTCACTTCAGATTTGACTTTCACTCATGTACCGGTGTGTGAAACCAGCTGCAATTAATATGTAATCACAGCATAGAGGAGAACACAGGGGGTGGGATTGGGCACTGAGCCAGATCATAGGGTCATGTTACGGTCAAGTC